>NC_059367.1:7742500-8095000 GCF_019703515.2 Myxocyprinus asiaticus | reverse complement strand
TAGAACATCAGCCAGACATTAACATAACTTTCCTTTTTGTCTTCACGGCTCTCTTTCTCTCTCTTTCTTCATTAGTTTAATCCTCATCTCTCACTCTCTTTTTGGCAAGAACTCTAATTGATCTAGAGTCTTTGTGCCAAACGTGCAATTATTGGAGGAACCAGATAAAAGAGATCCAGCAGAAGTCTAGGCTCTTTTCTCTGCCTTTAGGCTCATATAAGTGGACAAAAACCCTCATCTAATCATGCACCTCTGGCCTGCTAAATGCTGCCCAACACAGGACGTGCAACATGTGTGTGGTAACTGCGTAACTCCAATGAATGCATTTATTAACAATTAATTAGGAACATATTATTCAACGTTTCAAGCCCAAAATGTAATCCTAACAATGGCATTTTAATGCAAAATGGCAATAAAAAGAACAGTAATTAATGCCTTTTTGAAGACAATATAAAATCAGTTCACCCACAAATGGAAAATCATGTAGTTTCAAACCCTTATGCTGTAACCAGGAACACAAAAGGAGAACTTTTTGTACAATCTTTAGCTCTTTTTCCATACAACAAAGGTTACATAGAACAAGTTGGCCACGTGATTTTTTTTCCCCCAAACCACTTGAGTGCAAGCCACAGCCCTTATTGTAAACTACCAGCAGGCTTTGGTGGGCATCGGATGCTTTCACAAAGGAAGGTGACTGTTCACAGCTATTTACAGGTGACTGCATGATTGAGATGACCAATCAAAACGTTCCTGAGGGTTTAGTCATGACTGCGGGGTGTGGCTTGCGCTCAAGTGGTTCGGGGGAGAAAAAAATAAAAATCACACCAAGCTGATTAACTCCAAAAAGAACAAAAAAAAAAAAAAAAAGCACCATCGAAAGTGCTGCAGAAAGATTCTTCAAATCTGTCTACTTTTGTGTTCCACATTAAAAATATAAACACAGATTTGGAACAAATTTTAATTTTTGAGTGAACTATTCCTTTAATAAATGTCCTTGGTCTTATTGTGCCTAATTCATCAGTGCACATTATTCTTTAAAAAAAGAGGGTGAAAAAAACCTCACTTGGTTTTCATTAAAAAAAAAAAAATTAATCAAAACTTTCTCCATCTCTAAAACAGGGGATTGGACAGACTGTTTATGATGTCATGACATCTAATGAATATTAATTAGGCAATTCTCACATTGCAACATAACCTTCCTGGACTGCCCAGTTACAAAACAAATTAATATTGATGAGCCAGTCCTAAGCAGATATGACACCCCTCGCCAACTTGGCATCTGAGATGCATTTTCAGAGCAGCTTTACGTTGGCTCACATTTATTTACATGACCTTTAAGTGTTTTGATAAATATCTGAGACCACACATATCCTCACTTACACACTACAAATGTATAGATATGGAGATCTGGTCTTGAGTATGTGCTCATTTCAGAGACATCAAAACTGTAATGCTAGCAATTTAACATCAAATTTCGATCAAAAAATGAAATGTGTAAAATCATTTAAAGAATTAACATTGGCTGCATAGATATAACTTCATCCAATTTGTTTGCAGTAATCGTGACATAATTAAGCAATATCGCACTAAAAGAGCAACAGACTCATCAGACCGCTTTTCACTATACAGTTAAGTACTGCTATATAAAATCAAGCCCTGTCCAACATTATTTTTCACTGAATATTCAGTTTCACTCAGAGATACATCATATTACTGAAGTTAAAAGTGTTGTTAATGTCATTTCATATGGTCTTTAAATAAATAAAAGTAATAAATGAACAAGTCTAGGATTTAGAACCTCTTCAAAGATTTGTCTATCTCAAACTGATATGCACCTCTATCTCTGTAAACTTTTGTTACATTTGCATACAAAGTGACATGAAGACGGCAGGACAGGTTACAGGAAAGCGTAGAGTTTAACCTTTAAAACAAATGTGTCATGCCTCAGCTTCTCTCACCATGTTCAAATGACCTCATTCCCACCTTTACTTCCTCTACCTCAGCGAGATGGGTGAACACCGCCTTTACTGCCTGCCCCGACCCTGACCCTGCTGTGAAACTGCCTCAGGAATTAAAGACCCCAAAAAAAATTGAGAACAAGGAACGCAAAGTCAGAAGTTCAAAGGCTGCTGTAAAGCAGTACCGGACAACAAGTCTTGAAAAGGATGGTTCACCTGAAAAAGAAAATTTATTTTAGCATTTACTCACCCTCTTGTTGTTCCAAACCTGACTCTTTTTTTTTTTTTTTTTTTTCTTGCATGGAGCACATTATGGGGTATATACTTTTCCATGACATGTCCCCTTTATATTTGCTTAGAGAGGTTGTAGTGAAGGGTGACATGACTGAAAATGCCTGTCAAACAACGTCTCGTAGAAACAGAATGCTGACTCATTACGAACAGGAGCAAATTTCATGCAAGTACATTCGATGGTGGATCAACACTCACCATTTCCTATCTTGGATTGCACTTGTCACTTGACAACCAATCTCCTTTATCCACTAAAACCTACCTTGTGGGAAAGGATGTCAAACCGGTGAGCGTGAGAGATGGAATAGCATATAGATTGAGGCAGATATAAAGGACAAAGACATGAGCAAGGAGATCTATCAAAGGATGCCTGAGGATTGAGAGGACATGTAGACAGGACACGAAAGGAAATCAGCAGAAGGAAACTTTTCAAAGGAATAATGAATGAATGACAGGCATACAAGCTGTTCAGATCATTTTTGTGCCATTTTAACAAGAATAAAAAAATGAAGTACGAATGTAGCATACAGCCTTCTAAGGGCACGTTACCTATAACCTATAATGTTGTTTTAAAAAATTATTATAAAAACGGACAGTTCCGGTCCTCAATACTGATTGGTCGACAGCTGTGCTTTTTTCATGTTAAAGCACAGCTCTCACCTCATCACTGAACTTCTATTGACCTGTTTTATGTGACGTCACTGTATGACCACGCCACCAAGTTTGTGACCAAAATTCTATATTTCTTCATTGTGCTGCACAGTGGGATGCGACAAAAGTCGGTGAAGTATTTCTTACTATTTATAAATCTATAAAAAAGTGATACTGCTGTTTAATTACCAGAGCCAAAATGTAATTTTTCTTTCAATAAAGTATGAACTTTTAAGTGATTCGGCTTCATGAAGTGAGAGAGCAGGGATAAAAACACTTGTGTGTCTTTTGCTCATTTATTTAGACATGTCAGTTATCTGTACACGTCAATTACTGTGTATGTATACAATCATCGATTTGGATACAATTAAACTGGGAATGCACATATGAAGATGGTATTCATAACACCCAGACTGTATAAAGGTATGTGATAATTGTAACACGTAGTGAATGAAAAAAACACTCTAATGTGAATATATAGTATATATTTAATGTGTATACTAATGTTAGTCAATAAACAACACATCATAAGATTATGAAGCACAGACTTTATTCATACCACCAGACCACAATGTGAACACATTAGTCTTATTCACTAATATGCCTCGTGATTTCAGTGTATTCTTCATGAGATAAAAGCAGCCCTTACATTCATACAGATGGGATCATCACAGACGTTTTGTAATATTTTGACCAAATCAGTGTACCTTCTGAATGAGAAATGTTTACGGTGATGTACCGGTAGGCGTGTGCACTCGCCGGTCACACATCATACTCGCCGGCATACAGAGGTAAATCATGGATAAAATATATTGAAATGTCCGTGAAAGTCAAATTTAGCAATATTTGTGCTGAACTCAGACCTGAATACACCTTTCCTGGGACTTGGCATGGATCAAAAGCGGTTTTTTTAGGTTCTTCTTGATATAGTTTAACGGATGTTTTTCCATTCACCGCCATTGTTTCCTCCCGCCGATGGTCACAAATATGTTGGCTGCGGGGAAAAAGTGACGTCACTGAAACAGGTCAATTTGTATCACTTTACCATAGCCAACAATTATTCTTGTTGCCTAGCAAAGTTCTGTTGGAAGGATGGCATTTAATCATTCTAATTAAAAGAATAACATTTTAATTAACACTTGTGTCCTTAATATTGCTTTCAAGTTTTATAAAAGCAATAAGGCACTCACGGCTGTGCCTTAATATTGTCACGGCTGAAGGGCGTTCAGCCGTGAGTATATTCACAATATAGCACGGCCTCTCATACCTTATTGCTTAATTAAGTAAAGGTGCAGTATATAAGATTCAGAAACCCTTGTTACTAATGACACCTGTGGCCATTAAGTGAACTGCAGCCAGCTACCTGTTGCTCGTGCTCACGCTCCTGCACACACTCCATAGGGATGCGAGTGAGCGAGCATCGACCAAAACAATGACGTAACGTACAAAGAGACAACGTGATTCACCGGCATCATGCTGACAGATGAGGTAGCATAATTAAAATTACACAGTTATGATTGTTTTACTACAAACTTTGAGATTGTATATTATATTTGACTCTCCAATGCTGGAACGGGGCTAAAACAAAATGTGGATATAGGTTTGCCTATGCAAGACTGTAGTTTAAAGTAATCACTTTTCTTTGCATGATTCACTGACTGCATTTATACGATAGCCTATGTCGGCGTTAGCTATCTAGCCAGCTTTATCAATAACTGTTCGCTAAATTTGGTGGATGATGACAGTAGCTGTTTATAAAATAGCCTGTACATTATAAATATGTTGACACAATTCAGTATTGATGTGATTCCATCACAACTGTCATTTTGATATATCGATGCGCTATTGTTTTATAATAATAGAATGTATATATTTTCTGTATAACCAAGTTACGTTACACTAATAAATTGAGCTTTTTGCATTATCTTGAACATTGTCTAGCATTCATTTCATGTGTTATTGTAGTTTAGCTAAAATTACACAGATCAATCTTTATGGCACTATATTTCACATGCTTTGCAGTTATATAAGCTTACCTGTCCAATAAGAAGAACGCCAATTCAGGGTTGGTTTTGATCCCAAAAACCGAACGAAGGTCCCTCCAGGAATCAAATGCCCTGCCGATGTTCACTCTAGTTTTCGCTCGACCACAATCATGTTCCCACTTAGCCAGACGGGATTCAGTAGATAAATGTTTTTTTATCAGAGTTTGTGTAGGAGTCGGTGTTGTACTGGAAGCCAGACGTTTGCTGGATTTCATCTCTAAAATAACATTATCTAGTGTTGCAGACTGTCTGTTGACGCGGAAGAGAAGCTATTACTGAGGCAAGGCTCTCAGGAGCGTGTATAAACGTCAAATCCTTTGGATTTTCCCGGCAAAAGCGACCCGCTCCCTTTGCATGAAAATCGGTCTACAGGCTTTAATAGGCAACCTAGGAAGTCCGGGAGGGGCTCATTTTTTAAGTTGCGCTACAAGCCGTTTACACATTGGCAAAAAAAAAAGAGCGAATATTACATGAAAATTGTTACATATTGCACCTTTAGGTAATGTAAAGCTACAGCAACACATGTGAACAAGATCCATATTAATGTACAGTGTACAGTATTTGGACACTTTTGGACAATTAAGTCACACTTAATTTATGAATTTTGTTGCATTAAATAATGAAATATCAAACCAAGTGGCATCTGCAAACAAATTATGCGCTCTCAGAAATAACTTCACATGGTTGTCACTAACTTAATTTTTTGGGAGTTACTTACGCTTGTAAAATGCGGTTGTCACTCTTGTATTTTATCGAACTGTATGTGTACAGAACAGGATTAAGTACTAAAAATTTACTGACAACATTGGACTCAAGATGGCGCTGAGTATGGCTGCTGCGTTGCGAGCTCCGACACAACATTGCAGTTTTTTGTTTGTTTTGTTTATAATTCTTATGTTTTTTGTCTTGGATGTTGTCTGCCTTATTGTCTACGACAGACAAATACTTTTGGACATCGGTTCAGCAATTGCACACCATAAACCGGACTTTAAATACCTCAATGCCGACCCGCTGTTTACAAACACGCCAGTGGAGCCATTTGTCTGGGCAGCCCGGCCGCGGAAACGCAGAAGGAAAAGGGGAAGGAGAGCCGGCGTTCTCATCAGAGTAAGACGTCATGCAAATCGACCCCCGCTACCCAGTATTCTACTGGCAAATGTTCAGTCTCTGGACAACAAGCTCTGCGAGCTGAAAGCACGGATCTCTTTCCAATGAGAGACGAGGGACTGCTGCATAATCTGCCTTACGGAAACTTGGATATCTGCTGAGATTCTGGATTCAGCCATCGAACCCGTGGGGTTCTCCGTGCACCGAGCGGACAGAGCAAAAGACCTCTCAGCTGATGGTGTATGTTTTATGATCAACAAATCCTGGTGTGATCAGAGGAATGCACATTCTATCAAGTCTTTCTGCTCTCCTGATTTGGAATTTCTCATGCTTCTGTGTCAACCATTCTGGCTACCGAGGGAATTCACAGCGGTCATTATTACTGCTGTGTACATCCTGCCACAAGCCGACACAGACCGGGCACTCAAGGAACTGTATGGGAGAATAAGTGAGCAGGAAACCGCGCACCCTGAGGCCGCGTTCATTGTGACCGGGGACTTTAACAAAGCCGATTTCAACTCAATCACACCAAATACCACCGACACATCAGTTTCAACACACGAGGGGACCGGTTTTGACCATTGCTACTCTCCCTTCCGGGATGGCTACAAATCCCTCCCCCGCCCACCATTTGGCAAATTGGACCACTCTTCCATTCTGCTTCTGCCTGCTTACAGGCAGAAACTGAAACAAGAAGCACCCACCCTCAGAACGATCCAGTGCTGGTCGGACCAGTCAGATTCCACGCTACAAGACTGTTTTGATCACGCGGACTGGGAGAAGTTCCGGTCTGCCTCTGATGACGACATCAAGATTTACACTGATAGCGTAACGCGTTTCATCAGAAAGTGCGTAGAGGATGTTGTTCCGACAAAAACAATACGGACCTACCCCAACCAGAAACCATGGATATATAGCGATGTTCGCACGGCACTTGATGCGCTGACCTCCGCTTTTAATTCCGGGAATGCGGAGGAGCATAAACAAGCCAGTTATGCACTCTGCAAAACTATCAGAGCAGCCAAACGCCAGTACAGGGACAAGATTGAAGGACAGTTTAACACCACCAACTCTAGAAGCATGTGGCAGGGAATTAATATCATCACGGGCTACAAAGGGAATAAAAACTCTGCCGTGAACACCGCTGCCTCTCTCCCGGATGAGCTTAATACTTTTTATGCTCGTTTCGAGGGAAATAACACCGCCCTCACGGAGAGAGCTCTCGCGGCCGAAGCTACAGAGGTTAGTTCACTCTTCGTCTCTGTAGTGTATGTAATCCGATCCTTCCGACGGGTGAATATCCGTAAAGCCGTGGGTCCAGACGGCATTCCGGGCCACGTCAGAGCATGCGCTAACCAACTGGCTGGTGTTTTTACGGATATTTTCAACCTTTCCCTCTCCTTGTCTGTGGTCCCCACATGCTTTAAAACGTCCACCACTGTGCCTGTACCAAAGCAATCCAAAATCACTTGCTTAAATGACTGCCGTCCTGTTGCTCTGACCCCCATCATCAGCAAATGCTTTGAGAGACTAATCAGAGATTACATCTGCTCTGTGCTACCTCCCTCAATGGACCCATTGCAGTTTGCTTACCGCAACAACCACTCCACTGATGATGCCATTGCATCTACACTACACACTGCTCTCTCCCACCTGGAAAAAAGAAACACTTATGTGAGAATGCTGTTTGTAGACTACAGCTCAGCATTCAACCCCATAGTGCCCACCAAGCTTGATGTGAAACTCCAGGCTCTGGGTTTAAACAGCTCGCTGTGCAGCTGGATCCTGGACTTCCTGTCAAGTAGATGCCAGGTTGTTAGAATGGGCAGCAACATCTCATCACTGACCCTCAACACTGGAGCCCCACAGGGCTGTGTTCTCAGCCCACTCCTGTATTCCTTGTACACACATGACTGTGTGGCAACACATAGCTCCAATGCCATCATTAAGTTTGCTGATGATACGACAGTGGTAGGTCTGATCACCGACAATGATGAAACAGCCTACAGAGAGGAGGTGCACACTCTGACACACTGGTGTCAGGAGCACAATCTCTCCCTCAACGTCAAAGGAGCTTGTGGTGGACTTCAGGAGAAAAGACAGAGAACACAGTCCCATCACCATCAATGGAGCACCGGTGGAGAGAGTCAGCAGCTTCAAGTTTCTCAGTGTCCACATCACTGAGGAACTCACATGGTCCGTCCACACTGAGGCCGTTGTGAAGAAGGTTCATCAGCGCCTCTTCTTCCTGAGATGGCTGAGGAAGTTTGGAATGAACCGCCACATCCTCACAAGGTTCTACACCAGCACTGTAGAGAGCATCCTGACTGGCTGCATCATGGCCTGGTATGGCAATATCACTGCCCACAACTGCAAAGCCCTGCAAAGGGTGGTGCGAACTGCCAGACACATTATCGGAGGTGAGCTTCTCTCCCTCCAGGACATATATACCAGGCGGTGTGTGAAAAAAGCTTGGAGGATCATCAGAGACTCCAGCCACCCGAGCCATGGGCTGCTCTCACTGCTACCATCAGGCAGGCGGTATCGCAGCATCAGGACCCACACCAGCCGACTTCATGACAGCTTCTTCCCCCAAGCAATCAGACTTTTGAACTCTTGATCTCTCACAATCAATATACATCAGCACTGCACTTTATTAATCTTATTATCTCACACTGGACTGTCATAATTAACAACACACTGGCAACTGACTATCAACCGACAGCCTGAATGTCAATACAGTACAATACAACCTACTGTATATTTTATATATACTATATATACTATTTTTATTGTATAGTGTGTATTCTATATTGTGTGTATTGTATACTGTACATTGCATATTATTATTTGTATATTGTTTTGTGTGTAATTATGTGTATATTAGACTTTAAATTGTGTTGTGTAAATCTGATGTTTATTGTAAATTGGCATATGTCTCATCACTATCATGACTGCTATGTTGCTTGGAACTGCACCCAAGACTTTCACCCACTGTTGCACTTGAGTATATGGTTGTGTGACAATAAAAGTGATTTGATTTTTGATTTTGATTTGACAACCGAATTTAGCTGCAGTGTATACGTTTTTTCATTCAACAAATTCAAAATAATGTCTATATTTCCTCTGTTAATTGTCACACGCAAGTCATACATTTACACCACACCCTTCGGCTATCACAGAAGCACAAATAAACATACATATGAACATGATTTATGTTTAACATGTATTCTATAAAAATATTATTTTAGAAATGTGTAACCCAAACAATGTACTTAAAAGTAGTTACTTTAATTGAAAGTCAATAACACTACATTTAAAATGTAATGTGTTACACTAATAATTTAGCACTAAAAAGTAATTAGATTACAGTACTTAATTACTTTGAAGATTACACCCAACACTGTTGAAATCTAACTAATTACTCACTACTTTATTTGCTTTAACAATGTGTTTGTGCTATATTCCTTTAAAACTTATTTTTTGCTTAATAATGCAAATACACAAATATACACTGGCGGCCAAAAGTTTGGAATAATGTCCATATTTTGTTGTTTGTTTCGGAAGGAAACTGGTACTTTAATTCACCAAAGTGGCATTCAACTGATGACAAAGTATAGCCAGGACAACACTGATGTAAAAAACAGCACCATCACTATTTGAAAAAAGTCATTTGATCAAATCTAGACAGGCCCAATTTCCAACAGCCATCACTCCAACACCTTATCCTTGAGTAATCATGCTAAATTGCTAATTTGGTCCTAGAAAGTCACTTGCCATTATATCAAACACTGCTGAAAGCTTTTTGGTTCGTTAAATGAAGCTTAACATTGTCTTTGTGTTTGTTTTTGAGTTGCCACAGTATACAACAGACTGGCATGTCTTAAGGTCAATATTAGGTCAAAAATGGAAAAAAGAAACAGCTTTCTCTAGAAACTCATCAGTCAATCATTGTTTGGAGGAATGAAGGCTATACAATGCTTGAAACTGCCAAAATACGGAAGATTTCATACAAAGGTGTACACTACAGTCTTCAAAGACAAAGGACAACTGGCTCTAACAAGGACAGAAAGAGATGTGGAAGGCCCAGATGTACAACTAAACAAGAGGATAAGTACATCAGAGTCTCTAGTTTGAGAAATAAACTCCTCACATGTCCTCAGCTGACAGCTTCATTGAATTCTACCCGCTCAACACCAGTTTCATGTACAACAGTAAAGAGAAGACTCAGGGGTGCAGGCCTTATGGGAAGAACTGCAAAGAAAAAGCCACTTTTGAAACAGAAAACCAAAAAGAAAAAGGTTAGAGTGGGCAAAGAAACCCAGACATTGGACAACAGATAATTGGAAAAGAGTGTTATGGATCTTAACCCCATTGAGATTCTGTGGGATCAGCTAGACTGTAAGGTGCGTGAGAAGTGCCCGACAAGACAGCCACATCTATGGCAAGTGCTACAGGAAGTGTGGGGTGAAATGTCACCCGAGTATCTGGACAAACTAACAGCTAGAATGCCAAGGATCTGTAAAGCTGTCATTGCTGCAGGTGGAGGATTTTTTGATGAGAACTCTCTGAAGTAGTTTAAGAAGTTCTGAATATTTTTTTTTAATTGTAATAGTAATTTTTCACATTATTAATGTCCTGACTATACATTGTGATCAGTTGAATGCCACTTTTATTTCCATAAGAGCAAAATCTGTACATTATTCCAAACTTTTGGCCGCCAATGTATTATCAAGTGTCCAAATACTTTGTGTCATTGTATACACTGAATACCGTCACAAAGCTGAAAAAAGAGAGAGATATCATTTTTAACTATATCTCCCAGCCCTAATTCAACCCCTGTAAGGGTTGATCCATGAACTATCACCACTGTGTCCATGATCAAGACATTTAAACACAGGTTACTCCAGAGGCACTGTCCATGTACAAAGAAAACAAAGGGCGATGCAAGGCAAAATGTTAGCCTCGGTCACCATTCATTTTCAATGGAAGTGAAACTGAGGCCTCCTCTTGTGTTCCACAGATTAAGTCATACAGGTTTGGAATGACAAGAGGGCGAGTAAACAATGAAAGAATTTTCATTTTTGGATGAACTGTTCCTTTAAATGGCTATGTTTTAATCATAATCCACTTGTTGGATTTGGTGCAGCAGTACCTGGTAGGTGTCCCACAGTCTAATGGTACAGCGTAATGGCAGCTCCCTCATCAGCAAATTGTTCATCCAGCGGAACGCAAATTGTAGGTACTCCACTTCACATTTCTGAAAGTGCACATGGACGTCCTCTGTGGGTGTAGAGAAGAAAGCAAAAGGGTTTATATCCATTTGGTGGTTGTTTCTACAAAGTGCAGTACTGGGAATAGCCTTGTGTATATGTATGCCACCCCCACTGTTTAAATAAGCACCCAGGCCCTGAACTAAGACCATCAGGCTATTGTTGAATTCTCTGCACACCTGTTTCACTGAATTAATATTATAGACCCCCAACGCACGTGTAATTATATCGATTGAAAGGAGAGAGAAAGCGAGAGAGATTTGCGGGGAAGGGAAAAGTAGGTATGGTGTTGAGTTTATTGAGAGGCTGATTTCTCTGATAAGCTCTCTTTCAGTCTTTGAACAGAATAAGAATGCCTCTTTCAAAAGCAGTCGTATTGACAAGATTCCTGATAGATACTGGTGGAAAAATGGTGAGAGCTCTCCAAAAGCACAGAGAACGAGTCAGATCTATCTGAAGGAAAATGGAACCTTACTCAGGCCATCTATAAAAGAAGCAAAAATACCATTTCAAAAAATGGTTTTAAAAATGAATGATGTTCGCAATGTTACATAAACGTTGCATCATAATGGATTCGGCTAATGGAGTGTCACCGGTGTGCGGTTTTAACATTATCAGAAATCTCTTTGCAATCCCAGTTCTTTAAAAACAACAAAAGGCCTGTTCACACCAAGTCAGATGCCAGTTAATAATTTCTCATACAATTTTGTAACACCAGTGCAGTCTCTGAAAGGAATGTTCTGGGTTGAATGCAAGTTAAGCTCAATTAACAGCATTTTTAGCATAATGCTGTTTAGCACAAAACATAATTGAATCGTACCTCGTTTATTTAAAAAAAAAAAAAAAAAAAAACTGTGGTAAGAGGAAGGTAATTACAGTACAGTGGAAGTGAAAGGGAACAGTCCACAAACGTGAAAAAAAAAAAACACTTTCAAAAGTATAGCCACAAGATGTAAACATTATACATGTTAACATGCGATAAAATTGCTTACTAACCTTATTTGTGCAAAGTTATATCCAATATTACAACTTCACTGCCACGATGACATAAAGCAGTAAACCCTGCAAGTTATTTTATCTCACTAAATCATGTTAACATGTATAATGCTTACGTCCTGTGCCTATACTTCTGAAACGGCAAGTATTTGAATGTTTATGGACTGACCCCATTCACCTCCATTGAAAGTGCTGTACTGTAACAGACATTTCTGCTTTTTGTTACATAAATGAGGGATGAGTCGAAATTATCTTCTGTGGTAATCAGAATTATGCCACAAATGCTGTCGAATGAGCTTTAACATGTACTTAAATCCAGAACGTATGCGAACATTCGGAATGGGTTTCAAGAAAAGTCTTAATGCTGCATTACTTCTCCCTTTTTTTTCTTTTCTTATTTTTTTTTTTAGCTATAATCATGTTTTATATATTAAAGAGCAAACTGGCACACATTAGCAAAACAATAAAAGGGATTCTGTAAAAAGATTGAAATAAATGTCCTGATGCACAAAAGGTATTTTGAAAGTTAAAATAACTAATGGCTGTCGGCATATTAAAGACAGATCTTAAGGAATGGTAAATATACCGAGTGTAATAAATTATGAATTGAATAATGTATGTGCTAGACAGACAAGGCGAATAGTTAACTTCGATTCAGAACCAGCATGTTATTATTCAAACATGTCTAGTTATTGGAGCAGCGACAAAGCTCATTTATCAACCTGAATGACGTTGATTTTCTTATTTAAAAAAAAAGAGAAAAAAAAAAAAATAAATCACATTTGAAATACCACATTCTAAAAGAACTAGTGTATGTTTTCAAGAATGCTTGCTTAAGCTAGTGCAGTGGTCCTCAACTGGTTTTGCTTTGAAAAGATTTGTGTCTCTGCAGAACAAAAATGGGTGTTTCCCAATTAGAGGGCGTTTTCAAACCAGAATAGGTGCTTTTCAGCAACTTTACATGATTTGCCTACATTATTAACTTTACACTGAGATTCCCTACTTTCATTGGTTAGTTGAGAAACGCCCGTCCTGGTTTGGAGACGCCCACTGATTACTACATTGAGATTCCCTACTTTCAGTGGATAGTTGAAAAACGCCCATCTTGGTTTGAAAATGCCCACAGATTGGGAAACGCCCATTATTGTTCTGCAGAGACATATTCTTCGTTTTAGTACCCAGATTTTACATTGGACATCAAGTGTAGACGCAACACAGTATTAACATTTTTTACTGAAGAATTTGTTTTTCAATTCAACCAATGAAATTATTATTCTTATTTATTGATATTAAGCAAATAATCCACTGCACAAAACTGTTTATCTTCGCTGCAAGTAAACCAGTATTTTCAGCCTGATCTCATTAAAATTATGCAACAGTGGCGACATGTTTGCAAAATGACATTACGTGGTTCATTGCATGTGGTGCGGCAGTTCAGAGGTGAAATATCCACATTGTGGCACTAAAAGCGAGTTAAATGTCCTTTGTTTGTAAGTTTAATGCCTTATAAAAATGTATATCAACAAATCTACCTCCCTACCCTAAACCTAACCGATGGTGTCAGAAAAAGCTAATTTGAGGTGAAAAAAGCAATTGCTGAAGCAACCATGTCATTTTGTGGTGCTTCTATGACACTTTCGACTCGCATGCTCTTCAGGACTCGAAACCTGCTCTATCAATTAGGCTCCTGCGCAATTTGATCACACTTGAATAAGTCTATAAATGTATTTAGTTATGTAGTGCAAACATTTTAAATGTCTCGCCTTACAAGTCATACACTATAGTCAAAACTATAGTGTAAATAAATAAAAATATTAAAAAAAATAAAAAATTTAAAAATAATTTAAAAAAAATAAAATTATAGTCAAACTGTTTTTACGTCATAGACAGCATTGTGTGAGGAACAGGGTGAAAAGTATGTGTTTATAAATTGATAATCTGCAGTTTTACCGTGATATGTGTGAAAGGTAATAAAAAGTAATTGTTTTAGCAACTCAAGTATTCATTTCACAAGGAAAGTGCCACGATACTAACAGCAAGGCACAAAAAATAATAATTTAGCAAAATAGGTAGGTATTGTAACGTGATTCTTTCAGAATGGGTTACATATTTAAATATAGTTGGAGGTGAATTTCTTTTCCCTTATGCTGACTCAGTCCTGTTTTTCGTCATGCTGTTGCGAACACTTCAGTACAGTAGCGTATCAACTACATGACCATTCGTCTCCGACTGAGGCCATGTGTACACCAGGTGTAAGATGCGTTTTTCCAATCACATATGTATAAGCAAGACGTCACTGTAACACCTGGTCATTTCTTTTGACCATTTGTGTTTGGATTTTGAGGAGAGTGTCTCTGAATTCATGAGGACATTTATTAGTCATTACGTCTGTGTTTTAATAAAGGATAATAATGCGCAAAAAAGTAAAAGACGAGAAAGCTCTAAAAACAGGTGCACAGTTTCTCTTAATTAATCGCAAACATAATGTTTAGAGTACCTGTAATTGAGCTTCTAATGTGCATGCTGCTCATTTCTGTGTCCCTATTGTACATGTTCATGCATTCACTTTTTTATATTTTCCAATTGTACACTTATTTCCCTTTAAATCTGCACATAACCAGTGAAAAACCAGCCCTTACAGGTGTTTTAGCGTCGTCCCATTTCAAAAGGACCGCCCAAAAGGCATCTTAAAATGAAGATAATTAAATTAATTCACAAACTTGCGCAGTTTATTCTTGATAACATGTTAACAAACATGAAAGAATGGCTCTTGCCTGATTTCACACTTATTGGCACCATTTGCAAAAAAATAATAATTATAAAAACAGCTGATAATAATAAAAACAGCAAGTAGGGAGATGTGGGTGAGGGTTTATTTTCTTTTCTTATTATTGCTGTCTCCTGCTACCCAACACCTTGCTCTCCTCATTCAACAAACATTTAAGGGATTGTTCACCCAGAAATGAAAATTCTCTCATCATTTACTCACCCTCATGCTATCCCAGATTTGTATGACTTTCTTTCTTCAGCACAACACAAATTAAGATTTTAAGAAGAATATTTCAGCTCTGTAGGTCCTTACAATGCAAGTGAATGGGTGCCAAATTTTTCACACTACGAAAAGCACATAAAGGCAGCATAAAAGTAATCCATAAGACTTCAGTGGTTAAATCCATATCTTAAGTGATAATGATAGGTGTGGGTGAAAAACAGATAAATTCAATTAAATTTTTGCTAGAAATTCTTCCCCCTGCCCAATAGGGGGCGTATGCATAAAGAATGTGAATCACCAAAAATACAAGAATGTGAAAGTGAAAGTTAAGGTGGAGACAAACTGAGCAGGGAGGAGAATTTATAGTAAAAATGGACTAAAACATTGATCTGTTTCTCACCCACACATATCAAATCACTTCTGAAGACACTGATTTAACCACTGGAGTCATATGGATTACTTTTATGCTGGCCTATGTGATATTTGGAGTTTCAAAATACTGGCACCCATTCACTTGCATTGTATGGACCTACAGAGCTGAGAAATTCTTCTAAAAATCTTCATTTCTGTTCTGCTGAAGAAAGAAAGTCATACATCTGTGAGTATATGATGAGAGAATTTTCATTTTTGGGTGAACTATTCCTTTGAAGAACTGCTTGCACCCGTGCATATTTGCGCTAATTTCCAAAGGAAAAAATAATAAGAACAGCTGAAAATAATAAAGACAGCGGGTAGAGAGATCTGGATAATGTTTTATTTTATTTTCCAATTATTTTTTGTCTTCTGCTACCCAAACCTTGCTCTCCTCGTTCAACAAATATGAAAGAATGGCACATGCTCATTTTGCTATTTGCAAAAGGAAACATCAGAAAAAAAAGAAGAAAAAAAAAAGACAGTAGGTAGGGAGATGTGAGTGATGTTTTATTTTATATTTTAATCATTTTTTGTCTTCTGCTTCCTAATACATTGCCCTCCTCTTTTACTCTCTCTATATTTCATTGGCTGTTGCTCATTGTCCATCTTTTGCTCGTTGGGACAGTGCACATACCTGACAACAAAATGTCTAGATATCAAGCAGTTTTGAAAACTGTCGTAGCATCTGGGACTCGTCTCAGCCTGTCACAGGAGTGCGCACATAACAAGACCATTTGTCGTGAGATCCGAGATTTCTAATCGCAGACCAGTCGCTGACTCAAAACATCAAAGGAGACGAGCTTGAGTCATGTAGTGTATACTATGCTTAGATGCACAGCCTCTGAGGTCAACGACAAAAGATATAGGAAGTCATTTGACCTCCCTTTTTAAAAGCTAATCAGCCTACTTATTTTGCTTTGCTAACTATGCACAATTATGCACTTAGTTGCATTTTATTGTTTATTTTCAGCATTGTTTGTCCGTTTTCCGAAACCTATCAGAACAGACCTGCAATCCATTTTGGGTTGTGGCCCACCAGTTGAACACCACTGCACTGGAGTATTTTTCTCACTTTTTTCACCCTCTGAAACCACAATTCGTCTCCATACTCTCCGGTCACTCCATTCTTCTGTCCTCTCAGCTCACTTCCATTTTAACTTCACAGCCTAATCACAGCGGCTTATGGGAATTGATTTCTCTCCTGTGCTCCCCAGTGAGACTTTGGGCTCTGCTATTGCTCACGGTGTTTGTAGATGCTGATGGATGGGAGAGAGGCGCAGTGTGGGCTGTTCAGCTTATCACACAAAACAGTCTTAACAGGGGAGGAGACGTCCAGATGGTATAAACACTAGCACAGAAAAACAGAGGCGGACTAGTGGCATTACGTAAATGTGTGATTCCAGGAAATAGAAATGGCCAACACCTAAGGGAAAAACAAAGTCTTTTCAAAGGCGACAAACAAGACAATCGCCCCCGGTCGAAAAAACAATTCCTTGTTGTTTTGAAGGTTTTAAACCATGATTTATGGTTCTGAATAACTAGTTCAGCTAGGGTCACGGACGGCAAATATAAAACAATTCTAAAAGTAAATAAAATAATTGTGCATAGTAAGGTTAGTAAAATAAAAAGGCTTATCAGCTTTCTTTTTTTTTTTTTTTAACACATCCCATATCTTTTTTTGTTGACTGCAAATTCTGTACATCCAAACTATGGTATTTGAGCAATTTCATGTTACTTGGTAGAAGCTAGCCAAAAAATCCTGGACAAGCATTAACAAATCCATGCATGACAAATGAAAATACAACTCGGACAACATTAAATACAGGTTCATGTGCAACACGAATAAATATGGTTTTAAAGACCACAATGTGTTTTGTGCAGTGATTTATTGGCAGGTGGGTGCATGAAATCATTAAAATTCATGAGATTTTTAGAAATCAAATACCCAATTTTGCATATTGTTGGACCTGGGCAGTAATACAAATGAATTTATGATTTTAAGGGCATTTTTGTTTATTTTTGTGTTATTAACATTTTTGGTTGTGCTGGGTCGCCACTTCAATGTTCAATGGAAAATCTGGGTCCTGAAGCAAAATCCCTGTTTTAAACCACCATTTACGGTTCTAAACAACTAGTTTACCTGGTTTTGGAGGGCAAAGTGTAAAACAAACAGGATCATTTAAGGTGCATCAAACTGTGCTTTTTTGTTCTGGCATTCATGGCATGTTATTTGTGCTAAAGCTTCTGAGAGTGTGAAAAAAAAAAAAAAGGGACCTGTCGCAAAAGGTAAAGTAAGTGGCATACAGTTGGCCCCAAAGTAGCTTTGATGCCTCCATTTGAACTATTCTTTGAAACCTGTCAAATAGTTCAGTGCGACAACAGCTACAACAACAACAACAGACAAGAAAACAAGTGTAAAATCTAAGACTGGCTTTAATGGATGTGCTAAAATGTCTAAGACAAGGTAAGTTATAAAGTGTGTGACTCTTATCTTTTAAGTAGCTTCAAAAGGTAATTACTGAGTGCTTTGTAACATTGGGTAGAATCGTGCCAGGACTGACTGTCCCAAACAAATGTAAAAGAAATGTTTCACACAAACATTACAATTCTGTCATCATTTACTTACCCTCATGCGACTTACTTTCCTCCGTAGAACACAAAAGGAGAAATTTTAAAGAATGTATGCAAACGAGCTCGTTTCCATACAATGAAAGCATACATTGACAATAAGCTAACGAAATAAAAAAAACACCATAAAAACTTTTATAAAAAGAGTGCACTATATAAATCTTCAATTTTAGGAAAAGACTGAAATTGAAGTTGTTAATTCTTGATAATCTACTACTCCTCCGTAGTTGTAAAATGTCACTCGCACCGGCGCATATTAAAACTTGGCACATCAACATGCGTTGCGGCACGTTTGAAGTCAGTGACAATAGATGCCATTGGTTCTTGCATATTTTATAACCAAATGTCAAGTTTGAAAAAATGTTGAAGCGCAAAGTCGATTAAGTTTGGATTGACATGAGAGTGAGAGTAAATGATGACAATTTAGTTTTTGGGTGAACTATTCGGTTAATTCTATGAGTGAGTGAGTGAAAGGAATTGGTGAAAGACGGTGTTTATGAACATTATCTTACCATCTATTCTGCTGACAAGCTCTTCCAGTGCCTTCACTTTAATCTGAATCCCAGGCTGGGCAAATGTGTAGTTGTCCTGATTGAGAAAAACAAAATGGAATTTTGAAGATTTAGAATTATAAATAGAAGCAAAATGGCAGAGGCCTCAACAGTTAATGCTAGTTTACAAATATGTCTGCGCTGTTTTATTATAGCCAGTTACCTGGTGCGCTTTCTTTGTTTCCTAAACATTTTTGACAGATAAACAGATTAATAAATGTATCAATAAATCTCATAATTACAGTAATTCCGACACAACGTGAACACAGCATTGATCCAGTACCCATGTTCTTTCTCCGTTTAGATAAAATGGTCGCTTAAAACAAAGCACTTTAAAAGGTCATAAAACCCCAAAACAAATTTCTTGAGATGTTAACAGATATGTACGGGTTGCACATCATTGAAAACAATTATAGCAATAATTATGTTTATTGCTAAGGGTAAAGTGTTTTTATTTTTTATTTTTACTATTTCGTTCTTAAAACAAAACTTTAAGCAACAGCATAAAATATTAGGTATATGCATAAACTCTGAGTTGTGATTGGTCATTCGATTCCAAGTGCTTTTCCACTTTATTCATGAGGAGGAGCGCTTCCATCCAATCACTGTGCTGCCTCATGCAGGAGATTGAATTACAGCAGAGAAATCAAAATAACATGCAGACAAACGGCATTGTCCCGTCGACGTTCTCTGGAGGGCGTATGTAAACGCGTTCTGCGTGAGAAGCTGATGAGATCATAGAGAGGGTGCGCAACGGCTAAACCCATCCGTGTAGCACATGATCATCGAGTGAAAACGTTCCACTCTACCGCCCAACCCCCCGCTCTGACGACTGATAGGGGCCCAGCGAAACAATAAGCCCCGGGGCCCAGGACAACCTTAATGCAGCCCTGTGCATGCGTGACAGCTGTTCCTAACTGACTAAAATTCTACAGCACTCACGGAACAGATATGAGATCGGACTTTTACGCTTACCACTGTGGTAAGATCGAAAATGCTTTTATGAATGCACTGCAGTCGGTAACCGGACAGGAGCAAAATGTTTGTTGGCCGCAGTTCTGCTACTCGCGTTCCAAACATGTAGCAACTTCCATTGCGTCTTCTCCGTACATCTGATCATGAAAAGGATAACATGCCGGCTTTTACAAAAACAGAAGACAACGATGAAAACCAAAATATAAAAGTCATGTCAACTCTCTTTTTGGTTTTCTTTACATCGGTAAATCAAGTTACCGAGATTTAGTGGCGCTCCATCATCCTGACAACAAAGTTGAAATACTGCATACATTTTCACAGACAAGGCTAGTAAAGGATTTTATCATCAAGAGCCATGTTAAAACATATTATGTTTGATTATTGTGACTGTACTTTTGAAACAGTGTGTAGTTAATGTTTTGTGTATTGGACCCGTTTACTTATCTGCCATATTGAACGAAGGAAAATGAGGGATGAGTCAAAATTATTTCTGTGGTAATCAACACTATGCCATAAATGCTGACAATAGAGTTAAACTTGTATTAAACCCGAAGCATTCCTTGTAAGAATAAATATCAACAAATTTACAGTTGAAGTCATTAGTTTACATACACCTTAGCCAAATACATTTAAACTCAGTTTTTCACAATTCCTGACATTTAATCATTCCCTGTCTTAGAATGTGAAATGTCAGAATGATAGTAAAGAGAATGATTTATTTCGCTTTTATTTCTTTCATCACATTCCCAGTGGGTCAGAAGTTTACATGCACTTTGTGAGTAGTTGGTAGCATTGCCTTTAAATTGATTAACTTGGGTCAAACTTTTTGGGTAGCCTTCCACAAAATTCTCATAATAAGTTGCTGGAATTTTGGCCCATTCCTCCAGACAGAACTGGTGTAACTGACTCAGGATTGTAGGCCTCCTTGCTCGCACATGCTTTTTCAGTTCTGCCCACAAAATTTCTATCAGACTGAGGTCAGGGCTTTGTGATGGCCACTCCAATACCTTGACTTTGTTGTCCTTAAGCCATTTTGCCACAACTCTGGAGGTATGCTTGGAGTCATTGTCCATTTGGAAGACCCATTTGTGACCGAGCTTTAACTTCCTGGCTGATGTCTTGAGATGTTGCTTCAATATATCCACATAAATTTCCTTCCTCATGATGCCATCTATTTTGTGAACTGCACTAGTCCCTCCTGCAGTAAAACACCCCTACAACATGATGCTGCCACCACCATGCTTCACGGTTAAGATGGTGTTCTTCGGCTTGCAAGCCTCACCCTTTTTCCTCCAAACGTAACAGTGGTCATTATGGCCAAACAGTTCAATTTTTGTTTCATGAGACCAGAGAAAATTTCTCCAAAAAGTAAGATCTTTGTCCCCATGTGCACTTGCAAACTGTAGTCTGGCTTTTTTATGGCGGTTTTGGAGCATTGGCTTCTTCCTTGCTGAGCAGCCTTTCAGGTTATGTCGATATAGGACTCGTTTTACAGTGGAAATAGATACTTGTCAACCTGTTTCCTCCAGCATCTTCACAAGGTCCTTTGTTGGTGTTCTGGGATTAATTTTCACTTTTCGCACCAAATTACGTTCATCTCTAGGAGACAGAATGCGCTTCCATCCTGAGCATTATGATGGCTGCATGATCCCATGGTGTTTATACTTGCGTACTATTGTTTGTACAGATGAACGTGGTACCTTCAGGCATTTGAAAATTGCTCCCAAGGATGAACCAGACCTGTGAAGGTCCACAATTTTTTTTCTGAGGTCTTGGCTGATTTCTTTTGATTTTCCCATGATGTCAAGCAAAGAGGCATCGAGTTTGAAGGTAGGCCTTAAAATACATCCAAAGGTACACCTCCAATTCAGTACACCACCTATCAGAAGTTAACTGGTTAATTGTCTAAAGGCTTGACATCATTTTCTGGAATTTTCCAAGCTACTTGAAGGCACAGTTAACAGTGTATGTAAACTTCTGACCCACTGGAATTGTGATATATTCAATTAAAAGTGAAACAATCTGTCTGTAAACAATTGGAAAAATTACTCATGTCATGCACAAAGTATATGTCCTAAACGACTTGCCAAAACTAGAGTTTGCTAATATTAAATCTGTGGAGTGGTTAAAAAAATGAGTTTTAATGACTTCAACTTAAGTGTATGTAAACTTCTGACTTCAACTGTATATCAGGTCTTTAGGCAGTTCTGGTTTTGGCAGCAATGTCTGCTTTCACTTCATTCTCAAAAGTTTGAACAAAATATTAGAATCTTTGATTTGCAAACTGTTTTATCATCTTTACTCTTCACATGTTCCTACTTTTGTCCCATGACTGAAATACAGCAAAGTGCCCAAAAAACTCTTTTGCTTTTGTTTCCCTTCACATTTTGATGTTCAGCCATCAATATAGCGAGTGAGCGCGAATTGTTGTGCTTAACTCCCTTCCATCCTTAAACCCCTTCCCACCCACTACCCTCCCCCTTTTTATATCTTTTTTTTAATATCTTTTCACACACACATTTCATGCGATTGTTTTTTTTTGTTTTTTTTTTTTTGTCCGAGGTGTGAATGACTGGTTTCATGACACTTTAACGTTTATAACATTAAGTATTATTCTTCCCTCTAGTAATGCAATCAAGTGTCGCCCATTTCTGATATACATCCACTGATATGCAGTTACAATTTCGCTTTATTATAAGAGCTGTGCACACAGGTAGGTTTTAAACCAGAGACTACATATGTTTAAAACAAGGTTAACAAAACTAAACATATAACATACGGAAATGGGTGTTATTTATACAATATCTGTATATATTTTTTTATTAAACATCCTTATGTGTACATGAGCATTCATTTATGTGTATATAGCAAAATTTATTTTTTATTTTTCGCTTTCTCGGGGAAGGAGAAGTCTTGGGGGGGTCTTTGAGGGACCACCAGATCTTTCGGTTCCCTCATCTCCAGAATCCCAGTTTTACCCTTGTTACAACTCTGGATTTGTATGCAATGAGGCATTAGGGGCAAAGCATGATGCTTCGCTCCATAGAATTCAAAGCATGTCATTAGAGATTTGCTATCTTGGTACCAGCTGATTAACTCCAGGAACAGTGAATGCTATAATGTGACCGTTATTTCATAATAATGTGGTTTTTCCTCTTCTCTTCTCTTCTGTTGTGGGTCATTAAGGGCCAGCAGCATCTGCTGTGCTCGTGTTTTAGCCAGAGGGGATGACTGCATGGGAAGACACATTCTGTGTTCTGATCTGTGCATGTTTTCTGCCCTTCAGTCCGGTTCTGTTCAGCCAATGAACGCAACACAGCACTGCCCACGGGACAACCTGACGCTGGCCTGCATCTGACCCTTGCTCCTGCCAGCAGACAAACAGCCCTACATGCTAGCTTCACTCTAACAGATGGTCTTTCTCCAGGGAAGATTATCTGAAGATCTGAATCCCTCCAGCTTAAGCGTCCTAGCTTCAACTTCCTGTCTTGAGAGTTCTTTAGGGTTCTCTACCATTGGCGGGAATGTGTCTTATCCATCGAGGCTTAAGTGCAAAAAAAGCAGTATTCGTCTCCTTTTTTACTGCATTGCATTCAACTTTGTCTCCGTCTTTTAAAAAAAGGACAGGATGACCACTACAAGGTTTAGTTTGACTTAAGACACGATTAGAGACACTGGCTTTAAGTTCCAAATCCAAGAGAGCTGCCTCACTTGTCTACTTTTCTAAGTATTCAATCCATATGTATTTGTTTTCTATTCTGTTATCTTATTCAACATATCTGTAATGTATGTTTTAATAAACTCAGCAAAAAAGAAACGTCCTCTCACTTTCCACTGCTTTTATTTTCAGCAAACTTAACATGTGTAAATATTTGTATGAACATTTAAAGATTCAACAGCTAAGACATAAACTGAACAAGTTTCACAGACATGTGACTAACAGAAATGGAATAATGTGTCCCTGAACAAAGGGGGGGTCAAAATCAAAAGTAACAGTCAGTATCTGGTGTGGCCACCAGCTGCATTAAGTACTGCAGTGCATCTCCTCCTCATGGACTGCACCTGATTTGCCAGTTCTTGCTGTGAGTTGTTACTCCACTCTTCCACCAAGGCACTTGCAAGTTCCCAGACATTTCTGGGGGGAATGGCCCTAGCCCTCACCCTCCGATCCAACAGGTCCCAGATGTGCTCAATGGGATTGAGATCCGAGCTCTTCGCTGGCCATGGCAGAACACTGACATTCCTGTCTTGCAGGAAATCACGCACAGAATGAGCAGTATGGCTGGTGGCATTGTCATGCTGGAGTGTCATGTCAGGACGAGCCTGCAGGAAGGGTACCACATGAGGGAGGAGGATGTCTTCCTTGTAACACACAGCGTTGAGATTGCCTGCAATGACAACAAGCTCAGTCCGATGATGCTGTGACACACCGTCCCAGACCATGACGGACCCTCCACCTCCAAATCGATCCCGCTCCAGAGTACAGGCCTCGGTGTAACGCTCATTCCTTCGACGATAAACGCGAGTCCGACCATCACCCCTGGTGAGACAAAACCACGACTCGTCAGTGAAGAGCACTTTTTGCCAGTCCTGTCTGGTCCAGCGAAGGTGGGTTTGTGCCCATAGGCGACGTTGTTGCCGGTGATGTCTGGTAAGGACCTGCCTTACAACAGGCCTACAAGTCCAGCCTCTCTCAGCCTTTTGCGAGGGATTGTGCGTTCCTGGTGTAACTAGGGCAGTTGTTTTTCCATCATGTACCTGTCCCGCAGGTGTGATATTCGGATGTACCGATCCTGTGCATGTGTTGTCACACGTTGTCTGCCACTGCGAGGACGATCAGCTGTCCTTCCTGTCTCCCTGCAGCGCCGTCTTAGGCGTCTCACAGTACGGACATTGCAATTTATTGCCCTGGCCACATCTGCAGTCCTCATGCCTCCATGCAGCATGCCTAAGGCACGTTCACGCAGATGAGCAGGGACCCTGGGCATCTTTCTTTTGGTGTTTTTCAGAGTCAGCAGAAAGGTCTCTTTAGTGTCCTAAGTTTTTATAACTGTGACCTTAATTGCCTACCATCTGTAGGCTGTTAGTGTCTTAACGACCGTTCCACAGGTGCATGTTCATTAATTGTTTATGGTTCATTGAACAAGCATGGAAAACATTGTTTAAACCCTTTACAACAAAGATCTGTAAAGTTATTTGTATTTTTACAAAATCTTTAAAATACAGTGTCCTGAAAAAGGGACGTTTCTTTTTTGCTGAGTTTATATATTTTTTGTAAAGAACTTTGTAAAGGTGCTATAGATCATTTCAAGGACTGTTCGTTTACGACATCAAGTGACATCATTGTTCCATGAACATTTCCTGCTTGTCAAAACAGAGACTATTTAGCAGAGACAGGCCACTTCTATTAAAACGTATGGGAGAAATTGGAACACCCAATTGTCAACAGCCAATGGTCAACCTGCCTTACAGGTAAAATAGCAAATCACCTTTTAGATGCAGAAATCGGCTGTCAATCAACTCGAGAACACGCATGCGCATTAGCTATACAAGATGGTATAATTGTGTTTTTAGCATAATCTGAGGTAAAGAAACACAATTTTTTATACCAGTTGTGACGGAACGACACGCCCTTTCCATGGACACGCCCCTGCTCGCATGATCCCAATGAAGAGCCTCATCACTGCTGCCCTTAAACACAGACACAGGCTCCTTTGGAGACCAGTCTCTCCCTTCTGACATCTTCACAGGTCCCAGAAACGGAGCGGGGAGGGTCCGGTGCATTCTACATATATGCACCATGTTAGATTGTTTTGGTGCTTGTTTTTTTTAATCGGGATCATCTGCTGTAAGTAACAAAATGTGCCATATCGGTTTCATGAAGTAATAAGCAAAAACACAGCAAAAAATATGTATGCAAAAAAAATATAGTTTCTTACAGATGATGATCCTAATTAAAACGAACACCGAAACAATGTAGCACGGTGCATAGATCTAGAAATATTCTTTACAGATCGACATGAGATGTTAACTTGGCTCAAAACTAGTTTGTGCGTGAAACTACTATGCTTGTTGTATTTTACAAGTTGAAACTTTTCAAACGTTATAACACATGACTATCCAATCTTTATGTAGGTCCCTATGAAATCTGTTTGATATTTTTCCAAATTATGTTTTTATTATTTCAGAAATTCTGCGTTTTCTGTTTTATTTTTTCACAAATTCTGGGTTTTAAAGTTTAATTACATTTTATCATTAAAGTGTCTAATCAAATTAATTAATAGAATTTTAAACGAATGAAAACAGAACAATTACTGTTCAACATACCACTGTATTATTTTTTTTATTAAATGAAGTGTCTATACTGATCCTCATAGCAAACCAAAACCCAAAATTTTATTTTAATTTTATTATAATTACTATTATTTTATTATTATTATTTTGGTCAAATCCAGTGGTTCACAGTAGAGCATCACAATATTAATGAAAGTGATGAAACTCTTGCTTGGGAATTAATTGTAATTATTATTGATATATTATTATCATTATTATTACCACTACAACTACTACTACTACATTGAATAATACATTTTACTATTCAGAAGTAATAGATTTCTGTAAAAAGAAAATATAATATAATATATATATATATATATTCAATTTTACGTGTCTAGTTAAATGGAGCTTTTTTATGTTATTTTATGTTTTGGCGGAAAACCGAATGTTTTTGAAGGCTTCACTTCACACCTCCGGAAAGGCAGTTCGCTATATGGGCTAATGTGCATATGAACCGCAAAACGCTATGATTTAATGATATAAATATATATTCTGCATGTGCTATATGCTTCACAGTGAATAAAGTCCTCTGCTCTTTGTCATTAATGCATACACAGTGCACATGATTTTGATGATGCGGTTAATGCATAAGCAGTGGCTTCTCACATTCACTTACTGTTGAAGCGTGCGGCTCATGCAAACCGTATATTTGTTTAATTGAATCTTACCCTTTTGTGGTTTAAGCATCTCACTACTATATATCACGATTTTATTTTGATTAATTATGCATTTATACAAATAATTCCGCAGCGTGGAAATCATAGGGCCCTTTGTATGATGTTTTTACATATTTTCTTTAGGATTAATTTGATCATATTTTTATAAATGATAAGATGAAGTGTCACAAATTAGTGCTGTAATGTGACATAGATTTCCATAAATGGGCACGTCGGCAGTTTAAGGGGTATAAAAACTAAAATAAAATTATCAGTTATCATATTGGCCACAATGTGCTGTGAATTATCAGTTAACGATATTGGCATGGAAATTCTATATTGGTGCATCCCTAATAAAAGTATATAAAAGTATATACAGTTGTGCTCAAAAGTTTGCATACCCTGGCAGAAATTGTGAAATTTTGGCATTGATTTTGAAAATATGACTGATCATGCAAAAAATGCATGTCTTTTATTTAAGGATAGTGATCATATGAAGCCATTTATTATCACATAGTTGTTTGTCTCCTTTTTAAATCATAATGATAACAGAAATCACCCAAATGGCCCTGATCAAAAGTTTACATACCCTTGAATGTTTGGCCTTGTTACAGACACACAAGATGACACACACAGGTTTAAATGGCATTTAAAAGATTAATTTCCCACACCTGTGGCTTTTTAAATTGCAATTAGTGTCGGTGTATAAATAATCAATGAGTTTGTTAGCTCTCATGTGGATGCACTGAGCAGGCTAGATACTGAGCCATGGGGAGCAGAAAAGAACTGTCAAAAGACCTGCGTAACAAGGTAATGGAACTTTATAAAGATGGAAAAGGATATAAAACGATATCCAAAGCCTTAAAAATGCCAGTCAGTACTGTTCACTCACTTATTAAGAAGTGGAAAATTCGGGGATCTCTTGATACCAAGCCAAGGTCAGGTAGACCAAGAAAGATTTCAGCCACAACTGCCAGAAGAATTGTTCGTGATACAAAGAAAATCCCACAGGTAACCTCAGGAGAAATACAGGCTGCTCTGGAAAAAGACAGTGTGGTTGTGTCAATGAGCACAATATGACGATACTTGAACAAAAATGAGCTGCATGGTCGAGTTGCCAGAAAGAAGCCTTTACTGCGCCATTGCCATTACAATATGCCCGACAACACCTTGACACACCTCACAGCTCCTGGCAGACTGTAATTTGGAGTGACGAGACCAAAATAGAGCTTTACTGTCACAACCATAAGCGCTATGTTTGGAGAGGGGTCAACAAGGCCTATAGTGAAAAGAATACTATCCCCACTGTGAAGCATGGTGGTGACTCACTGATGTTTTGGGGGGGTGTGAGCTCTAAAGGCACGGGGAATCTTGTGAAAATTGATGGCAAGATGAATGCAGCATGTTATCAGAAAATACTGACAGACAATTTGCATTCTTCTGCACAAAAGCTGGGCATGGGGCGCTCTTGGTCTTTCCAGCACGACAATGACCCTAAGCACAAGGCCAAGTTGACCCTCCAGTGGTTACAGCAGAAAAAGGTGAAGGTTCTGGAGTGGCCATCACAGTCTCCTGACCTTAATATCATCGAGCCACTCTGGGGAGATCTCAAACGTGCAGTTCATGCAAGACGACCAAAGACTTTGCATGACCTGGAGGCATTTTGCCAAGACGAATGGGCAGCTATACTACCTGCAAGAATTTGGGGCCTCATAGACAACTATTACAAAAGACTGCACGCTGTCATTGATGCTAAAGGGGGCAATACACAGTATTAAGAACTAAGGGTATGCAGACTTTTGAACAGGGGTCATTTCATTTTTTTCACTGTTTCCATGTTTTGTTTTATGATTGTGTCATTCTGCTATAACCTACAGTTGAATATGAATCCAATAAGAAATAAAAGAAATGTGTTTTGCCTGCCCACTCATGTTTTCTTTAAAAATGGTACATGTATTTCCAATTCTCCAAGGGTATGCAAACTTTTGAGCACGACTGTATATAACACATACAAAGATTTGGTAAACAAGTCCAATTTTAATTGTACTGAACTGTGCTGTACTGATATTTCTAAAGGGATAGTTTACCCAAAAATGAAAATGTAATCATTTACTCACACACATGTTGTTCCAAACCCGTATAAATTTCTTTCTTCAACAGAACACAAAAGGAAATGTTAGGCAGAATGACAGCCTCAGTCACCATTCATTGTCATTGTAAGAAAATGCATATTGCCTAAAATCTCCTTTTTGTGTTCTGAAGAAGAAACAGTCAATCAGGTTTGGAACAACATTAGGGTGAGTAAAAGATGACAGATTTTTCATTTCTGGGGTGAACTGTTCTATTAAGTACTAAATGACAAAATAAGGCTTCTTTTTGGAACAGCCTTTGTGTCTGGAGCACCTATAATTACTTAAAATACTGCCTACGAATGTAGCACACAAGGGTTTGGAACAGATTGACTGTTTTAGGGGAACTGTGGTTAAACATACACACACACACACACAAACCTGTATCCCGTCCAGCAATTTGCTCATGCACCAAAAGCTGTCAGCTTCAATGTTTCGCTGAGTATCCAGGGGTAAACTCGCCATGTCAAAATTTTCAACATCCTCCTCTATGGAAAAGAACAGACACACACACCAAGAAACACAAAACACACACATGCATGGTCAGCCACCATCAGATCAAAACAAACATGGATGCTGCAGATGCGCTCAGCAGTTGCAGATTTATCGAGTGCAACAGCATCTCTAGTGTGTGACGTGCAACGTAAGCACAGACACCACAAAGCCATTAGATCATTAGCCGGAAAACTGCATTCTTTTTTCAGTACACTCATCAACCCTCTATCTGCAGGCGTTTCACTTGCAGCTATGACCTTTCTTGACTCTTTAAACATTATGTACTAAATGATGCTGATATACACATAATGCCCCAGAGAGCTAGACCTGGCTGGGAGAGACTACGCTGTGCCACTCACCATACGACTAATGTAGTCCTCAATCTCTCTCTCTCTCTCTTCCTCTTTTCTTAATAAGGATGGAGGGAGGGATTGGGGAGGGGAGGGAAAGACAAGGAGCTATTTGAAGAAGCATTGAGTAAAGAGAGAGAGTGTTCTAGGCATGTTTGCATACAGCTTGCACATTGCCAAAGCAATTCAGTCAATCACGCATCTGTTATCGCAGTACATGAGAGCAGAAATGCAGATAAGAAGGTCAGATAGAAGGTCAAAGATGCAATGAAGAAAACAAGCTCTCAAACAACAGATGATACTCAACTGAAGATGCCACTCAACATGTGCTGATGGGCAAACCTTGGCAACTGCCACTGGATTCTGTTGTTAAGCAGACAAAACAGATGTTTTGGGAGGGTGATGCAATCGTAACCAGAATCAGGCTGCATTTTGCATACCTAAGTGCATGTACTTTTGTATGCTGGTGATGGATAGTACATAGTTTTAAGTATGTAGTAAGAAAATATACCAGTACTGGGACACATTACAACATCATAAAATTGCGACTTTATCACATACTCTTTGCGTTTACATGTAAGCTTTACCACCTTAAAAATATTTTTTAAAGGTGACTAAATTAATTCAATGCTAAAATACTTTCTCATCCCATCTTAATTTGACACATTAAAACATTGCTCTGTTTGTATGAGCATCCGATTTAAAATCCTCAATGGATCCATTAACAATTCTTTTAGTACTTTTAAGGAAGACATATTTGGAAATAGAAATGCAATTTGTCTTGGATTTACTACCCTCAGCAGCCTGATACCAAATGACCTGATCATTTAATATTTAACAGAACAAATTCTTGCAAAAGCGGTGCTAACACAGACTTTAAATCAAAATATTTTTATAAAATACCACTAATTACAACAAAACTCATAATGTGGCTTGAAATACACAATCATGTCAACAACCATCCAGTAATTGATTTAAGTCTAACAAGCCTAAGTACACATTACACATTAACAATTCTTGGTTCATCTGGAGTCGGACATGAAGAAATGAATGCTTTGCGATTCAGTACGTTTTTCATTCCAAAAAAAAAAAAAACAGACTGATGAGAGTCATTTATTCGGGAATCAGGCTGCACAGGTCACACAGCATGTTTGTGCTTTTGATTCAAAAGAACAGACTCATAACAGTCATTCGTTTGGAAATCGGATTGCACTGGTCATGTTTTTACGTTTTCTGTTTTTTACACTTTAATGAACTTTTATCATCAAAAACTGTGTAATAAAACTTCTAGAACTTGAATCAGAAGAAAACAGAACAATTACTTTTCAACATACCATTGGATTATTTCTAAATCAAATTAAGTGCTTCTATACAGTTCCTGACCGCACAATCCAAAACACAATATTTGAGTTATTATAATTTTTTTTTTTCAAATACAGTCCTGTATCACAGCATTAATGAAAATCACTGATAAAAGATTTTATTCACAAAAAAAAAAAAAAAAAAAAAAAAAAGAAAAAGAAAAAGAAATGTGCAATTTCTCCAATTTTACAAGTCTAGTTAAACTGAGCTTTTGTTTTGGCTGAAGCTTATATTTTGGAGTGACACTCTTTCAGTTTCTATTTGTTTATGGCGGTAGCTTCTCACTTCCCGATAAGCAGTACGCTATATGGTTTAATGTGCTAATTTATTTATATAAATATATAGCCTGCATGTGCTGCACACTTCAAGGTTAATGAGTGCTCTGCACTCTGTAATCTGCTTCATACAGAGTTTGTGTGATGCTAATAATCAGACACTATTTTAGCCTTGAAAGGGACCAATGCGGTGCTACCAATGTATGAGCAGCTGGCTTTACACATTGCAGCACATGCAGACTGTATATTTATTTAATTAAATTACAGCCGTATGTGGTTTAATCTTCACACTAGGACATACTGTATAATGATTTACATTTTATTATTTTTGCATACATACATTAATGTCATCCCACATATCATATTCCATGCTATTCAGCATTTTATATTTAATTCCTTTTTTATGACTGAATTCCACGATTCCATCCGTGTTCTCCGCATTGCGGAAATCATAGGGACCTAGGTGTTGCAGTGTCGCTAAATGGTAGTGCAAGAAACACTGTCAGAGTATTTTAGTATGGTATTAAGCCCACAGGTAGACGAATGCATGTTCGAATATCATTAACAGAATCGAAAGTAATGAAAATGATTCCATCTTTCTATTAAAAATGTACACCGTTCTAAATAAGAACCAGTTCTCGGTTCCCAACACTAGGTGGGACTATATGTTCATCATCCAATGGGAAATTAGGGAGGTGTTTGGGAAACCCGTTTGGTGATGCTAGTGACACAGAAATTACATAAATTTAAAATCTGGCTGCTTTGGCTTTGCATTTGCCACCATTTTACAACAACTGAAAATGTAGAAAGAGAACCGGCACAAACACCTGAACTATAGCGCAATGGGTTTCAGGTTATAATGCTCCAAATTTACAGATGCACACCTCAAAAATCAATCAGAAATAGTATGCCATCTGAGCAAATACTATTTTAACATATTAGGATTTGGGACACATCCTAATCTCGCATACTATATAGTACGGATAGTATGAAAATGTAGCACCAATTTCAGAATGACAATCACCAACACTACCAAGATTTGAAGTCAAAATCAGACCCTCTCAGTACATTTACATGCACTTAAAAGTTTGATTTTAATCAGACAAACAATAATTTGTCTTTTTAAGATGTCACGTACATGCTTTAGTCTGACTGAAATCATAACAGTCTGGTTTATGTGAAGTCGGTCTAACAGATCTAATGCGATTAGATAAACATATAATGCGATTGTAGCTCGACTTTGTCCAGCATGTTGATCGGCTCACAGTTGGCCTTGGCTCTGTGCACATGGATGCTCCGTAAGACAGACGTGATGCACGATGTGTGAAAGCCAACATATTTGTTGTCCTTTCTTTAAATATTTGATTATGCTTTGTGTCATGAATAGTTGGACAGAGAGATGACGACTGTAGCTCGACTACTCAAAACCCACTGTAGCTTGCGCATGTAAATGTACTGATTGAAACTATGCAAATCAGAGGGTAGTGGGTGAGCAACCATTCTGCTAAAACTCTTTGAGAGGGAACTGCCAGTAAATCTCTGCATTGCAGTAGGAAAAACAGCTGATGTGGAAGTGAGAGCCAGAATGGGATTCAAGCAAAAAAGATGGATGGAGAACAAGCTGGAAAATGAGCTAGCAGGATGAAAAACAAAAAAAGCAGAGTAAATAGCCCTCTTTGACCACAAATGAAGCGTGGAGTGCCCTGGTGGTCATGGCCTGGGCCACCGCACTGGAAAGACTCCTGATCCATTTAGCTCTCCACATTTCAACATCACTCCAAAGCTTTGGACACAAACACAGATTTCTGCTGAATAAAGCTGCTTTGAAGAATGCAGGGGAAATCCTGTTTGTGCCACAAAGAGAGGCTTTGCCGCCCTGTATTCTGACCCTGCGGGGAAGAAAGGGTCATTGTGCTGTGTCTGAGAAAGAAGCCCATTGCTCCTAGATGATCTGAGAGATCATTTGATAATGCGTGAAGACAGACAAACGCGGAACAATCCAAGGCTCATTGAGGTTGGACCTTCCTGCCCATAATTGGCTTCCTACATGTCTTATGTTAAACATTAAATTATTTATATTATATAGCGCTGACTCTAAATGGATGACCCATATTTAAAGCCATATGTAAAATATCCAGACAACTGTGAGAACTAAACAAATTGACCCTTCGCTAAGCTCCGCCCTTCTTGGTCACCGTTGCTCGCTCTGACAAGCTTTGCAGAACTTCCCATAGGAATTAATGGGAGAATGCCACGAACAATGTGGTTTTTTGGCAAAATATTCTCATGAACAGAATTGATAATGTTTTTACGTGGGCTGGAATGAAAAGTTACAATTTAAAGCATATTTAGCTGATGTATTTTGTAAAAGAAATGGTTTAAATTACACAGTAATTTGATTGAAAATTGTAGAGACTGTGAATCAGAATTGAGAAATGATAGCGATTATACACCTGATAACATTAGTGTAAGTAAACAGAACTGCTCATAACACACTCACTATGATGCCTTTTGCCTTTACTGACACCTGAATCAATACATGAATTAATTAACATTAAGTTATCATCTTAAATTAACTTTGGAGCAAATGTAGGTTTCCTTGCTGAAATTATGTTCATTTGGGAATGAAGGCTGACACCGTTTAATCCATAGCATGCTCTTCGTGAGATTTATTTAAATATTAGAAAAGGCAACCATAAGACAACCGTAAACAGCGTACAATTTATGAACTATAGTTGACATGAAATATTTTGGGAAGTTGACATGTCCTGCGATGTGACATGCTATACTCCATCTCCCAAACGATTTAACCAAACCAATTCTTTTTTAATAATACATGCAATTTTTATGCCCTCATATTAATTGACACTACATGGACTATTTGTACTTTTAAAAATAATTTTTCACACCACAGGCTATTTAAAATGAACTAGAAGGCAAAAGTCTATGAAAAAAGGTAAAAACTTTTTTCAAAAGAAATTGTGACCAGTTACAGTACCTAAAATAAGAAGTTTTCCTTATTGAACATTGGTGTCTTTTAAATCATATTTAAAAAAAACAACAACAAGAGGCTGTTCGATATTGATTTTACCCCTTAATCGTGGTACAAAACACTGTAATATACAACCTCTCATGGCTTATTTAATCAAATTCAACACCAAACTATAACAAACTCGTCACAACCAGACTATACTTCTAGCCCAGTCTGTCCACTTCATACTAAAACTGCACAGTAACGGCACAAATAACAGCCCATAAAACTAGGAAGGCAATAAATAAAAATGTGAAAATATCACACACCTTCTTCAGTCTTCATAGAAAATGAATGTGTGTGTGAGAGGGAAGGAGAGAGAGATAGGGCATTGATGCTTTACAGAGGAGATTTCCCTGCTGTCCTCTATGCCTGTCAGGGTAAATGTGATGATTTACCCTTTGAGAATATTCTATCTCTCACCGGCTCGCTCTCCACTTCAAATCCTTCGGTGCATCAATACCAACACTTTAAACCGAAGGGCGCCTTGACTCTCCTTCCTGCCGGCTTCTCTTTAAAACACTACTCGCTGATATTGAGCTATGTATGAAGCGCCAATACTCTCTCCTCCACTCTCTCTCAGAGGACGGCCTCTGCAGAAAGCTAAAAAGCTTGCTGAGGAGCCCTAGAAAGCCACTGAGCCGTGCCGTCCAAGAGCAACAGCAAACGGAGTTGTCGAAAACAGTGAAAAATTGGGGCTTTGAGAGCAGCCATATGCCAGAATATGTGCACTTCCATGCTACACAGTATGCAAATAGCAGTGCGTCAAATGAGTAGGATATCCGAATTCTCAATATTCATGATCAAGTGGGCGAACAATACCTGGAAGACGTACTGCATCTGCTGAGATTCTGAGTGTGTGCCAACAGTTGACATTTAACCATAAAGCCAAGGGAGTCAAAGAGCTGATTCAAAAAGAAAAAAATGCCCGAAGGAAACAAAAAAAGTTGTCATTTGCAGTTAAATTGTAACAACACTAGGGTAAATTGTTGACTTGAAGATTGGGGAGACTGAATAGACTGGTTATCGTTAACAAGTTTATTATAGACCTTATTCACAGTAACGGCATCTTTGATTTTTGATGGGAATATTAATGAGGCTGCGAGGGATAGACTAACCGGCTCTTCAATTACATGCACTGTATTAGGCTATCAAAAAGATTCTAGATCACATCTAATTTTCCACAACTTTTGTTGTCTGGAGTTTTTTGTCTCCTGAAATTTCTTGTAAAGATATTTTTCAATGTCTTGTCAGTGGAATGATCCAAAAACACTTTAAACTGTACAACCCACTGAAGAGACTGTACGTTTATCTCTCACAGCCATGTTGTCATTCCCGTCAAAAATCAAAGATGGCACTACTGTGAATAAGGTCTATAATTGGTAGCTAACATACCAAGCAAACATCAATAAGCCAAAGAATGCAATTTTTTCTATGTTAAAATAATTTCTTTAATCTCAGCTTAATATGCACAGGCGCAGAAATTACACAATTCACCTTTAATCAATATGGCGACGAAACGGACATTAGGGCTGGGTTTCGATTCAGATTTCCCGATTTAATTCCGATTCACAATCTCTTGATTCCGATTTTGATTCTGACTGATTCAATTGCAATTCATTTGGGTAAATTTTAGTTATAATGTCCATTTTGCTTACATATGAAAACAATTTAATGATTCTCAATACCAAATTCAATCCCACAACAAAATGCTAACTAATTTGAGTAGGCATGGGTAAAAATATCCATTTCCCGATGCATTGTGTTCTTCATTTGAACGATCTTGATATCAAATCTTAAATCCCAAGATCGATCTTTTACTCTACACGCAACCCTCTACTACAATGAGCGGAAATCACTCGCATTTGCAACCAAATTTCTCGCTATGCGAACTGGCTGGTAAATGTTTCGATTTTACCAGTAAATTTATTGTGTAGTGTAGTGGGAGAAAAAGTTGTTCCATGTATGTGTGTCCAAAGACAAGATCCACGCGACCAATTTGTTATTGAATATTGTCTCTTTTAATACCCTTTCTTTCCAGTCAGTTGTTGATCAAAACCAACAAAAAAATAGACATTTAATTCCAATTACGCATAGCAGGGATGAGATAAAGCCATCTCTCTCGTTAACATGCACTCACTTACAGACGCTCTGTGCAGAAATACCGGTTTCCTTGGAGACAGTACGTTTTTTTTAGCATGTTCAAAAATCCATGTAAATACTTGTAAATAGAACAAATTATGCAATTAAACAATAAACATGTAACCAAATATAATATATGCAATATAGTATAATTATTGATTGAATACACTGATTTGTGCATTTTTAAAAAGCTAAAATGTGACCAAAATGATGAAAAACTAATAAAATATAATTATTTGTAATTTAGAAGGTCCCTGTATAATACACATCATTAGCTGTGAGAGATTTTCTTTCATATGTAAGCAAAAGGGACATTATAACTGAAATACACCCATATACCCAGCCCTAAATTTGAGTATGCACTGTTTCAAGTTCTCAAGTAATTATTCAAGACAAGTCAGTAACAGCCAAAACAAAGAAAACATTTACAAGCAACAGAACAAATAAAAACAATAGAACAAAGATACAAATTAATAGAACAGTGCTTTAAAGTTTTTAACAGCAGCATCACATGTTCAATTAAACATTTATAAATTGAAAAACGACTTTAATTATTGGTCTTCACTGTATGATTATAATTAATACTTTATATACCTATTGATGTTATCCAGCCAAGAACAGTGAGTGGTTTTCTTGTTGTTTTCTTGTTATTGTAGTTTATTAATTTTACCAACATAGTAGACAGTGGCAGGTCTGTTGGGCTACATTTATACCCAAAGTTGATATTTTCACACAAATCCATTGTTTGTCCTGCTGTTTAAGTTCACTTTAGCCATACAGTCTGTTTTTACATTAATACCTCACCAAGACAGAATTTTGAAGTGTATTTTACCGTTTAGTTGCGGATCTGCATTACTGTAACTCCGCAAGCGTTCTCAGAGCACATGCGCAAATAAGCACACACATAAGCGCGCACAAATAAGCCGCCTGTCAGTCAGTCAAACAACACGTAGTTACCGATATTCGGAAATAAAAAGCAATCTTTAAGGTTTGTGTTATTTGTGTAGTTTCTCTCTCTACTCTCTTTTCCTTTTGGCTTGTTAACGAGACAAACCAGTGGTTGTCTTGCGGTCGACTGGTTGATCGCCATCAGCATAATGAGAACCTCTGGCATAGAGCAAAAGATCTTGTGATTTTGCGAATCGATATTGGGATAGTTCAAATGAAAATCATGATTAATCGGGGAAAAAAAAAGCTTTTTTTTTTTTTTTACCCAGCCCTTACAGTCATGTAAATAATTTTAAAGCCAGTGTTGCTTCATTAATCTGGGCTCAGGTCCTTTAAACATTCGTAATTGTTGCTAATACGTCATAGATTGGTTAATGGACAATAGCAACATGGTGGATGTACACTGGCGGCCAAATGTTTGGAATAATGTACAGATTTTGTGGTTTCTGAAGGAAATTGGTACTTTTATTCACCAAAGTGGCATTCAGCTGATCACAAAGTATAGTCAGGACATTACTGATGTAAAAAACAGCACCATCACTATTTGAAAAAAGTAATTTTTGATCAAATCTAGACAGGCCCCATTTCCAGCAGCCATCATCACTCCAACACCTTATCCTTGAGTAATCATGCTAAATTGCTAATTTGGTCCTAGAAAATCACTTGCCATTATATCAAACACAGTTGAAAGCTATTTGGTTCATTAAATTATGCTTAACATTGTCTTTGTGTTTGTTTTAGTGTTGCAACAGTATGCAATAGACTGGCATGTCTTAAGGTCAATTTTAGGTCCAAAAGGGCACAAAAGAAACAGCTTTCTCTAGAAACTCGTCAGTCAATCATTGTTTTGAGGAATGAAGGCTATACAATGCTTGAAATTGCCAAAAAACTGAAGATTTCATACAAATGTGTACACTACAGTCTTCAAAGACAAGACAACTGCTATAACAAGGACAGAAAGAGTTGTGGAAGGCCCAGATGTACAACTAAACAAGTGAATACGTACATCAGAGTCTCTAGTTTGAGAAAAAGACAACTCACATGTCCTCAGCTGACAGCTTCATTGAATTCTACCCGCTCAACACCAGTTTCATGTACAACAGTAAAGAGAAGACTCAGAGGTGCAGGCCTTATGGGAAGAATTACGAAGACAAAGCCACTTTTGAAACAGAAAAACTAAAAGAAAAGAAAAGGTTAGAGTGGGCAAAGAAACACAGACATTGGACAACAGATAATTGGAAAAGAGTGTTATGGATCTTAACCCCATTGAGCTTTTGTGGGATCAACTAGACTGTAAGATGCGTGAGAAGTGCCCTATAAGACTACAGGAAGCGTGGGGTGAAATGTCACCTGAGTATCTGGACAAACTGACAGCTAGAATGCCAAGGATCTGCAAAGCTGTCATTGCTGCAGGTGGAGGATTTTTTGATGAGAACTCTTTGAAGTAGTTTAAGAAGTTCTGAAATGTTTTTTTTTCAAATTGTAATAGTAGTTTTTCAGGTTATTAATGTCCTGTCTATACATTGTGATCAGTTGAATGCCACTTTGGTGAATAAAAGTACCAATTTATTTCCATAAGAGCAAAATCTGTACATTATTCCAAACTTTTGGCTGCCAGTTTAGTAAGTTTGGGAATGTGATTATACTACACACGCTTACATACAAAACATATTCCGACATCAACTGTCGAAAAGTTTGTTTATCATTGAAATGGTACATGCCATGGAAGAACGAGGATTCAGATGTGGCCCAAGTTAAATCGTTAACACAATAAACTCCAGCCATCTCCACCCTGGCAGTCTCGGATGACCCTGTTGCACATATCTGACGGTGGGGGTGAAACTCATGGCAGAAAAGATCACCTCGCAGGCATGCACTTCTCTCTTTTATCTCCCGTTGACAGCCTATTTGGATCATGAGGTCCGTTCAGATGCATCGATTGGTGGGTCAAGCCCCCCACCGTGTGCTCGGCACCCTCTACAAGCCTCTGTAAACACTTAAATCCCGCCGATCAATGCAGCTCATTCTACCTGCTGTATTGAATTGCTCACTCACACTCAGAGAGAATCCCAAACACATATTCACACTCGCAAACAAATTATAGGCATAAAGGACCCAAAGAATGACATGAAAGATTCAATGTGAAAATCTGCTTTTCAGTAAATGAGCTTCATGGAGAACAGAGGGAAGGAGGGAAGAAAGAGAGAACTGAAGCCAAGGTAGACAGCAAGAGAGGGAGAGACAGACAGGGGAGAGAAAGAAATAAATCGATTGGTGATCCAGGTAATCTGTGGGTATGTCCCAGTGTTTGGACTGGTGACATTGCAGCAGCAGCACGGCAGAGAGATCAATGCGCCACCTTCTGTTCTTCTGTAATCCTTAACTATCCATAAGTAATTAACCTTCAGATGAGAGGACAGGAAATAAATAAGGAAGGGAGGGGAAGACTGCTGGGTGGAGGAAGAATAGCAATAAGGACGAGAGCTATAGTCTATTTTCCTCCTTATCTGTTTGTCCCCCCCTTCCCCCCTCCCCCTTCCTTGTCCGTCCGTATCCTACTTCCCTCTCTCAACATATGTCTGTCTGTCTCTCCATCTGACTCCCAAATGTCTTTCTTTCAGTCTCCCTTTCCTTCCTTCTCCCTTTGTATGTCTGTCATTTCCTCTACCTATCTGTCACTCTCTTTCTTGTTTGTCTATTTCCCGTCTCTCCTTCTCCCAGTCTGACGGTCTTTCAAATATAAACAATATTCTTTTTTATTTTTGTGTCTGCATTTTTAGCCTACAGATTCATTTCAACTGATAGGATATTGTCAAGTTTGTTTACATCTGTATAACCATTTTCCACCTCTGTCTGTCAGCTACAGGCCTGTCTAAAAGTCAAATCATAGACATCAACACTATTAGCTGAGCAACAGTACTCATGTGCCCAAACAAAATTCAAAATGCTGTTTTCAGATTTTTTGAGTCAAATGAGATTCAGTCTGATCCAAATGAGACGATAAAACACTGTCAGAAAGTAGCACACTTCCCTTACCTACGAATTCAGAGAGGAAAACCACAAAAAAGGGTGTGACTAGGTCATTAATGCCCTGCACGTATCCGCTGGCGGGGTGACGGATAGCCCAGATGAAGAGAATTCTCTCAAAGACCTGAAAAACAAGACAAACCCTCTGAATAACTGCAAAATGATTCATTTCTCAAAAGAACTGTGATTGTTGGGTAGACTTTTAGAAATGAATGTTGTTGAATTCAGACTCTTGGAAAACCAACAGGTCCACTCATTCTGATGCAAGCATCTTCAAACAGCTGCATTTCAAGCGTGTTCCTTCAGTACTATGGGTTACAAGTGTTCTACACTTCTCTGTGTGTTAAAAATACCACAGCACCCCCTGCTGGTTTGTAATGACACAAAGCTCAGGTATACCAATGCATGCTGGCTGCAACCAGTGTAAAATGGATCATTAATAGCACGCGCTCTTCTTGGGTGAATTTCACAAGCCTATATTTTATATAGGCTTTGTTGTATAAAAAATTTATATATTATTTAAAATGTTATGTATTTATGCATCATGGTAGTATTTGTAGTAATGCCTTTATTTTATGCTTAATTAAATAAAAATCACTGCATTACAGTTTTTTTTACTGTAATATAGCAAAAAAATACTGTTATAACAATATTGAAAATCACCATTGACTCAAAACTTCAGTAAATGTAAAAAGGGATGCATAATGATAATGAAAATTTTGGAGGAAAACATGTGAATTATGAAAATAAATGTCACGTAATGGCTAAAATAGGCATCATGTTCTTTACACAAAATATAATATTTCTTTTGACTTTGGGGTGAAATGTGACCCAGACTCTCGAAGCTTTATGAACACATTAAGACATCAATACATGCTGTGTGAGACTGGATGTGTGAGATCAGTTGTTTTGTATGATGCCGGTTTGTGTCTGACACAGGTGTGGTGTGATGCAAGACTCAGGTGTTGACGAAGAGAAAGATATCACCCACCTCCTGCACCAGCGGCTGCTGAAACAAAGGAATCAAAGGGTTTGTCCTCGGGATATCAATGTGAATCTGTCAAAAAACACACACAGACACAGAGGTGAACTCAAATATACACCCACACAAACCAGTTACTGACTCTGTGTGTCAGAAACACAGGTGACCAGGGTGAAAATAAGAAATTAAATCAATATGCCTCGCAGCACTAAATTAAGTTACATGTGCTTTTTCCTTCCAGTAAATGAAGGAAAAACCATCAGGGACCAAACTGCACATGGTATCGGTTCGGTTTCATAACAAGCTATACATGAAACCGGCATGAACTCTCTTTGAAAACGAGACAATGCAGCATCCATACAGGTTGCAACTCTTCTTTTTCATCCGGTTCCCTCATATATTTATTTTCTTCCTTGCTCTCTTCGTTCGTACAATGGAAAAAGGTTTTCTTATTCAGTATTTATGTCTAGTTTATACGTAAAAAATATCTAGACATCATTAAAACAAGATAGAATTACTTGAGAAGCTAAATAACATAAGATATTAAGACTTGTTTTCAAAGAAATCTTTTGAGATTTGAGATGCTTAAACAAGAAAAATCTCACCTTTTCTTTGTTAGGTTCTTCTGAAAACAACACTTAGCCTAATATCTGTTGTCATTTTGCTTTTTATGTAAATATATCTTGTTTTAAAGGGATGTTCACACAAAAATTAAAATTGTCAATTTACTCACCTTCATGTAGTTCCAAATCCAATTTTCTTTCTTATGTTGAACACAAAATTAAATGTTTTAATGAATATATCAGTCCTCCTTGTACATCATGCTCACATACATTGTTTTTGCCGTTAAAACATGCACGTTTTTGCATAAGTACCTCAGTCACTGTGAACAAGCTTCTTCTCATAGCTCTCGGATGTCAAGATTTTCGCTAAAACATGACAAAAAAATTCCACATTATTTCTATCTTATGCCTTCAGACGATTTGGAATATGATGCACGAGTCGCACTGACTAATCCATTTTAAGGTCCTTTTTTAAGGTTTGCCGCAAGTTCCTAATAAGTGCCATCGTACTGAAATGATGGACCAAGGGTGTTTAGAAAAAACAAGACAAAAATACAGAGTAAGACAATCATTTCATCATATCTTCACATAAATGTTTCTGCAGTAATGCAGGTCACTCAACGGCCACCTAAGTATAGTTCACTTGTATCCACCGCCATTCTGTAACCTATCAGACTGTCACCACACTAAAAGGTCATATAGAGTTTCTCCCCAGACAGACAGGGGCCAGTCCAATGGCTCTGTACAACCATATAAATCCTTATAAAGTCTGTGTCCGATTTGCATTGCAGTAGACAAAATGAGGGGCTGGGAGCTGGTGAGCCTTGAGGAACAGGACATGTGAGGAGAGGACACAAGGAATAGCAATTGACTACTAGCCCTGCACCATTAACCCAAGTTTTACAGCCCATGAGAATATTGATTCCAGCCCCTCCACTCCCATTAATAACTTGCGGTGTATTACTAAAGCTTTTCAGACACCGGTGTAACCTTGACAGACTTACTGCAGAAATGGATTAGCATGGAGGGTGGTTGGGCTTTTCAAATGATTGAGGTGTGGGGCAGCATAGTGGTTAGAGATATGGGCTTTTTGTAGGTCTGTAGGTTCAAACTAAAGGCCTGAGTATACTTCAGTAGTCCGCTTTGCTGATCGTTAAGCGCACAGTATGCGTGATGCAACTTTTGTTATCAGCACAGTTGGCTTGTGGCCCAGATTGTCGACACATGGACAGTCCTAGACTGTGCGCAACATCAACGCATGAGTCTGCCGTTGATTGTAATAAAAGTATATCTCAAAGCAGTTTTAAAGGAATGGCCCGAATAATTTTCAAAAATGAATAAAACCAGTGGTTCTAAATTTTTTTGGTCACACCCCCCTTTGAAACAACAAAAAAAAAAATCTGAATTGTCACTAGGACTACATTGTTCTGTTATTTTCTGCATACTTTCTGTGTTACATAAATACATAAAACATTTTAATAATGCCTATATACTTGTAAAACATACAAAAATAGAAATATGAAACAAGTATGACTTTTTTCATGTATGAGGTATAAGAGGATTGTGATTGTGACTGCCAAGCTCAGGGTGCCTGCCTGATACAAGATTCCAAGTTGGGAGAGACGTAAACTTTCAACATGGTGGAGGAGAGAACCCTTTCTTTATCAGTGTAAAATTAAGAGTTCCCCAAGAAATATACAAGAAATAACTGGCGTCACTCCATGTTTTCTTTCCGACAACAAAACACTTGAACGTGAGTGAAATACTCGTAGGATAATTCAGATAGCACGTATGGCAGCATCACTCCATGATCGGAGCGAATTATTTTCACACTACAGCTGAGGAATAGAGTTAAACTAACAGCTGCAGCATGCAACATGGGACAGTCCTTAGTTTTTCTGTACTAATTTATTTACACGTTTGTTTAACTGTTGTATAAAAGCAAAATCATACTTGCAATGGTGCTGTATTGTCCATCTATCAGCACAGCTGTGAAAGCTGGACATACAGCACTCTTGTGTGATATTGCTTTATTAAAATGTGTATGAAATTTTAAACACAGTGACAAAAGCTTGTATCATTATTATAAATGCAATTTCATGTCATATAAATTGATAAAATGTGAAATTTGTAAATTTTTTAAAAGCTTAAATGTCATTAAAATGATAAAGCGAAATCTGAAAATATACACTCTCACATACTATAGCACGTGAAGTCATATATATGAATACTAATATATATATATTATATATTCAACATGTCTGTAGAGGGTTGAAATAAGAAAACAGTGCTTAAAGTTTATCAAAGCAGTATAACGCATTCAAGTAAATCCAGTGAAGCTGCAGTGAAACGTTTCATAAAACTACTTCTATAACAGTAAGATTCTTATTAGGGCTGTGAATTGATTAAACATTTTTCTGTGATTAATTGCGATTAATCATGGTACATAAAACAAACATTAAAACATAATCATAAATATATTTACTTTATACTTTGTCTCAAAGAACTTGCACCAATTATCTTTATTTTAATTATTTAAATATTTGTATATAGAGTTAAATTCGAATTTCTTTTTTTTTTTTTTTACAGTAATTAAAAGTTTGGCAAAATCTTTTGGCTTTTTCCAGTGGACTTTTTTTAATAATAGGATCAAATGGGCAGATTAAATTCATATTTAATTGTACATTGCCAATGTATTATTAGACACTATACATATATAAAACAAATTGAATTGAAAGTTTCATTTGCTGAAGTTTAAATCTCAAAACTATTATTTTCTGGTTCAGATGATAGTGAGTGAGCATTTTTGTGCAATTGTATGCCTTAAAAACAAGGCATGAGTCACACTGAATAATTTATTAGACTTCTGAAATATACTTTTGCACCCTTTTGAAGCTTGAAGAGGTGGTCACCATCCACTGCCATAGTATGACATCACTGAGCAGAACATTATATATATATATATATATATATATATATATATACATACACACACACACACACACACACATTTCTCCCTTTGTGTAATGAAAAAAAAAAAAGAAAGTCATTTTGGTTTAAAACAACACGAGGGTGAGTTAATAATGAAAGAATTTTCATTTTTGGGTGAACTATCCCTTTAAGTACCTTAAACCTGACATGTGTTCAGTGCTCCATGTACATTCATGTTGAACTTAAAGATAATCAGTCATAATTAATTATTGATTACGTTTTTCCATTACAGATTCAGGTCATGACAAACTTCCTTTATTATTCCAAACCAAAACAACACCTAAGCCTTTTCTTTGACTATGTAATTGCATAACTCAGTTCTCATGGTTACACAGTGCTGAATCTGATGTTTATTGTAAATTGGTATATGTCTCATCACTGTCATGACTGCTATGTTGCTCGGAACTGCACCCAAGACTTTCACCCACTGTTGCACTTGTGTATATGGTTGTGTGACAATAAAAGTGATTTGATTTGAATATAATTATAGTTTTAATACAGCTGTTTTTTCCCTCTAGGATCAATAGTGTGTATATAGCCAACTACCTACAAGATAGCAGGTTATCCAGTATTTGCCAGGGCTGTCAAGGATTAGAAATTGTTTAAATTTAAAGAAGGTGATAAGGTCAGACTGTAGCCAGGCGTTTGACTATCAGCAAAACGTCTGGTCCACTTTGCAGTGTACGGTGGCCAAGAACCGCCCAGTTAGATAGGAAGTGGCTGCCTGACCAATATTTTAAAATGACAATCCAAGTTACAGTAAAGTTTAGGCCTGGTAAACCTGAAACCAATGATACAACAATAAAAGACCAGTGTGCAAAGTGAAAAATAATATGCAGCAGATTCTGCAAAAGCAACGAAGTAGAAATGAGTGGAAAATGTGTGCAAAATAGGGTTGGAAACCGAGAACCGGTTCTTCTTCAGAACATTCTTTACAAAATACCGGAATCGGATGATCTTCTTGATTTTCGGTTCCGTTGACAGTTCCCCTGCGTGAATTTTCTACCGATGCAGCTGGAACACTGTACTAAAAAGCACTGCCCTCTACTGGGTCAAAAGCGTAAAACACACAAACAAATGACTCTTTTGAGCCGGCTCTGTTGAATCTACAGCTCAAAACAGACAGCGCTTCCAATATGGTTCAAGTCCTGAAAGCATGATTTAAATGAGCCGGTTCTTTTGAATCTACAGCGCAAAACATACAGTGCTTCCGGTCTAGTCCGGTATAGTATTAATCTTACACTGATGTGCAAGTTATGAATGTCCAACTCGAAATCAAATAAGAACTCACACAAAAAGCACACAGAACCAGACCGAGCCATCGCTCTTTGGAACCCCAGTCACTGTTGGATTCTTCCATTACCCCCATATCGAGCATGGCCTTTAATTCTCCCTGAACCACTTTATTTTTGTGCTCAGGTAATCGGTAGGAACGTCTGTGTACCACTACCCCTGGGGTTGTTTCGATATGGTGTTTTATGTGGTTAGTACGAATGGGAAGGGACGAGAACGTGTCTGAGAATTCTCTTTGCAACTGGGCCACGTCCGTGACTTGCGACGGTGAGAGGTGGTCTCTGAAAGTGACCGGGGTGCCTCAATTGTCTTTTAAGTTCACCTTCGGCTCAAGCTCCTCCCTCTCCGGTACCACCGTCGCCAAAGCCATGGGGACCACCTCCCTCCATAGTTATAAGAGGCTGAGGTGGTAAATTTGCTGTGCTCCGCCCCTATCTGTTTGTTTAACCTCATAATCGCCGTGTGACCTCAAAGAGCCCTTGCCACTTTGTGAGTAATTTAGAGCTTGATGTGGGTAGTAATACAAGGACTTTATCTCTATCTATGTAACATCACCTATGTAAATTCCCGTAAACGAGCTCCCGTTATACAGCCAGGACTGACGTTCTTGAGCCTGTAGCAAATTCTCCTGTGATAGTTGCCCCAATGTATGTTTAGCTCTCAGGTCAAGAACGTATTGAATTTTGTTTTTGCTGTTTGAAGGTCCCTCCTCCCAATTTTCTCTCACAACGTTGAAGACACTGTGAGGCTTACGCCCATACAATAATTTAAATGCTCTATTGGGGGCGGCCTGCAGTGCTTCGGGGACCCGAGCCAAGGTCCCTATCTCCATCACCGGGCACTGGTCCCGGAAATGCCTGGGCTCCACACAGCTTCAGCAGACCGGCCCAGACTCCACGCAGCAGGTCCACCAACCAGGGAATGAGAGCAGAGAGGGACATGGGAAACAAGCGGGTAGTTCAGTCCCCGAAGCAGAGGAGCCGGTTTGGGAGGGGACACCCCCCGTTTTGAGGGAGGAGGAACAGGATGGAAAGAAGGGGAAGGAGGGAAGACAGGAGAGAGAGAGAGAGAGAGAGAGAGAGAGAGAGAGATAGAGAGAGAGAGAAGAATCTCGGGGCTCACCAGCTCCCAAATATGCCGCCATGTGGTTCTCTGCCAGCTGGATGGCCGTTTGGAGCGATGCCGGGCAGTGGCAGTGGCACTGGACCCACTCTGCCATCCCTCTTGGAAGTCAAGCAATAAACTGCTCCAGTACCACCAGGTTAATCATAGCCCTGACGTTGCGTTTCTCAGCCAGCAACCACCTCCGGCAGGCGTCCCGGAGCTGCTGGACGAAGGCAAACGGGTGGCAGTGCTCGCCAAAGGTCAGCAAGCGGAAGTGTTGGCATTTCTGCTCGGGTGTCCGGCCGACCCGTTGCAGGATGGCTTTCCTCAAGTTGGCGTATACCAGGAGGTTCTCCATTGATAACTGCTGCACCATGAGTTGGGCTTCCCCGGACATCAGTGGTATTAAACGGACCACACACTGGGAGCTCGGCCATCCGTAGGCCCCAGCCGTCTGCTCAAAGAGCTCCAGAAGGGCCTCCAGATCATCTTGGGGTCCCATCTTGACTAGTGGAACATGGGGCGGCGTGGTCATGGGGTCCGGGGTTGCAGCGGCAGCACCCTCCTGGGGCAGCAAGCTCCGGAGCAACTCCCGGTTCTTAGCTTGTGTCTGGATGAGCGCAATAAACCGCTTCTTCTGTTCTGTGTGCAGCTTGAGGAGGGCCTGATGCTGTGACTGGTGGATGCTGGCGAGGGTCTTGAAAACGTCCTCCAGAGGTGAGGCATCTATGGTGGAGTTCTTCCTCCCTAAATCCCTGGTTTCAGCACCAGTCTAATGGGTTCGTGATGGGTTGCAAGGAGGGAGCGGGAGTCGGTGAAATCCAACACAAAAGGTATTTATTATCACAAACAAAACAAACTCGCTTTTCAGCGCAATCTCAAATGTTCATAGGAACAGCACAGTCTCGGGGTGTGTGCGTAGCTCTCTCTCCCCCTCACTGACATCTGGCTTGCTCTTAAATCCGTCTCCAACTCTCACTGCAATGACAAACAGCTGTTAGAGATAATCGTTGCCAGGTGACGATCCTTACCATTCTCATCTCCTGATCTCGCTCTCCATTCACAAGCCGGCACTCAACCATGCCCTACTGCCACAGCATGTTATTAATCTTATTGTGAACGATTCATCCATGCATATGTTTTTTTTGGGGATTTTTTTACCTCGTAACCTTTAAACAAAATGTATCAACTCGATCTTCCGGAGAAACAACAGACTTCTCTCTGTTGACGTATGCAGGGCTTCTCCAATCATTTAGTCCACTTAAACCACGCCCCTTTCTTATTAATATCACAAACTTGCGTAGAGTTGAACAAAGCGTCAATCGCATGTTGGTGAAGATGGCAAGGTGTATTTTCGTCCATTTTCCTTCAAAACTATCGTTCCTTATCCAAAACTTCCTTGGTTACTTGTCAGCTGGCTTGAATTTACATTGAGGAATAACGGTGAATTCACGGCTGTGTTCGAGACATTTCACGCCTGAATTGCTGAGGTGATCACTAATGAATACAATGCTTTGGATGTCTATGGAGTTTATTTATATTTTTGAATGCATTTATCTTGGGATGCACAGCATGAGTAAGTGTTTTTTTTCCTTAATATTTAGTGTATTGTGATTCAAAAAGTTAAAATATGGTTATCTTTTACTCAATACAGCCTCTTCGTAAGCAGAGACCGCGATGTGCTCGTGCATTTATATTGTCAGTTTGATCATAAATGTTTTGAGATCGCTCACTCGAGCAGCACGGTGGTAGGGTTGTGTGTGTCCACTGCAAACTTGCATTCAGATCTGCCTCCGTTCTGCTATGCAACGCCCATATTTTCACAATCCAATCAACAACCAATGGATAAACGCAAATCCCCACCCTACAGTTTTTTCTTGTTCGATAAGCTGTTTCACTTGGAAATACTTCACAATACGGAAGTAAAGTTGGTCGCAACTTCCGTTTCATGCCGACTTTTAAGATACATGTGTTTTGTAATTCAAGGAATTTTTTATTAAAAAAAAAAAAAAGAGGAAGATATGCCATCACATTTCTTGTTTGTTTAGATCCATCCAGATATAGCCTAGTTAGGAATAATTATTGGATTGTATATATGTCTCTAAAAAGTCAGCAAACACACCTTTTATGAGAATTGTATTAAATGTATTTCTGATTTGTTATATCTGCTTTGTAGAAATCTTAAAGAATCTCATCATTTGGCAACAGACTGCAGAGGACAGTAAATCCAATGAGAATTGCATTTCTCTGTCAAATAATTCTTCCTAAAAAAGTACTAGAAGAACTACTGGAATTGTTACTGGAACCGTTAAGGAACCAGAATCGTTAAGAGGAAGCGGAACCGGAATCTTTAAATTCCTAACGATTCCCATCCCTAGTGCAGAATGGTCAGAATCTGCATCCATCAAAAAGTAACAAATACATATCACTACATGTCATGAACATAACTCTGAAATAAAGGCACAAATAAATATAATTTTGCCATGAACCATGCTAACTTTGTCAAATCTGGTGACTATTTCTGCCTCATACATGCTTATTCAGTAAATTTAAATGCACTTTTAATGTTGGACTAAAACAATAATTCGTCTTTTTAAAATGTCAACGAAGAATATATGTATCTTTCGTTCTTTTCATATTCAATTAAAAATCCAACACTGGAAACAAAAAACAAAAACAAAATAATAATAATGTCATTATTCATCTAGAAATCCAATATTAAAAAACAAATAATGATTTGTTTTCCGTACTTTTGATTTTATGCTCAGTTTAAAAATTTAAAATGAGAAAAATTGCCACAGACGAGATGCATTTTGATACTTTGACTTTCCATTCAAAAATAAATAAGAGAATAAACATTATAATATTCAATTATTTATCATTTATTTTTCAAAACAAAGCCCCTTTTCTTATTTCCTACATTAATAAAAAAAATAAAAAAATATTACTGAGTATTTTTGTCTTATTTTTTGGTAAAAATATCTAAACATAAATAAAAAAAAAAAAAAGAAAGAAAATAACTTGAGAAGCAGAATGGCATAAAATATTAAGTCTTGTTTTCAGAAAAATCTAACAAAATTTGGTGGGGTTTTTGCTAAAAAATTTTTTTTTAAAAATGTCCAATGTGGTTAGAAAGATAAACTTCTTTTCTTTTTGAAATCACATCTTATTTCATTTTGCTTCACAAGTAAATTGATCTTGTTTTAAGAATGTTTACATATTTTCAATGAAAAATTAAAAAATACGAAGATTTATTTATTTATTTATTTGCAATGTTTATAAAGTATTATGAAAGTAAGGAAAACAAGTCGTTATTTGATTTTTTTAATATTGGATTTCTAGATCAATAATGAGAAAAGTTGTTTTTTCGTTTTTCTGATATTGGATTCTTATGAAAAGAACAAATGATTAACCGACTGAAACACTTCAGTCTGACAGAAATTATTACAGCCCTATTACAACTGCGCATGTAAACGTACTGATTGTAGCAATCTGGTACCTTACAAATGTGACTTTGTTTCCCAGCGTACTGGCTATTTTGTGTGCAATATGCATCATACAGTCCTTGCTCCATTGGCAGTACTTTGCCACACCATCTGAGACTTAAAGCTACTCAGGAAAAGGCTAAATTGAGTGCTACCTGTCTGTATGTGTCCCTGTGGTTCTCATCTGTTCTGGAGTGGTAATATTGCTCAATGAAGCCATAATACTCCTTCCTCTTTCTCTGGAGAACCAGATCCCGGCGTTCCTTATTGGCTGGAAGATAGCCCTAAAAAAAAAATAACAGGAAGAGAGGAAAAATGAGACTGTATTTTAAAAGGTTTCAGGAGGGGATTTTGGGGATTTTTTTTCTCCATATTAAAAACAGCAATAAACAAATACTGTGCATTTAACGCAAAAAAAACAAAAAAAAAACAAACAAATAATAAAAAAAAAGTACTGCTAGATAAAAGCTGTGCTGTAGTTTCGATCTGTTTTGGGAGTGAATATTTCATAATATTTGCTTGTTTTTGTGCTGCTCATATAATGCACATTTTAAAAAGCTTCTAATAGGAGACTATCAAGCTACAATTACTGTAGATTTATGTTCATAGCAGATGTTTTCTTGCCTTACAATAAAGGACTTATAATAAAGTGCACAAACCAGTGCATAACCAGATCTAGGTGATTTTAGTTTTATCATCCACCAGGTGAAAATCTCAAGTCTAATCACTAAGGAAAGTAATAACACACAACAAGCTGCAAGATTTGAGGTGCCAATCATGTTTGTAGCACCTATAGGTGACAAGTTACATGCTGAAATGTAATACTTAGGGTTAGGAAAAAACAAAACAACCTAACTGCAAGTATGAGCAAAATTAATAGTAATACTTGACTTTGCTACTAAGAAAAGAAAATACAGAACATGAAGAAATCATGAACGGAGTCTGGCACATTAAACTTACAGTCATGTAGCTACTAAACTAAAACACAGGCAGGGTTGGGAGGGTTACTTTTGAAATGTATTCTACTACAGATTACAGAATACATGCTGTAAAATGTAATTTTGTAACGTATTCCGTTAGATTACTCAAGGTCAGTAACGTTTTCTAAATACTCTGGATTACTTCTTCAGCACTGGATTTTTTCACTTGTTTTGACTATAAAAACTCTACCAGTTCAGTAAGACAAAATACACATGTTAAAAATACATTCTCTGAAAAACCTAAATATCTTATACAGTGTTGTTTCTAAAACAAGATCAATCAAATTGATTTTTAGATATTTTTACAGGAAAACAATAAAAATTAAGAAACAAATCATTAAGAATATGATTTTTGCCATAATACCAAAGATCTTACTAGAAAAAAAGAAATTATTATCCAACGTGAATTTTCTTGATAAAAAATATGATCAGTGCCTGGTAACATGTGCATGTAAAATGGCTAGAAATAGCATTTTAGCTTAGCGTAAAGCTGACAATTTACACAAGGTTTATTTCTATTTCTTCTGCTCCAAACTTACTTCAAACTTACTTCTCTGTCTGCTTGTATGAATGTAACACATCATAAGAAAGTGTTTCACCGCTGTTCAAATGCACTTTGGATCGCATCATTTATATGTATAAATGTTTTCCATCTGAAAGGACTAAATATTAAATGAAACAAATGACAATAAAATGCAAAGTAATCTCTTCAGTAATCAAAATACTTTTGAATGTAACTGTATTCTAATTACCAATGATTTAATTTGTAACTGTAGTGGAATAGTTACTTATATTTTGTATTTTAAATACGTGATCCTGTTATGTATTCCGTTACTCCCCAACCCTGCACACAGGCATGAAGTCACTGTGTAAGTACATAGTTAATAGCTACTGAAAAATCTCTAAAGAACCGGCAGCAAGTTCAGGGAATTTGTAGAGCAGACATGAAGGTGTGGAAGCTGTCGGAGAGAGTTGTCATGATAGTCCATTAAGTTTCTGAAAATTGTGTTTTTAAAGAGTCTTTCCCTCATATTCTTTCTCAACTCGTTATAATGAGCATGCACAAAGAGCTGCAAACTGCTTGAAATGCATTAATAATAATGTACATTCAGAATTCGCCTCTCCATTCTGTTCACGTTTGTTGCTTCAGGCAAATAATAAGTGCAAGAACTTGCATTCCGTCCGCTCATTTGGATTCACCCCATAATCGGCTTTTCAAACTTTTCTAAGAGTAATTAAATTCCACACTGAAAATTTAAATGATCTTAAAAAGGGTTTCCAATGGGATTCTGAGTAGGTCTTTGAAAGTTTGCATTATGTAAATCCTGGATCGTAATTTGGAAACGTACAAACATACAGCACGACAAGTGCAGTCCAATTGCAAACGAATGACTCATATGAGCTTCTATCTTTACAATGAATTGGTCAAAACAAGTCACAAACGAGTCGGTGATACTTTACAGTAAGGTTCCATCCATTAACATTAATGCATTAGGTATCACGAACAAACAATGAACAATATGTTTTACAGCATTTATTAATCTTAGTTAATGTTAATAAAAATACAATTGTTCATTGTTATTGTTCATGGTTAGTTCAGGTTAACTGATGTTGTTAAATAATGTTAACAAATGGAACCTTATTGTAAAGTGTTACCACATTTGTTAATCTTGGTTAATGTTAGTTACAACATATACTAACACAGTTTTAAAATCAAAAGTTGTATATGTTAAGTAAAGGATAATGTACAGTCAGCCGGTTATCATCACACAGTAAACCTTGACAGGGTGATCAGGACCCCAACGTGTAGCGGAGGTGTCTTGTATTACCCTGAAGGTGTTTATTTTGTCATAACAACTGTCTGACTGTACATTATCCTGCTTATTACATGGCTACTAACCAAATCAATAAATACATGGACATAAAATATTAACTTGCATTGAAAATGTGGAATTTGAGAAGAAAGAAATCGTTGAACAGCTGAAATCAATCTCGGTGTGCGTCAGAGATCTGTTGATGTGAAAGTTACTGTCTGACTCCTCCTTATTCAGCCTATTACAAGACAACTTGCCAAACAAACAATAAATGTACGTGAAACAGATTTGCATTGAATTTATGTAATTATGTGAGAAGAAATAAATCGTTGAACAGCTGAAATCAATCTCCGGTTTGCGTTGGAGTTCTGTTTGTGTTTATTTTACATCTAGATGTTCACTATGCATCTTATTACAAGACTACTTGCCAAATAAATATATAAATGCAAATGAAACATTCATTTGAGTTTAAATTATTTCATTAGCATACTTGTAGAGATCGCAGAGTGATATGTGAGGCTGGAGAGATGGCTCGCAGAACCCGGATGAGTGGTCTGATACGTGGATGTGCGGTTGTTACAGAGCAATAATAGACTGCTAGATGGCGCCATTGACCAATCAGAATAGAGTATCCCAGGCCACCGTGTAATAACATTAGTTAATGCACTATGAACTTACATGAACTAACAATGAAAATTTGTATTTTTATTAACTAATATTAACTAAGATTAATAAATGCTGTAAAAAAATATATTGTTCATTGTTTGTTCATGATACCCAAAGCAATAACTAATGTTAAAGAATTGAACCTTATTTTCATGTGTTACCACAAATGCTGTAAAAGTATTGTTCATTGTTAATTCATGTTAACTAATGTTGTTAACTAATGTTAACAAATGGAACCTTATTGTAAAATGTTACCAACGAGTCTCGAACTCATCTGTCTAAAGTCTCACTAGCTGATTTTTTTCTCAGATTTTCAGTCGTAAGCTTCATTTAAACACGAATGCACATAAAATGGCTTCACACTCACTCAAAGACTCAGTCAGAGCAGTTAAAGGGGTCATTTCATGAGGAATCAATTTTTCCTTAGTATTTTGACACATAAGAGGTCATTCTATTATAAAAACATACTGTTAATTTCAGAACTCTCAACTTAATCCCTGATGCAATAAAAGCATTTATTGAAACCAAGCTGCAAAAATGCCTCGTTCTCTACTTCCGTGACTTCCCTACGTCACTAGGGGGAAGCCTTTAATTCATGACTGCCTCTACAGTGAAAAAACATCAACACATAATTTACATCATCACATACATCATCTTGAAGTTAGAGCACAAACCTGGACGGCTTCTTGCGCTTATCTGCTCTATTTTTAATTGTTAGTGTATGTAAACATGCACTAGATGGAAGTCTTTGACCAATTCGATGTGTTTCCGGAGATGTGTGCATGATGATACTGTACAGTATATTTGCGCGCATTTTGCTTCAGTGTGCTTTGGACTATGTATGAGCATTTCTTTTGGGTCATAACAGCGTGGATTGCCTGAGGACCAGTCAATACGATACAAGCTTAGCAAAGGAACTGTTATTAAAGGACGGGGCAGTTAAATACACTTGGACCTGATAGCAAAACCGTAAGTAAACAGTTTAATTCATGAATATTTCATATTGTCAGGACTATTTGATAGTTTAAGGTGCTGAGTGTTAACAGTTGTGCTTCAGATGGACAGTTTAATATATTTGGATGCAATGTGTTGGATTTTTTTAGTGTAAACCTTAAAATATTTAGTTTTTTTAATGTTGTGGAGCTTGTTCTTTCTCTTCTGATTGAGTTTAAAATATGGCTGTATATGAGGGGCTGCACAATGTTAGCCCATCAAAACAGTGGCCATTTACGAAGACGTTTTAAGGAGGCGTTGAGGCTAAAACCAAGCGTTTCAAAAAGAGGGCCAGAGACAGGGTGGAAAATGATAATATATTACTAAATTATGACTGTTTTGGTGCAAAAAAAAAAATTAAAAAAATAAATAAATAAAAAACTTTACTAACATTATCAGTGGACCTCAGGGAAGAAAGAAATTAACATTTGACTCACTCGAAATAGTCTAAACCAAAAACCGTTACTGTGTTATGGTGTAAAGGCTTGTGAGACTTAAATCAGTGTAATTACTAACTGATAGTTCATACAAAATGTAATTACTAACTGATAGTTCAAAAAAAATTTAAAAGATACACATTTTGTTTTAAAACATTTTACTTAGAGTAGTTTATAGTATATAAACAAAAAATTGTAAATGATATAATATAGATTAGATCAATTATTTGGTGCTTCCTCACAAGTTCTAAAAGAATCATTAATGGAATCGTTCAGTGGATCGGAACAGGAACCAGAATTGTTAAATACCTTACAATTCTCAACCAAACGGATGGTGACATAACATGAATGTAATGCAGGCCTACAAGAACTCCAAGCCCAAAAAAGAATTAATCCAAATGATGCTCTTCGCAATCACGATCTGCATATGAAATGCTTAGACGAAATGCTTATATATGGCACATTAGCATTCTCTCAGTGTGCGTCTACCTCTGCAACCTTAAACATATGGAATTATTCCGTATAATCCTCCAGCAAACATTGCATGAAGCAGTAAAAGCGTTGAGTAGCCGGTCCAGGGTGGGGATTTGCTTGTACATCTCAGCCCAAAGGTGTGTGTTATTGACTGTGTAATCATGCGCCAGAAACACAAATGAGGCTTGTATAGCCTTCTCCGAAAATCCAAGCACATACAACCATAACTGCAGCCCGCTATAACCCTTCTTTTGATGACTCTGTCAAATGTCAAGTGCTTGCCAAGGGCAATAATGCTAAATCAATAATGCACATTAAACTGAGATTGCCATGGAGTTTTATGCCCTCTGATAAGCGTAAAAAAATAAATATTGTGCATTCTATGGAGAACTAAATCACTAAGTTATAGCAGAGTTAGTGATGATTGCTTACAATAAATACACACCAAAAGGTGCTTTTTTCCTTTTCTTTTTTTATGAATTGCTGCTGGTTATTGAATTACAACGGCTGTTATGTTATGATCCACTGAATTTGATAAGTTTTGCATTTCGACTAGTAATTTCAAGAGGACATTTTAAAGCCCAACCCAATACAGTGATTTATCCCCCAGTTAAAATATAAAGATTAAAAAATAGCCCTTATAGCTACTTACCGATAAAAGTCTCCATGTGACTGGGCGAACATCACGTGGGATTCCTGACCAGCTATGCTTTCGTAACTCCTCTGTATGAATTTAAAAAAAGCACACACCCATACACATTAGTGGAGCATTGTTAATGTATACTTAACACATACAATCAATCAGGGCTAAAACTTAATTAACACTTAAAGCATGCATTAAAAGTTCATATGTATGATGTGATCATGCAAAATGTACATTAAATAAACAGTCATCTTCCATCACAGGACTGGTGACACTCTAATTTACAGTTCTATCCTCATATTCAATAAACAATTATTTTTAATTAGCAAATACAATCTCACTTTTCACAGCTATGCCACCTTGATCTATGGTAACTCCAATAAGAGGGTTATGCCATGACTGCACATTGATTTTAAAAGTTATGGCTTGAGATTACATGTAATTAAGCAGTGGCTTGGGATGTTTGGAGAGCACATTCAGACATGCAAAGACTTTGGAACCATGGCCTAGCAGTACAAATATGTTGAGCTGTGGAGCTCACATGGGCAATACAAGTTCAAGTCTGGCTCATTTAATTTTTCAGAAAATTTTCAAAAAAGCGACAAAAGACCAAATATAAAATTAAAGCAAAAAAGGCGCAGACACTTTCACTTAAAAAAATAAAAAATAAAAAAAATTAAAAAAAAAATCAGAAGCTGAATAATTCCAATGCTTTAAATTCTCTTTTTTTTTTATTTTAATTTTTTAATTTTTATTGATTCCATTAAACAAATTAAATAAACATAACAGAAAATGTGGAATCAAATTATATTAAATTAAACCCTTCCCCCCGAACATCCCCCCACCCCACCCCGACACAAACACGCATGATGGTCATAAATATTTAGAAACATAAAAAAAAAATAAAAAAATAAAACATAAAAAGTATCCTTTCAAAAAAATAAATACATAGATAAGAATGCACACACACATTTAAAACTACAAATCCCTCTCCACTGCCCCTCCCCGAGAGACATCCAAGTTTCCCAGCCTTCTACATGACATTTCTTCAAATGCCGCCACCCTGCCCATCTCTGTGCACCACTCTTGAAATGAGGGCGCTCCAGCTCACTTTCATCCCCATATCCCCTACATTAATGACCGCCCCATTGCCTACAATATAGAGTCTGGGGCTAAATGAAATTTGAGTGCCCAATACGTCACACATAAATCTCTGAACCCTCAACCAAAATTCTGGGATCTTATCACACCAACAAAAACATGGGTTGTGTCCCCATCTTCTGATTGGCATCACCAGCAGGTGGATGTGTCTTTAAGACCAAGAAATACAATCTAGAGGGGGTCCAATAGAATCGATGTAAAATCTTGAATTGCATAAGGCGCACCCTTGCATCTATAGATGTAGATTTGATGTTTTTTAGACTCCTAGCCCACACTCCCTCCTCCAATACAAAGTTTAAATTTTCTCCCATAATCTCTTGAGAGAAGTTGAAGCTCTGTCCCCCAGACTCTGAATTAGCAGGGAGTAATACACTGATGCCTCATGACCTTTTCCAAAAGCAGTAATCACCACTCCCAGAATATCTGCTGCTTTAGGGGGGTGTATGCTATTCCCAAAAATAGTTAAAAGCAGGTGGCACAGCTGTAAATACCTAAAGAATTGAGAACTGGGAATCCCAAAATGTTGAACCATATTTTCAAAGGATCTCAACACTCCACTCTCATATAGCATATTAACCTCCCTCACAAATCCACTCTGTCCAGCAGAAAGGGGATTTATTAACACATAATTTTGGGTTCAGCCATATGCTCGAGGCAACATTTAAATAAATGTCCGAATTAAACACTCTGGACACTTTTGTCCATACCGAGTGCAAATGCGAGATAACGGGTGTAATTTAACTTCTCCAATAAGGGGGAAAGAGGGCAACCCTGCCGGGTGCCCCTATCCAGAGTAAAATAATCTGAAATTAATCCATTCATTTGAACCGCCGCTACCGGGTGTCTATAAAGTATCTTAATCCACCTAATAAAAGTATTCACGAACCCATACGTTTCCAAAATCTTAAAAAGATAATCCCATTCTACCATATCAAACGCATTTTCGACATCAAGTGAGATGGTAGTGACCGGAGTCTGATCGTTTGCTACTGCCCACATGACATTAATGAAACGCCTAATGTTATCAGAAGAGTTATGGCCCCGAATAAACCCCACCTGATCTATATGTATAAAAGATGTCATAACTTAATCGGTCAGCCAAAAATGTTGACAATATTTTAACATTTAGCTGGGTCAGGGAAATTGGATGGCAACTCTTACACTTGCTTGAATCTTTGTCGTTTTAAAAAATCAGACTGATCCGGGTTTGTGTCATGGTTGGCGGAAGCTTTCCATTCTTTAATGATTCCATATAAACTTCTAGCAAAAGTGGAGTCAGTTCTGTAACATAAAATCTAAAAAACTCAGCGGCAAAGCCGTTTGGCCTCAAAGCCTTGCCTGTAGGCAAGGCCTTAATTACCTCGCCAAGCTCCTCCAAGGTTATCTCTGAATCAAGAGAATTCCTTTGCTCAGTCGTCAGTTTAGGAAGTTCTAATGGTTCCACAAAGTTTATAATATCCTCATCAGAAGACGAAGACTTGGAACTATAGAGATAAAGATAGAATTCTTTAAAAGCATTATTATTATCAATGGCTGAGGTATATATTTCACCACCAGCAGATTTCACTGAGGGAATGGTAGAAATAGACTCTCTCTGTTTTATATATCTAGCCAGAAGCTTCCCTGCTTTGTCCCCTGACTCAAAGTATGACTGTCTCGCCCTGAATAGCCAAAACTCCACCTTCCGTGACAAAACAGTATTATATCTGTATTTCAATCGGGTCAATACCCTGATGCCATTTGACGACATTCGGTGCTTCAGCTCTGCCTTGGCACTTATAATATTCCCTTCCAATTCCACAAGTTAAGTGCCTCCCAAGCCACGCCCACAGAGGACACTGAGGACCAGTTGGTCTCCATATAGACATTGATTTCAGCCTTTAGCATCTGTTGGAATTCAGGATTTTGCAAAAGGGATACATTAAAGCACCAACTATATGATTTCTTTTTCTCCATATGTGGCAACCCCTCTAAACACACCAGGGCATGATCTGAGACTAAAATGTTTCAAATTGAGCAATCAGCAAATGATGAAATGAGGGACTTGGATATATAAAAACAAATCTAAATTATAGCCCCTACCAGATGGGTTCAAAAGTCTCCAAATATCTGTAAGACCAAGATATTTACACATCCTGTGACGCGTCAATGTTGCTCTAGGGGGCTTGCACACTTTTGCTTCACTATGATCAAGGACTGAGTGCATCAAAAGATTAAAGTCTCCTCCCAATATTATATCATGAGGGGTGCCAGCGGCTTGCAACATCCCTTCAAGATCTATAAAAAAAGCCCTGATCATCAAGGTTAGGTGCATAAATATTAGCCTAAATAAGACTTTTCCATGAATTTAAACTAAAACAATAATGACTCCTAATATTTTCATCCTAATTTATCTTTAATCCGTTTGAGACATTTGAATTGTAGATGTTTACTTAGTGTAATGACTCCCCTGCTCTTACTCGAGCCAGCACTAAAGAAGACATGCCCACCCCATATCCTCCCAAATTTTTCAGCTTCCTGTGGAGAAAGATGCATTTCTTGAAGAAACACTATATCATATTTCTTACACTTAAGTAGAGAAATAACCTTCCTTCTTTTTATGGGGTGCCTCAACCCATTCACATTCCACGTGGAGAGAGACAATCCACTCATATTAACATTTGACATATTAGAAAACTTAGATTGTGTGTCAAAAACAAGATTATAAAGACCACATTCCAACATTAGTGCAGCCATCAAAACCCGAATATCCCCCAGAACAAAACAAACAGAAAAAAGAAAAACGGGTGCATTAACCCCGCATACAACAGCACCAACTGGCGTCCATCCCTCCAAACTCAAACAGTCCATGCACGCCTACAAAACCCCCACAACAACTTTGCCGTAGGATTGCTCAAGTCCGGTGTTTTTATACAAATTTTGTGAGACAGAATTACACAGCAAAAGATAATCTATAAAACAAACTCCAGCCAAGAGGCAGAATAAGCACAAAGAGCATGTAGATTCATCCATAAAACTGTCCTGAAGGTGTGATACTCTACAAAATAAACTCCAGCCGCTAGGCGGAACCAGCATAAAAAAGTGCGCAGATTCTGCAAACAGTCAAGCGAATGTTCAGTGAGCCGGCCCACTCAGCTGCAATGTGAGTACAACAAGATGACTTACTCACTCCATTGACTTTATGAAGGACATTGCTAGGCATGTGACATTGTAGGCATGTGAATGTTTTATGGCCATCCTTTCTCTATTCTCAATTTGACCGGGAATATCAGTGCAAAAGTGACCTTCCGTTGATGTAAAAGTTTCTTGCATTCCTTGAATCAATCACGTTTCTCTCTTGTCAAATTCGCAAGTCTGGGAACAAGAAAATGCTGTGGTTCTTTCAAGAAAGCCTTCCTTTACTCCTCGCCTCACATATCACAAGATCTTTATCGGATGATCTCAGAAATTTGGCCAGAATTTATCTGGGCCTGTCTCCCTCCGCGGGTTACCGAGCAGGAACCCTGTGAGCTCGCTCGATTCCCAGTTTATGGCCTGCTATGTCGAGCAGATTCGGAAAGAGCCCATCCAGGAACTTCAATGCATCTTGTCCCTCTGTTCCCTCAGGAACTCCGACAATTCGGACGTTATTCCACCGGCTACGGTTCTCCATGTCCTCCAACTTCTCCCAGACACCCTCCAAATCCACCTTGGTCGCTAGTGGATTAGCAGATAATTCCCTCTCTGATGACTCCAGATAATCTATCCATTTCTCAACATCAGTGAACTTCGCCTCCATGGCAGTGATCGATCGACGTATCACAGCAAGATCCTCAAAGTCAGCAACAACCTACATCAGCATTGCCGACATGTTCAGCATCTCTCGCCGCATTTCCCGCACCACCCCGTCTAAATCGACTCCCAGGCTTGCGGCCTACTCGGGGGCATCAGCTTGAGCACGTTAGTGTCTTTTAATGTCTCCAGAGCCCGAGGATTTTGAATTCTTTGACATATTGTCCTCCTAGTAGTGTATATCAAATCTCACCGGTTTATGTCAAAAGTATTAAAACTAGCAAAGTCCGCAGAGCTCGCCGTTCACACGTCCGATCCTCGCATGTCATCATGTTACTCTCCAATGCTTTAAATTCTTAGAAAAGTAAAACTAGATTATATTCAAGTAATATCTCATATAAAGTAAAAGAACAATTTCCTATATTACTTTTTTGTTTTTATAATTTTTAAATATTAATATTACATTTTTTGAAGAAAATTTTGTGAAAAAGCTTGCTGCTATGATAAAAGATTGTTGTGGGTGGTTGATATGTGGTTTCAAGGGTGTTTGGTGTGGTTGCTAGGGCATTACAAATTGGTTGCTAGGGTGTTCTGGATTGCTAGCAAAGTCAAAAGAGCCCACCTCCAAGGCTCTATGATATTCAGGTTCCTCTTTCAATGTAATTCTATATTTTTTCGCCTGTTTTACCATCCACCAGGTTAAAATCGCATTACTGGCAGTTAAGAGCATGAAACCATAAAAATTCAAGCGTTTCAAGAGAAAAATGTATTTTCCACCTATATCATGTTAATAATTTATCAATTGCAAAAGAGTCATATCAATGCATTTTGATGTTTGCTTTTAAGGACAGTTTTGTTTTCTTCTGTACTGGGTCGCTACTTAATGTCTAAAGTAAAATCTGAGTCCTGAAGCAAAACCAATTAAGACAAAACCACTGCTCTTTTTCTGACTTTTTGAAGATTTTGCTGAGCCCCTCTGGGTCATCGTAATCAGTGAGTGTAAAACCAGTTTTCACAATGTCAATGAAAACTTAAAGGCTTGCTGAGCAACGTCTGTTAAGACGGCTACTGGGGCGTTTTGAGTTAGAACAAACACAAAAGCGCTTCTAAAATACTAATGGTATTGGACACCTGCCAAATGCTATACGATAGCAGAATGATGAAAGATCTCAGAATCCATTATAAAACCAGAATTTTGTGCGAGGAACCCCCTCCAACATTATCACAGGCACATTTTTCATAAGGCACTGTGAAAGAAGTGCATACACATTATTTCCCTCCAATGACTGATGGGTCTCATTTCTCCAGTGATTTCTGCCTGTTGCTCAGAAAGCAAAGAGCAGAAGCTCAAACTTGATTATAAAGGGTGCAGGAGTGAGTTTCTTTGAGAAGATCATTATAACATCAGCAACACAAATGAGAAAAGGTGCACACAGAAGTAGTTTTTGTTCTGGGAGCTTGCAAGTTCGCTCAAAGAGAAGATCGTTGGAGAACACAGAGAGAACAGAAGGGCCTCCCAGCGTGAACTCAGGAAGACTGGGATAACACTATGGATGGGATTCAACCATCCTGACAACCAAAACTGTCTTACCTGGCAGAGAAATTTAGCAAGAGGCAGAAATACAGGCAAGTTGCAAACACATGCAAGGGTTTTTGTGGCTTTCTGCTTTGAGATGGTCTAAACACTGATGGATTTTCAAAGAGTTAGTTTACCCAAAAATGTCCCCGATTTAAACCTCAGTTGAAAATACGATGTTAGAGTTGGTAAGTTTGAATCATTTCTGTGAATAAGTTCATAATGTCAGTTGTAATTAGGAGTGGGTAAAAATATTGATTTCCCAATGCATCGCGATCTCCATTTGAATGATATCGATTCTTAAATCCCAAGATCGACCTTTTACTCTATGCACAACCAAAGTCCTGGTGCAACCCTTTACCTAAATGAGAGGAAATCACATTAGCAACCAAATTTCACACTATGTGACTAAAATGTATATATTTGGCAACTGGCTGGTAAATTTTTACATTTCACACACCAGTGATTGTGTAGTATAATGGTGGATTATTCAGCAGCGAGATCCTTTCACTGTGTGTTGGGAGTAAAAGTTGTTCCGTGTAATGTGTGTCCAAAGACGAGATCCACGTGACCCATTTTTCATTGAATAATGTCTATTTAAATACCCTTTCTGTTCTCTACAGTCATTTGTTGATAAAAAAAACCAAACATTTAATTTTCATTACGCATAGCAGGGATGAGATTAAAGCCATTAGAGTCCTGTTCCGTTAACATGCGCTCATCTACATATGCTCTTTACAGAAATGCCGGGTTTGTTAAAAAGACAGTACCGGTTTTAGAACGTGTTCAACAAATCAATGTTAATACTTGTAAATAGTAAAAAATTATGCAATTAAATAGCGAAATACAATATTTATTGTTTGAACATGATTTATTGATTGATACATGGAATTGTTAATTTTTGAAAAATGATGAAAAACTAATAAAATATAATTAGTAAAATTTATATTTTCATATTGTACCTAGTTAGACCTGTATTGTATCTGTATAATTAACAGCATTAGCTGGGAGAAAATTACTTTCAAATGTAAGCAAAAGGGACATTATAACTGACATACACCCATATGAATCGTTATCGAAAGCTTATGAATCAGAATCAAATCTGTTTTAATGCATCGATTAGAAACTCTAAATAAACTTTTCATTTGTGTCATCTTCCAAAAATGTTCATAGAAGTCTAACAGAAGTTTAGTAAAAATATACAAAGGTAAATAATGAAGGTAAATATTGCTGTTTATTTGGTACTTGGTTCTAAAAAAAATATTAATTATCATCCTTGTGTTCATTTAGTGAAAATGCATGCCTTGGTTCTTTTTTTTACTGTATAGGTAAACTTACTGTATTAAAACATTTTGAATCTTCTTGGGAACAATGGCTGTTTGGTTGAAATTATGGTTTCTGTGATTAAATAATAATAATGATAATAAAAACACTCTTTTAAGCTATTTAAAGGAGAATACCTAAATATTGAGATTTATACTGAATATCGTAAGAAGGCTGAAAATATTGACATTGATTTTTTTAGCTATATCATCCAGCCCTATATAACACATTAAGCAAAGTTTTCTGGTTTGGTTTGTTTTAAACTTACCCAAGTCTGTGTTGGGGCTGGTGAGCAGCTGCTTGAATTTGTCCAATCGCGTCTTTTCTCTCACCGTCATGGGCGGAGCTCCAGATGCGTTCTGGTCTGAAATGCGGGCAACCAACGGAATGACAGGCCGTACAGGAAGTGACTGCTGTTTCTGCAGAGTATTGCGTGCTAGACAGGAATGGGTAGGAAAAAGATGCTGAACATTATATAAAGCATTAGATTTTTAGTTGCCCAAGATTATGCAAGTAATAAGTTAAACTCTGTAGTTTGGTAATTTATAACAAAGTTACAAAACGCAAGCTTGCTTTCATTAAAATTAACCTACAAGGTGTTAATAAATTTGAACCAATCTGGAATGCATAATTTTATCCCCACCCTTACTCTAAAAACAATAAGACCCACTGTACAGATAGGCAGAATTTTAGACTTGGTCACCATTCACTTTGATTCCATATATCCAATGAAAGTAAATGGTGACCAAGTCTAACATTCTGCCTAACAGCTCTGGAAGAAAGTAATTTGGGTTTGGAACAACATGAGGGTGAGTGAATGATGCCAGGATGTACATTTTTGGGTGAACTAATTCTATAAAAATACACTTACTGATTTTGAACTTCTTACCATGGCTTAGCTTAGAAGTAGCAGCTACCAGCCTACCTGCATTAACATTCAGCTGGACATCGCTACAGGACTTCGCCACCCTGCCATTGGCTGGACCGCTCTCCTCATCCATTTCATCTTGATCCAGCTGTGTGCTGATTGGCTCCTGCCTGTCTAGTGGGTGTGGCTCTGGCTCTGTGTCCTCTGGGGCTTTGAAGAGTTTAAGGTGGGGCATTTGAGGCATGGATCTTGATTGGACAGGTGAGGATGAGGACTGTTTAAGACAGAACATATCGTAATCCTCTACATCATCAATGTCCCAAGCATCATTGGTGCTCCGTGCAAATTCGTGGAATGTTGATGTTTTTTTGGATTTGGTGTTGATGCTGCTGGCCTTAGGAGTGTCTTGGAATCTGAAAAATGTAGCAAAAACAAATACTGTATATAATTTTAAAAGCAGCTATAATGCACAGATCAGTGGTTCTCAAATGGTTTTAATTGACTGAAAAAACTTGAAATGTATTAATTTAACACGTACTGCATAGGCCCAACCATATGTCACATTTATTAGCATGACATTGGCTGAATAGGAAAACTGACAATTCTGGTTTCTAAATGTCTCTGAATTTTAATGATTTCACACTCTTTGGCAGCCAACTCATTGCAACAAATTGGGGTGGCACAAACCATGTTTTTACCTTGTGAGAGTATGTCAAGAAACCTGTCCATGTTGGCATTTGCCTAGCTTTAAAATTTGCAACAAAATACAGTAGAGTTTGATAGGACATGCAAACTTTGACATCAACAATAAAAGAGGATGGAAGTGTTTTCTCCAACTTTTTAAAACGTTTATAAGCCCAATTCACTTGCTACTGTAACTATACATGATTATATGGTTATTTGCATTTTTTTATTTGCATTTAGCATTGTTTTTCCATGCCATATCGCAACCTTATCAGAAATGCAAAAAATGTTTAGGACGCAACCCATCGGTTGAGAATCACAAACACAGAATACATACACTGAAAAAAATATTTTGAGGTGTAGTAAATATAGCAGAAAATAATACTTTTTACATTGAATAAGTTTGTGTAACCTTGAAAATATTAAGTAAATTCTACATTTGTACTCAACTCAAGCATGTAAAAAGGAATGCTCTAGCTTATAAGTAAATATTATTTATGTTTCTTTGTTTTCTTCATAATGCATCATCATTTATCAATTCTAGTTATATTTATTAGCTAATTTTAAATAAAAGAAGTACATTTAACTTAACTTTTCGAAGTCGGCATTCCCAGTATGCATCAGGCTTGAATAATTAATGTGCTTGCATGGATTCACTGTTTGCAAGTTTATTTAAAAACAATTTATAGATGATTTTGTTGCAATGTTTGATAACTTCTTGTTTTGTGAAGTCTGAAGTTAATTTTCTTCTAAAAAAATTAACCATTCATGGTGTGCTGATTGTTACAGTCATCATGTTTTGTGCAACAATATTGAGGTATGCGTGTGCAGCTCTGTATCTAAGGTGAATTTTTAAGGTGATGTTGTCTAATAGACTACATAGCGTGCAATATGCTTCAATGTGGAAGGCTTCCGTATGTATGTGCTACATGATTAAACTTGTGCTTATATGGAAAGTTCAAAATGTGAAATGTTCATCTAAATGTTTTACGAACAATGTACATCAGATTTGTAAGTAAAAGTTACTGTATTAACTGACATTTTTAAAGTTAAATATGCTCACTCTAATCAATATTATGTCATGAAGTTAAGTAGATTTTACTTAATTTAAGACCATTAAAATGTACTTAGGAAAACTGTGTGCAAAAATGTGTGAAATAAAAATGAACTAAACCTTACTAGTCATGTTTTCTGTGTAGAATGATGTACAGTTTGGTAAAAGTAACACAGGAAAATGCATGACAAATAAACTATAAAATGTCAAAAGTTTGACCAAAAAAAAAAAAAATAATAAAGTTGAAGAGGTTTATTCCTATCTTGCATTCAACAAGATGCATTCAAAAGAACAAGTTTAGATGGATTTGGGCCATAATGAAAAGGTAGAAAAAATGAATAAAGAGAATGATGGGAAAATAACTCAAAGAGCAATGGTTTATATGACATGCAGACAGTCGACAGGTAGCAGCACTTACGGACAGTGTCTCTGTGGGTCCAGAGGGGGGTGCTGTGCTCCATATACTGACTGTAAGCTAAGAGAGAGAAAAAGTGAAGTGTGCTGGGAGGGTGAATATACAGACCCCCATATAGGACAGGGAGGGAAATTATTTTCTGAATTAGATTGTGTTCCCTCACAATTGCTTTATTCATCCCTAACAGAATTTAACCATGGTTTAACTAGAGTAACCATATTTTAACCGTGATATTCGTAGAAAAACCACATTAATTATACAGGGTAACCAAAACTATAGTAAACAAAAACAAAACAAAAAAAAAACAAACAAACAAAAACAAAAACATTAATTTGTGATACAAGTGGTTTTTAAAACTTATCCGATTCTTACCACAAAATGGTTACATAGTTACTTCAGTTTTACTATAGTGAAATCATGGTTAGTGAATGTTTTTGGTGAAAACCATGGTTTAGAAAAATGCTACATGTACCACAAATTATTAACTATAATGTGACTATAGTAAAACTAACCATGTTATTTTTGGCAGAATGATAATGATTTTTTACCATAGTTTTCTTTTTTATCTGTTATGGTTTTACCACAATTATCATGATTAAAATAAGGTTACTGCAGTAGGCTAAAACAATGGTAAATTTTGTGGTCATGTTGTACTACAAATACCATAGTTACTATAGTAAAATCATGGTAAATTGAGGTTACTCTGGTTTTACTACAAATACCATAATTCAATAATGATTACAGAAGAAAAACCATGCTCAATTTTCATAAGGGATGGATAAAACTATTGCAAGGGAATGCAGAATTTATTGTGAGGAAATGCAAAACTATTTCAGAAAATAAATTCCCTCCCTTTCCTCTAAAGGGCTCAGCATGAATCATATTTCACACACAAGTCAAAAGTAAAAAAAAAGAAAAAAAAAGAAATCATATTTAGCATAAAGAAAATGAAGCCTATTTTAGGATGATTGAGATTTTTGCATCGTGCCATTTCCCTCCAAAATCTCATTTCTGTAACGCAGAGTAAAAATCTAATTCTCATTACTGTACTGAAGTAATGTGCATGACGCGTGTATGCATTTTAATTAGATTAAGTAATTAAATGTAAAGAGAATTCGGGGTATATATGCATAATTGTCAAAAAATAATGTCACAATGCAAAAACAAAATTCTCTGATAGGCTTTATTTTCTTTATGCTAAAAAAAAAAAAAACACTTTTTTGGGGTACAATTTGAGAGACATTTCTCAACAGTCTTTGAGAGATTTGCTTCTGAACAGAAAGAATGAGCCAGAAACAGAGAGAAAAGAAAATAATACAAATCTGCAGCTCTTCAGAGATAAAGAAGACCATTGTTGAGCAAAAGTACAGATCTGCTAGTATTAAGTGACAGCAGAAAATACATCTCAAATTAAAAGCCAAGAAAACTGTTGTCACTTCTACATTACTAAAACAATCCAAGTATAAATCTCCAGAATATTAGAGGCTATTGTGAGTTATTGTGCAATTTCCTGCATAATTGTGAGATAACTCAGTGCTGCAGTGGTAAGCAGAATTTTCAGGGTAACATAGGGCGCTAGGTGCGGTCACATTGTTGAAAGGAAAAATAACAATGTTTTTTACAAGGCCTCTTTCTGTTCATAACATTTCCGCTGAAATCAACAATACTAAATGTATTATGTGCAAATGGGAGCACAGGGTAATTGGCAAAGGGAAACACAATGCAGCTGAAACACGGCTCATCAATTTTTATGCGAGTAAAAAATTAAAGGTAAATTACTTCCAGATATGTAAGTAACCTGCCTGCATTTACATTAAATATGGGGTTGTGAGTGAGGAGCATATTTGAGTAAGTGAGCGATTTTGCCAGAGGGCATCGTTATCTTAGACACATAGTTTTTGGGGTTTAAAGCTGAAGTGTGAAATTTCTGCAGCACTAGTGTCACCAAATGTTAATGCAAACACAATGACTGTTTACAAAAACAGGTTTCCTGGGGCCTGTTCTTCGTACTTCGCTTAAAACATCTGAGATCGAATGACAAATGCCAGATCTTCTAATCCTGATAATTCCTCTTGCTAATTGGGTTCTTCAAATGCACGTGCAGATTTGATTTGATTTATCTGAGATAACTGCACAATCCTGTTTTGATTGAAAAGAGAATATATATCAAGAGACAAAACAATGATCAGCAATGCAGCGATAGGTCGGCGACACAGCAGGCCTATGTGATGATGTCATAAGCTTTAGCAAAAGCATGAACATGATATAAAGAATTACACGTGTGTATTTATTAATATACACTTATATAATGGATTTGTAATTTGTGTACAGTATGTGTGTGTAACATTATGAATTTCTACATGGAAATAGGCCTATACAGTATTTACATTTATACTATTTCTGTATAAATTAATTTATGGAGAGATGTCAAAATTAATGTTAACTCCAGCCAAACAGAAAGTAATTTTTAAAAGGGAACATAGAAGAGTTCTGAATAAATGACATAAGTAACTGTAACATTATTTTTAAGTTACACTTACTTTTGATTTGCTAGTTTTTTATTTCAATGTCACAGATGTTACATTATTTTTAATTGCATTATGTCCTAACTTTAATTTGCAACATTGTTCTTATTATTAATTCAATGTATTTAACTACATGAACTTCTGTTGAGCTTTAGAGGGTGCTCAAAACCAAGGTCAATGCAGACAGATTACATTAAAATGAATGCATGAAAAATTTTGAAAAATAATGGAGATGAGAGATGTAACAGGTGTTTCTCTTCACCCTGAGTAGTTCTGGTTGCTTTACTCACCCTCGTCGTTCAAAATCAGTATTACATTGTATATTATATTTTTATATATATATAAAATATAAATACTATCTGTTTCCAATATGCATCATAACTATATAGCAGCAAGGTTCTCTCTTAGAATTTCAACATTTTCAATGCATTTTCTCAACATTAAATTACCATTTTTAATTTAACTGGTGAGAACTGACTTGAACTCTTAAAGGAATAGTTCACCCAAAAATGAAAATTCTTTCATCATTACTCACCCTCATGTTGTTGCAAACTTTCTTTCTTCCGTGGAACTCAAAAGGAGATGACTGGTGATTGGCATTCTGCCTAATATCTACTTTTGTGTTCCTCGGAAGAGAAATTCATACAGGCTTGAGGGTGAGTAATGATAACAGAAATGTCATTTTTGGGTGAACTTCCAATTTGTTACAGTAAATGTTAAAGGTATCTGTCAAGAACAATACACAGTTGTGCTCAAAAGTTTGCATTCCCTGGCAGAAATTGTGAAATTTTGTCATTGCTTTTGAAAATATGACTGATCATGCAAAAAAAAAATAAAAAAATAAAATAAAAATAAAAAACTGTCTTTTATTTAAGGATAGTGATCATATGAATCCATTTATTATCACATAGTTGTTTGGCTCCTTTTTAAATCATAATGATAACAGGAATCCCCCAAATGGCCCTGATCAAAAGTTTACATACCCCTGAATGTTTGGCCTTGTTACAGACACACAAGGTGAGACACACAGGTTTAAATGGCAATTAAAGGTTAATTTCCCACAACTGTGGCTTTTTAAATTGCAATTAGTGCCTGTGTATAAATAGTCAATGAGTTTGTTAGCTCTCATGTGGATGCACTGAGTAGGCTAGATACTGAGCCATGGGGAGCAGAAAAGAACTGTCAAAAGACCTGCGTAACAAGGTAATGGAACTTTATAAAGATGGAAAAGGATATAAAAAGATATCCAAAGCCTTAAAAATGCCAGTCAGTACTGTTCAATCACTTATTAAGAAGTGGAAAATTCAGGGATCTCTTGATACCAAGCCAAGGTCAGGTAGACCAAGAAAGATTTCAGCCACAACTGCCAGAAGAATTGTTCGGGATACAAAGAAAAACCCCACAGGTAACCTCAGGAGAAATACAGGCTGCTCTGGAAAAAGACGGTGTGGTTGTTTCAAGGAGCACAATATGACGATACTTGAACAAAAATGAGCTGCATGGTCGAGTTGCCAGAAAGAAGCCTTTACTGTGCCAATGCCACAAAAAAGCCCGGTTACAATATGCCCGACAACACCTTGACATACCTCACAGCTTCTGGCACACTGTGATTTGGAGTGACGACATCAAAATAGAGCTTTATGGTCACAACCATAAGCGCTATGTTTGGAGATGAGTCAACAAGGTCTATAGTGAAAAGAATACTATCCCCACTGTGAAGCATGGTGGTGGCTCACTGATGTTTTGGGGGGGGGGTATGAGCCCTAAAGGCACAGGGAATCTTGTGAAAATTGATGGCAAGATGAATGCAGCATGTTATCAGAAAATACTGGCAGACAATTTGCATTTTTCTACACGAAAGCTGCGAATGAGACTCACTTGGACTTCCACCATGACATTGACCCTAAGCATAAGGCCAAGTTGACCCTCCAGTGGTTAAAGCAGAAAAAGATGAAGGTTCTTGAGTGGCCATCACAGTCTCCTGACCTTAATATCATCGAGCCACTCTGGGGAGATCTTCAAACGTGCAGTTCATGCAAGACGACCAAAGACTTTGCATGACATGGGGGCATTTTGCCAAGACGAATGGGCAGCTATACCACCTGCAAGAATTTGGGGCTTCATAGAAAACTATTACAAAAGACTGCACGTTGTCATTGATGCTAAAGGGGGCAATACACAGTATTAAGAACTAAGGGTATGCAGACTTTTGAACAGGGGTCATTTCATTTTTTTCTTTGTTTCCATGTTTTGTTTTATGATTGTGCCATTCTGTTATAACCTACAGTTGAATATGAATCCCATAAGAAAAAAAAGAAATGTGTTTTGCCTGCTCACTCGTGTTTTCTTTAAAAATGGTAAATATATTACCAATTCTCCAAGGGTATGCAAGCTTTTGAGCACAACTGTAAATGTAAGTCAGCACATGATTGTATCAAGTCTTGCTGGAAAACAAGTGACTGAAGAGAAGGGTCATAATTAGGCAACATACTTTAAAAATAATTCCACCTAAAACGTGAATTGAGAAAAGTAGCCCCCCGTGAGGTTTAGGTGAGATTGCTGTAAAATTTTAGATGTTTTGTCGCCCCCCTCCTCAATTCAGCTTTAAATCCATAATTCAGTTATCAGGTCACGTGAAGACACATTCATGCATACAGTAGTATCAGTTTTGCATGCTTTGTTCCCTCTGTTGAATGAGATAAATTGGGGGAATTTAGCCACACCTCATCCACTCATGTTACTGCAGAACCCAGTCCACTGTGTGCCCTCCAACTGCTGTGGATTCACCTGAAGAAAAACTCAAATACCACGCCTCAATAACGGCTCTGCTTTACTCTAGTCTTCCCATTGTCTGCATTGTTTTTGTTATATGTCTCTATATGTACCGATCATGAGACCAAATCTTGCTGTTTTAATAAATATTAGGAATTTTGCAAGCTATGGCAGAGTGCTGGACAGTTTTATACATCTTGAGAACTACAGACCACTGAAGAAAAAAATCCTGAATTGCTACCATGAAAAAAATGCAAAAATTGACCCTTTTCACAGACTGTGATGAAGCATTTCTGTCCTTTTTAAGCCAAAACCTTCAAAAATAATAAATACACACACACACATTTGTGCATAAATAAATATATAATTAAATAATTAGATGTGCAAGGAGATATACAAATAATTAAATAAATGCACTCATTAATGGAAAAATAATATAATATAAATAATAAATAAATGGTTGGGGGAATCCAAAAACATTCAAATAAATGCAATATTGAAAGTTGATTTTTAACTCTATATTTCTTTAATCATTCATGTATTTCTGTATGTAATTCAATATTTATTCTTCCTTTGCACAACATGATAATGAGAGGATGTCAATCAAACATAAGTTGACAGAATTTATGGCACCATTGGCTGATCATTGTAAAAGTGCTGCGCTTGACTGACATTTATACTGACATTACCTAATTTTCACGATCAGTGAATTAATAAATTCATGGAACAAAAATTGCGAACTTCCGCCAAACCATGACACTTGAATATCTACCTGGTATTCACTCAGTAGTTTGACTGTAATGCCTGAAGAGCTGTGACATCCTCTCATTAGCATATGAAAAATAAACACGGAACTATGTACAGAAATAAATGAATGTAGAATTAAAAATAAACTTTTAATTTTGCATTTTCCCCAACCACTTATATTGTATTATTTTAGATCAGTGCATTTATTTATCTTCTCACACATTTAATAATTTATATCATTTTGTATGCACAAATATGCAGATTTATTTATTTATTATTTTTGCAGGTTGTCCATAATTTAGCAGCGCAAAAAAACAAAACTTTTTTTTTTTTATTTGAGATTTTTTCATTATTTATTTATTTTATATTACCCTGGTATTGATAATAATAATTAAAAATAAAATACAAATAGGAATACAGTTGCTTAGGAAGTGACCATAAATTTTGGAAAGTTGTGGAAATGTAATAGAGGATTTTTCTTTTGCTACTGGAGCAAATGGAAAATAGCTACAAATTTTATTTGCTCTGGTCTCCCATTCATCGCTATAGAAAATCACCCAACCATAGTCTACTTCCGCATTCCAAACCCTGAAATGTGAAAAGGGTGCATTGACAATTTTTGTATTGCATGGCCTAGATTGTGTGTATCAGTCTGAGTATAAGTTTTAAAAACAAAAAATCCATCTCCAAGTTTCTCTGGAAGTTTTTGTTTATCTTTAATGATAAACACCACAAATAAAATCCATGCTATCTTAAGACAGAGTCATTAATGTATAACTGATCACCCATGGTAGCAGTACTAATCATCTGAAATCATTGCAAGAAAGTTCCTCTTTATGCTGATTATGCAACTGCCTAATACAATATCTAGTTTACAAAGCTGAAACTGTGCAGTCATCCAAAGCCCTCTGATGAAAGTCAGCAAGTCATCAACCACACAGTAACATGAACTGATTCCCTGCTGAGCAAACTCAAACTCTGTCTAGAGAAAACAAAAGGCCCTTCACTGCATAGTAATGAAAAGAAACTTAGCTAATAGGCCCAAAACATTGCATTTACACATAATAGTTTCCTTTATAAATGTAACATTAAGCATGGTAACCATTGTTTAGTAGCATAGCACAGTCACTGCAGTTATTAATACTAAAGTAAAGTAAACACATAATAAATTAATATGGAATCTCCTTCAAACAATGTAAGAGTCAAAAAGTCATTTTCTTTTCTTTTTCTTTTTGTTTTGTTTTTGATGACTGATACTAAGTTACCACAGCTTTATTGTAGTAGCAAAAACTGTAGTAATCAAGGTATTTTGATTGGAGCTGTTGTTACCAGGGTGAACTTTTGTACGGGTTGGTATAAAATCAACGATTACTTTAACTTATGGCCATGAGTGTAGGTCAAATGAACTGTGCTATGCCCCGAACAATCTCGTTTGACAAGCACTTTCAAATGTCTATGAAGTCAAAATAGGCAGAAGGCGCCAAGGATGCGCAAAATGTTATCTAGATATTCTCTAACACATTTGAGACACAGTCATAGGGTTTAGTGCGCATAGCGGGTGGTCAGAGCGGAAACACAAATATAAAATGACACCTGAGCATAAAACAATATAATTAAACTACTTTAAGGAGCAAAATAGACTATAAAATTCACCTTCCGGGAACCTTTGCGTTTCTCCTCCAGAAATGAATTCTGTTGTCGGTGGCCATGGCGAGAAGGCACCCAATATCTCTCTCAAACAGCCATTAAACCGGACACTACGCCTTCTACCCACTTGAGCGGATGTCCAACGGCGATAACGCTCATTCGTTGTGTTTATTGCGGGTATTTTGTCAACACAGAACGAGCTCACAGCTGTTCGGGATGGACGTCGCCATCTTGGTGGTGCGGGAGGACGAGCTGTGATTGGCTGAAATGTCGAACAGGTGTAACGGAGCGAACCAATAGGGTTTGAGATTTATTGGACGGAGTCGCAGTTCAAGTATTTTGTTATTCTTATTTATTGATTGTTGCATGCTATATCTGATGGTGGTTTATTGAATCAGATTTAGTCAACTTTAATAGCAACGCGTTTACATTACCTGAACACACATATACATATATTACCAGTCCATATATATTATTACCTAATATAAAACTGTGGTAACTTGATATTAGCCACCACTGTTATCAAAACGAAATTAAATACAGTAACAGAAAGATTATTACTGTCTGAAGATCTTATATTTGTTATGATCAGTGTCTGGTGTAATTCGATTACAAAGTAATTAGGTACTGTAATCTAATTACTTTTAGGCACAAAAATAGTGTAAAGCATTACATTCTGAATCCTTGTAATCAGATTACAGTAACTGACTTTCAATGAAAGTAATTACTTTTAAGTACATTACTTGGGCTACAAATATTTCTATAAAAAAATATTATTTATGTGTAAAATAATTCAAATGTGAATTCATATGTATGTCTGTTTGCGTTTCTGTGACAGCTGAAGGGCGTGACAATGAACAAGGAGAAAATAGACCATCTTTAGTGTTTTAGAAAGTAACTTAAAAGGAAAGTGATTAGGAATGTGATTACTTTTTCAATGAAGTAATCAGTAAAGTAATCGGATTATAATTTTAGAAAAGTGGTTAGCAATTTGTAGTAGATTACTTTTTTTTAGTAACTCATCTGGTTATGGCTGCCCTGTAATATACAGACAATAAAGGTTACACTATAAAAGTATAATGAAGAGTAGAGTAGAAAAGAGTAAACTTTATTTGATTTTTTTATTGCAGTGTTGCAGCAGCAGTCATAGTTCAAACAGAAATATAAAACATATAATCTACAGAAATAGACAAAATACAAATATATAATATATATATATATATACTCACAGTGTATATACAGCTATAGAAAAAATTAAGAGGCCACTGCAAAATTATCAGTTTCTCTGGATTTACTAATTATAGGTATGTGTTTGAGTAAACTGATCTTTTTTGTTATTTTGACCAGTTGTCATTTTCTGCAAATAAATGCTCTAAATGAGAATATTTTTACTAGGAATTTGGGAGAAATGTTAGTACTTTATGGAATAAAACAAAAATTAAAATTTTACTCAAACACATACCTATAAATAGTAAATCCAGAGAAGTAAGTCCACCATTTTGCAGTGGTCTCTTACTTTTTCCAGAGCTGTATATACACTGTGTATATATATATATATATATATATATATATAATTACACCCAACACTGGTATTATATATTTTATTATTTAATTAATAACATGATTGGAACTGTGTGCTTGATTGATAAAAATGATTAATAAAACATTAATCACATTGATTGTATTATAATTATTATTACCATTGTGCATTATCATCATATTTCTGTAAATTATAAGGGCATTCCACTATAGTTCTACTGTAAGAACACAAGATGGCAGTAGTCGCACATAAAATTAAGGCACTTCAACCCACAGCTCCAGGCAGATTGGTACAGTATATTTAAGTAACAGACTATTTCCACTATTCCACCAAGTCACTGCTGAGAAGAAAAACTCATCTCTTACAGCTGATTTATTATTAGTTAATTTTAACCCTCAAGTTTTGTTGAGACTGGCTTTACTTTCTATATGTATACCATTCAGAAAATCTTATCATGTGAAAAATCATTGCAATTATTCATGTTTTTTATACCCAAAAAGAAGTCATGTAAAAAAAATATTTTGAGGATGTATGAAGCATGCAACCAAGTTGTTAACTGAATCATAAGATTAGGAAAAGTCCTTAAATATCAACGTGATAATTTAATGTTAAGTACATTTCAGAGATATCAAAAAAGCCATTTAAACAGAACATGAGTTAAGTGTGTGTGTGTGTGTGTGTGCACTTTAAAATATAGTTTCTTTAATGAATTTGTTATGAATTGCTCTATTGTAGTATTATATAACACCAACCGTATTATATATAAATAGAGCTGCATGCAATAATAACAAAAGTTTATAGCCTATTATTACAACATATAACAATTATAACAGCTGCAGATGCATGAATGATTGAGTAAATGTGCCTGGGCAAAGCAATTTTGTAAACATCCTTAGTGGAAAGTTGGAAATGATACTTCCTGTGAACTGTAGATGGGGAATAAAGCTTCCCTATTGTGATTCTTCGAACCTGTTGACTCAAATAGCCCTTGCTATTGTTATTCTACAAGGGCCCTTAAAAGGGAAGAGCTTCATCAACATTCATACTGTAACATTATTCTTCTGACACTCTTGAGTTTATCTGAGTTCATGTGATTTTTTTCCTTTAATAATCAGCATGTTTTACTGTTTTTTTTAATACCTTAAAGAGCTTATAGGGAAACTCTGAGGTGGATTTATCATGTTTGTGTCCCTAATGGACGTGGGAATGAGTGTGAATGAGTTCACTCCCACTTCTGTTTGTGTGTTTGAGACCCTCCAGGTTTAAGAGTCGCCCCTCATTACCATGCTTCCTTTGAGTTCATTCAGACCCGAGACACACACACATGAAACAAAGAGACGAAAGGTCACGCGGCCTGCGGCCTTCAGGAAAGGCATGGCATCTCTGGAATGCCACATTATTTTCCTAGTAATTCCCACATGTTTTTTTGTTTTTTTTGAAGAGTTAGTGTGTGAGAGTGTGCTGTTGATTCCTCAGTGCCACACACCCCCAGAGAAGGTTTATCAAGTGCATGCAGCAGTCCGTTTGTCTCATTGGTCAGCAGTATGCAGACAGGAAGGCTTGAAAGACAATATCCTGCTATGGCAGCATGGATGTCAATCTTTTCCAAAGGGGGAAAAACACACACAGAAGCACTTAAAAAAAAAAGTCTGTAATTCTAACAGAAAAAGAATGTAAAAATGCTTCAGTGAATTGCTTAACATGTAGTTAACTTCACATTTACTGTAAAAAAAAAAAGACAATTGAAGTCATCTTATGTTTTAGATGTAAAAAAAGGTGAAGGCCAGTTTGAGGGTTTGGAAGGCATGCGCGGCTTCGTGTGACCAGGGAAGTTTTTTGGGCTTCTTGAGCAGAAGGGCGGTTAATGGAGTGGCAATGGAGCTGAAGTTCCTTATGAAGCGATGGTAAAAGTTGGCAAATCCAAGAAAGCGCTGGAGTTCCTTTACTGTAGTAGGTGTTGGCCAGGATTGTACTGCTTCAACTTTCCCCCAGATCCATTTGCACCCCTTCAGGTCCAATACAGTAGCCTAAAAACTGAACTGATGGGAGTTGGAAGGCACACTTTTCAGCTTTCAAGTATAGGTGATATTCTCGGAGGTGCTGGAGGACTAAATTTACATGTCGTTGATGCTCACCTGGGGATTTGGAGTAGATGAGGATATTGATGTAAATGAGGAATTGGAGGTAGTCATGGAAGATCTCGTTCACAATCCTCTGGAAGACAGATGGGGTGTTGGCCAATCCATACAGTATCACCCGATATTCATCGTGTCATGTAGAGGTCATGAACGTGGTCTTCCATTCCTCCCCTTTATGGATGAGATATTATGCACTGCGAAGGTCCAGTTTGGTGTAAATATTGGCCCCTCGCAGCATCTCCAGGGCGGCAGGGACCAGGGGAAGAGGGTATTGGAACTTCATCACTTGGTTGAGGGTGCAGTAGTCCATACATGGTCTCAAGCCTCCATCCTTTTTAAGGATGAAGAAACTGGATGCAAAGGGTGAGGTGGAAGGACGAATATATCCTTGCTTTCTTTGATGTACTCCATCGCACGCTGTTCGGTTAGTGAGAGGATAAACTCATCCTCGTGGAAATTGAGCCACAGGGAGCAGATCTATTGCGCAATCCCATGGGCGATGAGGTGGGAGTTGGGCTGCTTTGGTCGAACTAAAGATGTCCTTGAATTCAGTGAGCTCAGGAGGAATGGAGACAGACTGATTCATGTTGGGACTCTCAATTGTTGTAGTGTTGATCTGTACCGGGAAAGAGTTTGTAGCAGGTGGAGGTGTACGTTGACGAGGCAGTCAGACATCCTTGGAAACACTGCGAACCCCATGACAAGATTTCTCCGGAGGCCCAAGACACAATTGGGGAGTGTTGAAGCAGCCACGGTCTGACCAAAATGATGTTGGACGTGGAGACTTCCAGCACCAGAAAGGATATCTATTCTGAATGAAAAGCACTCACCTTCTGCAATACAGGATCAGTACGATGAGTGATGAAGCCTTTTCCTAGAGGTTGTCCCACTACTGAGTGGATGGGGAGCGCCGATGAACAGGTGAAGGTGGTGAGGTCGATTCGTTGGCAAAGCGTCGGGGAGATGAAGTTACCAGCAGAACCCGAGTCGGTGAAAGAGAGAATTGGCAGAAATGTGACCTTTACTCAACAGGGAACGAATCACAGGCTTAAGTTGGACTGAACTCATCACTCCTCGTGGAGGACGAACGGGGCAGTTATTCAGCAGGTGGCCGAAAGCCCCACAGTAAAGGCAGAGGTGATGCTGGATACAGCGATGGCGCTCTGCTGAACTGAGATGAATCCACTTGCATGGGTTCGTCACTGGGGTCCATGGTGTAAGGAGTAGCTAAACTTCGCTCTGGTTGCGACTTTGGTGATGGAGTTCCCCCACAAGACTGTAGACGATGAGCCACCCGGATGGAGAGCTGGATGAAATGCTCAAGCCCCATCGTATCATCATAGGAAGTGAGTTGTCTTTGGAGTGTAGCGGTGAGCCCCTGGCGAGGGGAGGGTATGAAAGGTTATAACATAATCTGTGATTGAACGACTGCCTTGATATAGATGTAATTGTTCACCTGCATGAGCGTTCCCAGCTGGGTGTGAGAATACCTCCCTGAAATGAGAAATGAAGTCATCAAGGGAACGAGTGACCGGGCCTTTGTTATTCCAGAGGGAGGTCACCCATTGTAATGCTCGACCAGACAGGAGAGAGATGAAAGAGATCTTAGAGTGGTCAGTGGTGAAGCGGTGCGGCTGCATCACCATGGAAAGAGAACACTGGAGGAGGAATCCATTACAATCCTCAACAGACCTGGAATATGGTGCTGGATTGACTACAGGTCCTGAATGGTGGCTGGTAGGCAAAGGTGGTGCTTGTGTTCAATAAGGTGTCCACTGGAGGAGCTGATGGCATGGGAGGACTGGGCTGCGGTTGACTGATTGTGGGAGTACTGGGCTGCGGTTGACTGATTGCGGGAGTAGCGCTCTTTGAAGTGAGGGAACGCCGAAGTTGTTGTACAAGTGCCTCGAGGATCTCATCGGTGCTGAGTGAGTCTGGTCTCGCTGGTTACATAGTTGGTCAAGTCATCTGTTATGGATTCAATCCACACAAGTTTAGTTTTTGGAACCAGGTGCGAGAACGTTTAATGTGAACACATAGGGTTTACACGAAATGCACGGTGAGATCAACATACAAATGGGATGACACAGGTAAGTTAACAGGTAAGTTATGGTAAGTAGACTTCTCAGGATGATGAAGGATCAGCAAGGTGAGTATCCAGGTAATATTGTCCACAGAACTTAGGAGGAAGAGTGAGGTTAGAGAAACTTGGTTATAATAAACAAACAAGGCATGGGAGCAGCACGGACAAACTATATTCCTTAGTGAGACATGACAGTGAACTGATGTGAAGGTGACTTATTTAAGCAGTCCTTAATGAGTGAGCTGATTGTGTGCAGGTGTGGCAAATTAGAAGTTCGGCGAATAGGAGCGGAACACTGAGGGAGGTGGAGAGCCCGAGGGAGGCGTGACAAAATGTTCCGTTGCGCAACTTGTGCACAATATTTTGCACAACACTTGCAATGTCAAGGTCATGGGTTTGATTACAAGGAAACAAACTGTAAGTTGCTTTGGATAAAAGCATCTACAAAATGTCAATGAAAAATTATGGCAGACTAAAATAACTTTTGCATCTCACTGAGTTCTTTCACACCAGTCTTTCCTATTTATTAAGAACTGAGGTCCGAAGTATATAAAAAAATCCAGTTATAACAACAAGTTAATTTTACAATCGCCTCAATGAAAATGTCTGAAAGAAAGCAGATTCTTTACTTCTTAGTCAGTGCCATCTTGTTCTGCCTCAAGGTCTGACACATTGATATCGTCCTCCATAAGGGGTGCTAACACAATAGTTCCATGCCAAGGACATGTACTCTCTGTCTCCACCACCCACAGAGAGCAGAGAGTGTTAGTCACTGACTCTGGCTTGAGTGTGTCTGTATTACAGCTTAAGACTGTAGGAAGACAAATGGCAATCCTAGGCGGCAGGTTATACAAGAGGCCTGGTTGAGGCTGGCACTGCCGGCGGATACAAATGTTAGGTCAGTGTTGAAGCACAGGAAGTGGGTCACGGAATGAAGTAGGTCGGCAGTGCCCTGACTGGAAGTGTGTAGGATATGAGGGAAAAACTGAAGCGTCCCCCACCACTTTATAAGCTTTCTATATTTAAAGCAGTTCTATGCGTGGGTGAATGCGGAATTTCACTAGAGCAGAAAACTTGGGTCATTGCGTCCTATAGGAAAGAAAAATTACTTTGTTTCTAATAGACAGCAATGAGATTAAATGGAGAGCCAATGGAGATTTTTGCTTCACAGATTTTTCGCAGGAGACCTCAGGAATGTCTCAAACTATGCTCAGATGCTACCAGTGTAAGATATATGCAGCTGCAGCCTCGCAGCACCAGAAGTTTCAGGGCACCAGTCTCAGGGTGGAGTTATGACATGCTGTGTCATGTTAATATCATTATTTGATTGCAGTGTTAAACACATTTTACTGTGATATTGTGTGCTTTGTTTATCATCAACCCTTTTATTATATTTTTTAACACAATTATGTTTTATCCACCACAGATTAATGTTAAAAAGCAGTCTCCGGACTGGCTATACCCATAAAAATATCCTAAATTTATGATATGGCTGATGAAGGTTTAATGGAAGACCCTTTATTTTTATATTGCATTTTCCAGCCTCATGGAACAAAAGCAATTATTATACAATAAAACTGTAAAGTAAAGCACAAGGAATGGGGAAACAAAAACTCAAAAGTACTACAAGAATCATTAATGTAATTGTCGAGGAAATGGAATCATTAAATACCTTACGTTTCCAGAGCTCATTCCTTTTTTAAATAGCTAATAGCCTTTAAGATCACAGCTGTAAACCATGTTTTTCTTTTTTTATTCAATACCTCAGCATTATATATATATATATATATATATATATATATATATATATATATATATATATATATATATATAAAATGCTGAGGTATTGAATTAAAAAAAACATGGTTTTATATATATATATATATATATATATATATATATATATATATATATATATATATATATATATATATATATATATATTGTGTGTGTGTGTGTGTAATCACAAATATTAAACATTATACAGCAGGAAATGTACAGTATAACATTACTTTAAAAAAAAAGGAAAAGAAAAAAAAGTGCCAGGGAAGGTAAAAATATACAGTGTAAAGCAAAATAAAGGTATAAATAATACATATATAATTAAATAAATACTTTGTAAATCTCACAAATATTTAGGGGTTTTATAGCTTTTCTATTCAAAGAGTCTCTAATATCATCAATGAACAGCTTTACTTAGTAAAACCATACAGTTTTTTTTTTTTTTTTCATTGAATTTGCATTTTTGAATATGAAATTTAGGGGCCGTTTACATGACAACTAAAAACTGAAAACTTTTTATGCATTTTGGCTGTTTGTTTACACGACATCAGCGTTTTGGGTCCTGAAAACGCAACTTTTGAAAACGGGTTTCAAAGTGCAAGCTTTTGAAAACGATGCCGTTATTGTCTCCGTGTAAACATACAAAAACGCGAATTTGTGAAAACGATGACGTCATGCGCATGTGTATTATGTGTTCAGTCTATAGGCATGCACGCGAATACTTCAAAACAACGCACGAGACATTCAAAACTACAATGGCGGACTACAGGACTGTGTTTGTGCTGCTCAAGATTTTGAGTTTATTGACGCTTCTCCAGCAAAGTGTAGAATTACTGCATCACTACTACGACAAGCGATCGGCATCTTCATTGTTTATATTAACCGCTCTGTGGAAGAATGCTTATGTGCGCAGGCGCATAGTGTTTCTTTACAAAGTGACGTCGCCAACTACTGGCCCGGCATGCATAATACAGCGTTTTTAGTCATTTTCGCGGATCCGTGTGAGCGGGGATCGTTTTGACAACGTTGTCGTCTGTACGCGTCTGTACGCGTTTTTAGTACATCGTTGTCGTGTAAACATACCCTTAGTCAGAAATATACTGGATTATTTAAATTACAACTTTATGTTAGGTGTCTTAAACTACCATGTACTAACATTAAAATACATACAATACATGTATTTTTGTGTAACTACATGTTGTTCTGCAAAATTCTCACAAAATTCACATTTCCTGCAACTGAGGTTTAGGTACTGCTAGGTTTATGAGTAGGTGTAGGGTTGGGGTTAGGGTTAGGTTTAGGGGAAGTGTTGGGGTAGGGTTAGGTTTAGGGGTAAGGTTAACAGTTTAACTACAGATGTAATTAAATGCAGTTACTTTAAATGTTAGAAACACAACAACACGTATGTACATAATAAGTGCATTGTATCAAATGCTAAAATACATAGTAGTTAAGACACCTAATATAAAGTGGGTCCCATTTTTCTTCTTCTTTTGGAAAACCACAATTTGCTTGTTATTACTAGTAAGTGGGAGGTGGTTTTAGGGGGAGGGTCTCATTCTGCATTTGATTGCATTCAAATTTGAATACTTTTGAGTGCAAGATGATCATCTTGAATCAGCAATAGATTTCCTTGAAGAGAAAGACTACATCTAAACTCTGTTAAAAGTAAGTCAGCTTTCAGGAGCATATTACTTTATAGATGGTCTCAAGCTAATACACATGGACTAAATGCCATAAAACTCACAAAAAATGTTTGAGCAGGGGGCCTGGGTAGCTCAGCGAGTATTGATGCTGACTACCACCCCTGGAGTCACGAGTTCAATCCAGGGTGTGCTGAGTGACTCCAGCCAGGTCTCCTAAGCAACCAAATTGGCCCAGTTGCTAGGGAAGGTAGAGTCACATGGGGTAACCTCCTTGTGGTCGCGATTAGGGGTTCTTGCTCTCAGTGGGGTGCGTGATAAGTTGTGAGTGGATTGCGGAGAGTAGCATGAGCCTCCACATGCGGAGTCTCCGCGGTGTCATGCACAACGAGCCACGTGATAAAATGCGCAGATTGACTGTCTCAGAAGCGGAGGCAACTGAGACTTGTCCTCCGCCACCCAGATTGAGATGAGTAACCGCACCACCACGAGGACCTACAAAGTAGTGGGAATTGGGCATTCCAAATTGGGAGAAAAGGGGATGAAATAAAAAATTAAATAAAAAGTTTGAGCAATGTCCCTCTGCATTGTAGTGTAAAAATCCAGTTTTGTAGCTCTGACATATAGGTCAGGGGAACAAAGTTCAGAGCGAACACCTGTAATTGCTCATTTACAGAAGTCTGCTAATGCTGTTGACTAAAATTGTTCTCAGAGTACTTGGTACAGGGAATTATGTTGTGGGTAATGGTGTAATATTGGGCAGATGTAAGTGTGCATAAAAATTTGATTGTGCAAGATCTTCAATCCTTTAGGTATCGTGTGAAAACACGCCGCAACATTACACAAACAGTACATTCAGATCTGATGGCTCAATATTGTACTCGGTCTAGTCATGTATCCTGCATCGGTTTCACAAAGGGGGGTATTGGTAATGTCATGCATTTTTACTGAACACATTCCTATTTGATCATGAAAAGACTGAATGTAAATGCCCTCCAAGACACATTAATGACGGATAGCAGTCTGATCAGTGAGAACATTTACATGCACAGCAATACACTGTTTAATATAAAAAAATCAGCTTATTTAAAAACCTGACAACTTGAAAAATCATATTACAGGCATGCTCACAACACTTGCATACTTTGGATAAGCCGATAAGAACGCCAGTAGAGGTGTTTAATGGGCAAAAACCTATGAGTGCCAATCTGTTTATGCTTAAACCATGACCCTAACCCAATAAAGGAAAACCATTTAAGGCATTTACATGATCTTATACACTGTCGGCTTATTAAGAATAATAATAAAAAAATGCAGCCTTCAAGTGAAGTCAGAAATATTGTAATTATGTGTTTCAAGCACATTTTCCAGTGGGAAACTTGCAATTCTAGATGACATTGGAAGTGGTGTGTCATCATGAAAGACGATGGAAAGAAATGATTTTGCTAAATTATTTATAATTCAGTGCTTTATTATTATAATATTTAATAATTATTATAATTATATTATAATATTTGATGTTATATATGACAGAGATTTTAGTGTGCTAATGTAAAGCTAATGATTCACCCTTCGCAGTTTGTTATATGCAAATTAATTCATAATTTGTTAGATAATATGTATTAATAAACCATATATGTTGTGTAAAAGTGCCACAGCTGTATTCGCTTATGCTTATCCACAGATATAACAGAAAAAAAGAGCTTTTGCCGTATTGTTTGTATTTTTTTTTTTAGTCTGGCTTCTTCCGTATCTTGTTTAAAACTTGAATAACAAAGGGCCAACTCGGACGTAGGAGCTTCCCAGGTGCACTAGACATGTTAGACACAACTTGGCCAAGTGAAAATTCATCTGATTGGTCAGGCCACATACGTAAATGGAACTACATCCGAATACAGACATTTGGGAGCGCAAAGACAACAACACATGACAGCTATTACTTTTTGTATTAGTCTTTGAAGCAATTTAGTCGCTTTCTGTTTTAAGTGTTTATGAGCCACATTACTGTAAATGTAGCAAAAGTTATCTGCCTGGCATTTGCAATGTACAAATGAAATGTACATACCCAATCGGATAGCAATCCGATTGATTAAGATGCATGAAGTGACTAAAGTTAGGTTTAATACAGCATACTACCAAATTACTCTATTACTATTTCTGAAGTATATGGCAGAAATAGTATATAATGCAGCAATTGTAAGAGCAGCATGGTAGTATGCTATATCGAACTGAGCCTCAGTGAAAACAGTCCCAATGATCTACCTTGGATAAAGTCCAGGATGGCGGACTGTCAGTGTGGACAAAGGTTTCACAGTAGGACTGCAATTAACAATTCTTTTGATTATCATTTAATCTTTGACTATTTCTTCAATTATTTCTCTGATTAATCGGTTTGATTGACACGGTTGCATGCGCGCTTGCTTGCTCAGTGAAGTTTAACAGAGAAGTCTGACAGAGGCAAGCTAGCAATAAAGACAGTTTTGCGAAATAGAAATTTAGAAATCATAATATTTATACATTATAAAACATAGAAAATAACAGTAAAATATAAGTTATGCACTGGAGAGAATTAACTCAACAGCAGAAGCACTCTGTCAATGCACCTGACGCAGCAACCAGTCCACATTAAACTGTATGCTTATGACCATCTTTGAAGTGTTGATAATGCGCTCATGTGCGCTGGACAGCTTGGGTCATGTTTTTTCCGCTTTAACTTTTCTCTGTCATTTTTCAAATGGGTTATCATGCAAACACTGTAAAGCGACATCACTGATGGAGCTTCTCCATGCATGCCGCACATATCCATCTAATCGATAATAAAATTGGTTGTAGATTATTTTAATTCTAATTATTTTAATTTTACCGATTAGTTGTTGTAGCATTGGTATTATTGTTTAATTTGACAATGACATACTATCCTTTATTACAACTGCATGATCACAACTGCAGCCTTTCATTTGCCATCTACGTGTTTCATCAGGGTGGGTCTAAGATAATATTGTGGTGTTCTGGTTTAAGACTGACCACAATCCAGGGGAACATTTCCTTTCTCGTGTAGCTTTCGATGTTCCAGTGTTGTAACACAATGTAACACAATGCCAGTGAGAACTAACAGGAAGTAACACCAGCAGTGTGTCCTCTGTCCTCATAATGCCAGTAAGGGAAGTGTGGCCTCATTTCGGCCCCTTTACAGCACCTCTGTTGCAAAAGCTTTGATGCCATAGTTCATGACATTTTTTCACGTGCCACTTAAAACCAAGTGTTTACATAAGCGCTTTTTATGTAATGTTCAGAATATTCTAGGTGCAAAGGGGTCTTCTGAGGACAAACATGAGAAGAATGTTGACATTATTTGGCATTACCATGTCATTCTATAATCATAAGATTAATCACAATTCTTTCATTCGATTGACGGTCATAGTTTTAAACAGTAAGAAATAAAAAAAAACTGCATATAATTTCAGATATTATTAGGGGGACAAATCTTATTTGTAAGAAATAAGGATTGTAATTCACTATTCTCTTAAAAGCATATATGATTGTGAACCCTTTGGAATTAGCTGATTTTCATTAATTGGTCATAAAATGTGATCTCATCTTCATCAAAGTCACAAGTATAGAAAAACACAATGTGCTTAAGCTAACAACACACTGAACATATTGGGAATATGTTCAGTAATGACATGAAAGAATATAACTCTTAAACAATTAAATATTCAGAGTGCTGTGGAAAAAGTAAGTGAACCCTTGGATTTATAACTCCTTTGGCAGCAATAACCTCAACCAAGCATTTCCAGTAGCTGTGGATTAGACCTGCACAATGTTCAGAAGGAATTTTGGACCATTCTTCCATACAGAACTGCTTCAGTTTAGCCATATTCTGAGAATGTCTGGTGTGAACAGCTCACTTAAGGTCATTCCACAGCATCTCTATTGGGTTAAAGTCTGGGCTCTGATTTGGTCACTCCAAAAGGTTTTTGAGGCCATTCTGTAATGGATTTACTTCAATGTTTAGGGTAATTGTCCTGCTGCATCACCCAACTTCTACTGAGCTTCAGCTGGTGCACAGCCACCCTGTCTTTATCCTGTAGGATATCTTGACAAACTTGGGAATTCATTTTTCGATGATGGCAAGCGGTCCAGGCCCCGAAGCAGCAAAGCAGCCACAAATCACGATGCTCATGATTTTATGCTGGTATATGCGGTGACCTTTTTGTGCCATACGTAGTGCTGCGTGATCTTCACAAACAACTCAGCCTTAGCTTCATCAGTCCACAAAACATTTTCCCAATAGCGTTGTGGAGTTTCAAGGTGGTCTTTGGCAAACATCAGGCATTCAGCAATGTTTTTGTTGGAAAGCAGCTGCTTCCTTTGTGGTGTCCTTTGTGCTGTTTTCCGTATAGTAGACTCATGAACAGAGATGTTAACCAACTCCAATGATTACTTCAAGTCTTAAGCTGTCACTCTAGGGTTCTTTTTTACCTCACTGAGCATTCTGTGGTGTGCCCTTTGAGTCATCTTGGCTGGATGGCCACTTCTAGGGAGAGTAACCACAGTACTAAATCGTCTCCATTTACAAACAATTTGTCTAACTTTGGACAGTTATATCTAAGCTCGTCGAAAGGGTGTAGGGTAACTTTGTAACCCTTTCCAGCTTCATGCAAAGAAACAATTCTTGATTGTAGGTCCTCTGAGATCTCTTTTTTGCGAGGCGTGGTCCACGTCAGCAGATGCTTCTTGTGAATAGAAAATTCAATGTTTGAGTGCTTTTTATAAGTCAAAGTAGCTCTAACCCACGTCTCCAATCTCGTTTCATTAATTGGATGCCAGGTTTGCCAACTCCTGACTCTAATCTAGCTTTTGTTGACATAATTAGCCTAGGGGTTCACATATGTATTACAACCTACACTGTGAATGTTTGAATAATGTATTCAATATGTACAAGAACAATACAATAATTTTAGTGTTATAAATTAAAACAGATTGTGCTTGTTCATTATTGTAACTTAGAAGAATATCAATCCAGATTTTAAGACAATTTTATCCATAAATGCAGGTAATTCCAAAGGGTTCACATACTTTTTCTTGCAACTGTATTGTGACAAGTGCTATACAAATAAATCAGAATTTAAAATGTTTCTCTTCGGTTTATGCATCTCACATTACACTAACAGAAAAACTATACACTGTTAACATAGAGAAAAGTAAATATATTTTAATATATTTCATATTTTAATAATTTTTTTAGTCTTTTGTACAGTGACAAAATGAAAGCCAATTGTTTAATTTACCAAAAAAAAAAAAAAAAGTCCTTATAATATCACGTTAACTATTTTTCTCACACAGGGTGTCATCATATTTGGGGGTCCTTGGCTTCAAAAAGTTTGAAAACTTCTGATCCAATGCAATGACATTCGTACATTTATATGTGTGGCTCAAGTGTCTAAATATGTTTTGCTGCCACTGTTTATGACTGCAACTGACAAATTAACTCACCTGTAGTATTCATATTTATATATCAGTTTTCTTTCACTGTGTGTACTACAAAAATATGCAACGTTTTTCCTAGAAACATTTGTATCATATTGTACCCACAACATTAAAGACCTGTTGATGCACCACAAAGCCACAATTAATCCTTCTAAGAAAAGGGAAAGTGCAGCACCGTGTAGTCTGTGAGTCCTATGACATTTATGCACTTAGAGTATAATTTGTGTAAGAGACCACCTATGATGTGGAGTGAGATTTGCAGAGCTCAGAAAAGAGGAATACGTCGCAAGAGCTCACTTGTCCTGACTGATCAGTGCTGAGCAATGAGGAAGTGATGTGTGGCTTACGGGAAACCTGTTAGGAGGGGCTGATGGGAAGGCATGCTGTAGGAGGTGTTATGACAGATGTGTGAAGGAAACCATTCTGTTTGTAAACTTAATCTGTTTTTTTGGCATTTTGATCTCTGTTATGAAACCTCTGTGGCACATTTTTGACATATTTGAAATTCTAAAGCACATTGTGATATCTGTGGGTTTCACTGTTGGATAATATGTAGGTAGAGTTTCCAAATCCATAAGGACTAAAAGATGAACAATTTGGTCTAACTTTTTGGGACAAACTTTGATGTTGGCTTGACAAAGCCATGAATGAAAGTTTCAAGTTTTGAAGTTAGATGGTTTGTACAGGTATTACAGAAAGACAAAAAGCCGGCCAGCTAGCTCGCTAGATAATCAGACAAACTGTCAGGTGTTTGAGTGTCCGCTGTATGAAAACCGTAATTCCGATAAATTAGAAAAGTCTTAACAACCCGAGTCAGAAGAGTCAAAAAATCTGTGCCAAATTTGGTGGATGTAGCTTGAAAGCTCTAGGAGTTAAAATTGATCATTTTGGTCTTGGTTTATGGATTTTGGAAAAACCCTAAATGAAGTCTGTAGAATAAGTATGTTGGCCTTGTCAAGCCAACAAAACAACTGAATTTGCCAATTTTTTTTTAAGAAAATGGGAGTGGTGCTTCCCTGCGCAAAGTTGCCATTAAGATGCTAGAATGTAGTGAGTGGATGGTTGGCAGGGTGTTGCTATGCAGTTACTGGGGTAGTTGCTCACTGGCCCAAGTCAAAAAAGCCCACCATCAAGTCTCCAATATATTGTGGTCCCTACAGCTCAATTGGCTTAGAAAAGTAAGAGCACACTTCTCCTTTGCAAGCCACACGATTTGAGGTATCATTCATGTCTGCAGCACAAAAAAAGAGTGCAGGATGACTTTAATAAAAAATCTGTGTCAATGTTTAATGCTTAGGTTTATGGGTTTGTTCAAATCCCTTGGCTTAGCAAATGCTACTAATAATTGTGAAAAACTGTCTTACAATGGCAAAAAAATAAAAAATAAAAACAACGTGCAAAATTCTAAAAAACACACTAACGTGACACATTTCCCATTCTAATACATATAAGAGTGTATCTTTACTTTAAACAGATACCTCCTACCACTAGTCATTCTTCACCATGGGAAATCACTCCAGTGGAGTTCTCAAGTCACTCAAACTCTACTGAGTAATTTTGTTCAGGAGGAGGAATTCCGGAACTGTCCTCAAGATTGCGCAAGCTCGTCCCATCCCTCATATTTGTCCAAACTTGACTACTGCCACATAGCTATTTACCAAAGAATGAATCACAAGTGGTTTGTCAACATCCATGTGTTTGCTGTGGCAGGTCGGCATATTGATTCCAGTGCCCTCCTATTGTGGATGGACAGGAATGATGCAGAGGCTGGCACGCCATCTGCCCTCGCAAAACTTCTGTTTACTCTCGGGTTGATGACCTTTAACATTAATGATCAGGGTGCTGCACTTTATAGCTGAGAGTTGAGTGAGTCACAAAGAAAGGAATGCTGGGTACGGTGTTGTTATCTTTAATGAAAACTAAAACAAAAGCTATATGAAAATATTTTTGTTAACTGAAAATAAAAAACAGTATTGTAATTATATAAACTAAAACAAAACTTAAATACATTTCCATGACTCCAAAATTAACTAAAATCAAATTAATTAATTGATTAATTAAATAAATGAAAATTTTTGATACACAGTATATTCTAAAACATTTACAACCACACTCAAACATTTACAACTGCACTCATTAAACATCAAAATGCCACTAGATAACGATAACACTAAAGTGCCCTGAGAAATTAAATTGTGTTAAACATATTTATTTATATTATATAAACATTGAAAAACGAAAAAGTCATAAAATAAAAACTAATGAAAGCTAAACTATATTGAAAGCACAAAAAAATGTTTTACAAAATCCCTGAGAGCCAAAGAATCTTCTTGCAAAGGCCTGGGAGAAATAACATTAACAGGTAGAAACAGGATGTGATGAGAGAGAGAGTAAGGGTCACTCTCAGAAACACATTCCAATTCGAGCAGCTCCGAAATGTCTTGGAAACACAGAAAGAGCTTTCTGAAAGCAAACACTGATCTCACTTCCACAGTTTATTCAATGCACACACACACACACACACACACACACACACACACACACCTTGTAATTTAGAGACTCGTTGTGCATGTTAATGTGATGTATACCATTACACACTATAACACTGAAAAAATTGCCTCTGAGATTAAAAAATACTCATTATTTTTTAGTTAAAACACCTCAGTTATATTGAGTGAAGTGAGTAAATCCAAAGAGATCTAATAATATTCATTCTACTTAGAATACATACATGAGGCCTCATATAATCTTTTCTGAAAGTCAGGATACAAAGAAAACCCCACAGGTAACCTCAGGAGAAATACAGGCTGCCTTGGAAAAAGACGGTGTGGTTGTTTCAAGGAGCACAATACGACGATACTTGAACAAAAATTAGCTGCATGGTCGAGTTGCCAGAAAGAAGCCAATGCCACAAAAAAGCCCGGTTACAATATGCCCGACAACACCTTGACACGCCTCACAGCTTCTGGCACACTGTAATTTGGAGTGACGAGACCAAAATAGAGCTTTATGGTCACAACCATAAGCGCTATGTTTGGAGAGGGGTCAACAAGTATTGTGCTCCTTGAAACAACCACACCGTCTTTTTCCAGAGCAGCCTGTATTTCTCCTGAGGTTACCTGTGGGTTTTTCTTTGTATCCCAAACAATTCTTCTGGCAGTTGTGGCTGAAATCTTTCTTGGTCTACCTGACCTTGGCTTGGTATCAAGAGATCCCTGAATTTTCCACTTCTTAATAAGTGATTGAACAGTACTGACTGGCATTTTCAAGGCTTTGGATATCTTTTTATATCCTTTTCCATCTTTATAAAGTTCCATTACCTTGTTACGCAGGTCTTTTGACAGTTCTTTTCTGCTCCCCATGGCTCAGTATCTAGCCTGCTCAGTGCATCCACGTGAGAGCTAACAAACTCATTGACTATTTATACACAGATACTAACTGCAATTTAAAAAGCCACAGGTGTGGGAAATTAACCTTCAATTGCCATTTAAACCTGTGTGTGTCACCTTGTGTGTCTGTAACAAGGCCAAACATTCAAGGGTATGTAAACTTTTGATCAGGGCCATTTGGGTGATTTCTGTTATCATTATGATTTAAAAAGGAGCCAAACAACTATGTGATAATAAATGGCTTCATATGATCACTATCCTTAAATAAAAAACAGGTTTTTTTGCATGATCAGTCATATTTTCAAAATCCCTGGCAGAAATTGTGAAATTTTGGCATTGATTTTGAAAATATGACTGATCTGTCCATCCCCAAAATCGATCTAATGTTGGTGTGTCATGCAGCTCAAACAAACAGAGAAATGTAGGCCTATGTTACAGAGAAAACAATAGAGTCAATCTACCAATGGCTTACTTTGCATATTAGACTAGGAAATGCGAAAGTATTTTAAATAAAAAAAATACACACATTACCTTCAATACTTAGGGTTAGGGGGTTGTTGAAATCACAAAAGAAAAGTATGAAGAATACTAACAGTGTTGCAAACACCACTGATTATAGCGAGAATGTGTTTCTTTGGAGCATTTGTTCAGACAATTATGAATGGCAATTGTTCGGCTGAATATGGGATTTATGGATCCAGCTGCGCATGTGAGTATAACTGAGCAAACAGCCTATTACGCACAAACACACACACACACACACACACACACACACACAAAGCAAACAGGGTTTAATGACCGTGCCCAAATCATTATACCCATGTGTGGCAGAAACTCCGACTCAATGGGACTAATTATACAGGTGTATCGCATGTAAACCAAACAGAGACACACCTGCAGTTGCAAAAGAGATTTGAAAAGGTTTACACTGGTTTCAAAATGTGTAATCTTATGAATATTCTTACTCTCGGTTTCCTCCAACTGAAGTGTTTCAGTTTTGTTCTAACAGTGTGTGTGTGTGTGTGTGTGTGTGTGTGTGTGTGTGTGCTATGTTTTTACTACATTGTGGTGACCAAATGTCCCCACAAGAATAGTAAAACCTGAGATCACCTACCTTGTGGGGCCCATCCAGCAGTCCCCATGAGGGAAATGGCTTATTAAACATAATAAACGATGTTTTTTTGAAAATGTAAAAATGCAAAAAATAAAAATTAAAAAAAAAATAAAAAAAAGTTTCTTTAAGGGTTAGGTTTAGGGGTAGGGCTGGGGCATAGAAATTATCGTCAGATCTGTATAAAATGCATGGAAGTCTATGGAGAGTCCCCACAATGATATAAATACAAGTTTGTGTGTGTGTGTGGGAAGATTATTCAACAGATCCAGTTCTTTGACAGGGAAGGCAGGTGTACTTTGAGCCAGCTGAAGTTCTCTTTCTATTTCCCAGCAGAGAGAAAGAGAGGGATGAGTGAATGAGTGAGTGGAATAGCAACTAGAACTCTGAACCCCAGCAAATGAAAGTTCAGGGTCAGTTGAGTTAATGTGCTATTGAGGTTTTGTCCGATTATGGTGAAACAGAATTCTTTCATTTGTTCAGCTTTAAAAGCTGGCAAATGTTGAATGATATTTTGGTGGAATACATCTTTATACACATTTACCTTTTTTCGTAGAAAGTTAAAATCAAAATGACATCTCCTGAATATTCTGGGTTCAATACAATTTAAGCTCAGTCGACAGAATTTGTGGCATAGTATTGATTACCACAAAAATGTATTTCAACTTGTCCCTCCTTTTCTTAAAAAAAAATGGGAGTGAATGGGCCAATCTGTAAATACTAAAATATTCAACATTTCAAAAATATGTTTTATTAAAAAAAAAAAAAAAAATTAACAATATGCGTGTTAGCATGTGTTTGTGTTAAAATTGCTTAAAATTTTATAACTTTGTTGCCATGCCATAATCCAGCAAAAACGATGATTTAAACAACTTTACAGCTCAATTTCATGCATAAGTGAAGTGCTTTAAAAACATTAAATTGGCCCCATTCACTTCCATTGTAAGTGCCTCACTGTAACCTCAATTTTGGATTTTTTTAAAGAAAAGGAGGGACGAGTCAAAATTAATTTTTATGGTTATCAACATGATCAATTGAGCTTAACTTATAACCCGTAATATTCCTTTAATGTTTCAAATGCAGAGTTTTGCTTAAACGCCAACATGAAATCAAAATTGACCCTCTTTACTTTTCTAATACAGGTTCCTGGTCATATTTTTCCAAAGAAAATGAATTATCTTTGAAATCTTTCATTAAATTGAAATCATTTGCTCTGCCCTCTTATTTTTTAACTCCTCCAACCACCTGTCACATAGAGACCACTTTTGATAATTCAATCAATTTCCAATGGAAAAAATGTAAGTTCATATATTTTTATTAGTTTCACTGAGAAACACAAGTTAAATGGGTTATGAAGATACGTGAGCTAACCTGTCTCCTCTTGATCAATATGAACTCAAACATTTCTTACAGAATTATTCAAACACTGAATTATCCGGCTATTCTATCCACATTAACATTATGGGCTCTATTTTCATAAGCACGCAAAGCGCAGCGCTATGCGCTAAGACCGCGCACAATATCTTATCCAATTTTTGTGAGAGCTAAGCACAATTTTCATGCCAGTGCAAAGCACAAGTAAAGCGCAATTTTGTTATTTTCCTGAGAAATAGGTCAATGCACTTAGACATTTCAAAAGCAGGTTTTATCTCAGTGCAAAGTATAAAGTCAGTTCCTGCTTTTGCAGTTTGGAAATTCCACCAGCAGTTGGTAATTATGTCCATGTCCAAGCTCTGAAAATAATGTGGAATCTCAAATTATGTCCATAACGATCACTGTTGTTGCCGTTTTATGAAACAAAGGGCGTGCCACCCTTCTGGCCCCGCCACTGCTTTGTTTATATCACTGATGCTTGACAGGGAATGGACTATATAATAGGACGCAGACGGTGTCGGAGAAGAACCTGAAAATTAAATAGCCTATTAGCACTTTACACGCATAATTTCGCCAAACCCAATTGCACCTAGACTAGAAAAATACAAAAATGAATGGCAATGCCCATTGACTTTGCGCTTATGACTTAAAGAATAGCACTGCGCACTAGGGCTCTTAAAGGTGCACTAAGTTCTTGTTCATGTAGTCTTAGACTTACACTGACATCTAGTGGCCTGGATGCAGCATCATTCATACCCAATAGTTTTCAGTTACTGATGCCAATGTAAAAATTCACAGTCAGCCATGATTACTTTAATCAGTGAGTGAAAGTGTCAAATAATAGGATGGTTACTGAGATTAAGCAAGTAGTATTTGGCTAGTCATGTGAATCTAAAATGGCAGTCCCCATGTGCGGACCCTCTCCATGTAGAATAAAACAGCTTTTATAAGGTAACCGATATGACTGGAGTCTTCATTATAATGTGAGTGGTCATAATTTTCTACATATGTTTCAAAATTACAATTCATTTCTTAAGGAGTACATCTTTTTTAATGAGGAAAAACATTACTTAGTGCACCTTTAAAATAGTGTCCTATAGCTCTATAGTCCTACTGTATGTCAACAATTGTCTCAGGGATAGATACGTCTGAGACCAACTTGATACTTAAAAAAAGGTCACCTCAGCTATGAAAGAGCAACATCTGAGCAATTACAGTTTCCTCTGGGTTTATTGTGAAAAAATGAAATGAAAACACAAAAGAGACTGAGCGCCAGGCCTGGCTCCAGCTCTAAGATGTAAGGTGGGCCATAGGACCCGCCGGTTGGGCCGAACAGTTTGAGGGGTGGGTGTAGGTGTAGTTCTCAAGGTGGGCCAAGTTCATGATTGGGAGGGCCAGGCCTACCCAGGCCCCCCTGTGGAGCCGGGCCTGCTGAGCACTGCCCCATTTTAAAAATAGGACAGAAGTTACATAGTACAGATCAAACAATGCTATAAATAGTACACTTCAGGTAAACCATAAACTCGTGTGCAGTGCATATGTTGACATATCAGGTATCACACTGAAGGTAACACAGCAAGCTTTTCTGCTTGAACTGTACAACAAACAAGATTTTCACCTTGGATTTTTAAACAGTCGGAGCATCTATTCGGAAACTTACGCGTGCTTCTATTGTTTTGTAATTATGCTACAGCAGCAATGATGATTCAGCAGTCAAATGTTTTCCGTAGCTGGAGAGAATCACTCATAGATCCCAGCCATGCAAATACTCACTATTTGACTCTCAAACCAGTTTGCATGAAAGGCTCACGCTTACTCTAAGGGCAGAGGTACCATCCAATGACTCCATTGATCAAATCTCCAAATTAGGAAACTGAGTTGTTATTTGCCACCATCACAAGTGGGAGTTTTAGCACCAAAAAGGGTTTTACAACTTTATCCAGTATAGAAAAAGTCAACTTGATATCAAAATTGAGCCTATTTAAATTTTTAATACACATTTCTGGTCTGTTATTCCAAAGAGAGAAAAAAACATGTTGACCTTCATAATATTTCATCAAAATGCAATAACTTGTTGTTCTTCTCAAACAAATGTCCTTTTCAGCAGGGGTCACTAAGGCCTCTTAAAGGGATAGTTCACCCATAAAGGAAAATTCATAATTTACTAACCCTCATGTTGTTCCAAACCTGTTTGCTATTTTGGCTTTACTGTGGAACACAAGAGAATCTTGTCCATAAATTAACAGTTCATAGTGACCACAGCTTTCAGAGTTCCGCAGTACAGAAGATTATCAGTGAATAATGACATAAACTGTGGTTTGTTCCTCACACAAAACTATTGTATGGCTTCAGAAGACTTCAAATGTAGCCCACAAATTGTTTGGATTACTTTTACGATGCTTTTATGTTGTTGTTTTTCTATGGTAACAATCAAACAAATTCTTGATGGATAAAATCAAGTCTCTCCCTGTATGTTTTTTTACTTAATGAACATCATGTTTCACTCTGAAATAGGGCACATTACAGAAGTGAAATGGGTTGCAGATGTTGTTACATGTTTTCTTTAAAGGAATAGTTCACCTAAAAATGAAAATTCTGTCATCATTTACTCAAACTCATGTTGTTCCAAATTCATACAACATAGCGTCATGTGATTTCAGTCAGATTTTTAGTCACGAGATGCACAAGAATCAGTGAGGACTGATGTTGCCGCCATATTGGATTTCAGTACTGTTTATGTACTTTATTCCGATCTCTGACACTTGGTGAGCATGGCCGCCCATTCGCCTTCTCCCAACAGGTCCGTGACGCCTGCCGGAGGTGGCTGCTGGACGGACAATGCAACGTCGAGGCCGTAGTCGATCTGGTGGTACTGGAGCAATTCGTTACCCGTTACCGAGGGGGATGGCGGAGTGGGTCCAGTGCCACCGCCCGGTGTCACTCGAGGAGGCAGTCCAGCTGGCAGAGGACCACATGACACCGCAGGCCACCCCTGATCGAGCTGGAGTGTACCAGATACCTGTGAGTACTAAGGGTGTTACATACCAAGCCTTGGTGGATTCAGGTTCAGAATCAGAATCAGAATCAGAATCAGCTTTATTGCCAAGTATGCTTACACATACAAGGAATTTGTCTTGGTGACAGGAGCTTCCAGTGTACAACAATACAAAAACAATACAAAAACAGCAGCAAGACATAGATAATAATAATAAAAAAAATGTTATACACATACGTATATACACACACAGACACACACATACATACATACACACATACACATACGTAGTGCAATCTAATACAAATCTGTTATCTGTTATGTACAGTGCAAATACAAATCTGTTATGTACAGTACAAATTATTTTTTTGTTTTTGTTTTTTGTTTTTGAATGAAATGGCAGAAGAGGTTGGATGTGTTGGATAAATATAAAAAAAGACTAAACTGTGTATTGCACATAGTTATTGCTCAATGGGGCAATTTAACTGTTGATGAGATGGATAGCCTGAGGGAAAAAAACTGTTCCTGTGCCTGACAGTTCTGGTGCTCAGAGCTCTGAAGCGTCGGCCAGAAGGCAACAGTTCAAAAAGGTAGTAGGCAGGATCAGTGGGGTCCAGAGTGATTTTTCCAGCCTTTTTCCTCACTCTGGAAGTGTATAGTTCTTGAAGGGGGGACAGGGGTCAACCAATAATCCTCTCAGCAGTCCGAATTGCCCTTTGTAGTACTCTGATGTCTGATTTCGTAGCTGAACCAAACCAGACAGTTACTGATGTGCAGAGGACAGACTCAATGACCGCTTAGTAGAACTGTATCAGCAGCACCTGTGGCAGGTTGAACTTCCTCAGCTGGCGAAGGAAGTACAACCTCTGCTGGTCCTTTTTCACAGTGGAGTAAATGTGTGTCTCCAACTTCAGGTCCTGTGAGATGGTAGTGACTAGGAACCTGAATGACTCCACTGCTGCCACAGTTCTGTTTAGAATGATGAGGGGGGTCAGTGTTGGGGTGTTCCTCCTAAAGTCCACAATCATCTCCACTGTTTTGAGCATGTTCAGCGTGTTCTGACTGCACCAGACAGCCAGCTGTTCAATCTCCCTTCTGTATGCAGATTCATCGTCATCTCGGATGAGGCCGATGACAGTGGTGTCATCTGCAAACTTCAGGAGCTTGACAGAGGGGTCCTTGGCGATGCAGTCATTGGTGTAGAGGGAGAAGAGTAGTGGGAAGAGCACACATCCCTGGGGGGCATCAGTGTTGATTATACAGGTGCTGGAAGTGAGTTTCCCCTGTCTCACAAGCTGCTGCCTGTCCGTCAGAAAGCTGGTAATCCACTGACAGATAGACATGGGAACAGAGAGTTGGTGTAATTTATTCTGGAGTATAGCTGGGATGATGGTGTTGAAAGCTGAACTGAAGTCTACAAAAAAGGATCCTTGCATATGTCCCTGGTCTGTCCAGATGTTGCAGGATATGATGCAATCCCATGTTGACTGCATCATCCACAGACCTGTTTGAGGACTGATTGAGTAGCAGGAGGGGGGAGGAAGGGGGTTGCAGGAGGTGTTGGTGTTTGTGTGAAGTGAAGGTCAGAGTGGGTATGGGGTGTGAGATTGGGCCTTTCAAATCTGCAGTAGAACACATTCAGGTCATCAGCCAGTTGTTGGTCCACCACAGGGTTGGGGGTAGGAGTCCTGTAATTTGTGAGTTGTTTCATGCCACTCCACACTGATGCAGGGTCGTTAGCTGAAAACTTGTTTTTCAGCTTCTCAGAGTATCTTCTTTTAGCCACTCTGATTTCCTTGTTCAGTGTGTTCCTGGCCTGATTGTACAAAACTTTTTCCCCACTACTGTAAGCATCCTCTTTGGCCTGACGAAGCTGCCTGAGCTCTGCTGTAAACCACGATTTGTCGTTGTTGAACTTTAAATGAGTCTTAGTAGGAATGCACATATCCTCACAGAAACTGATATATGATGTAACAGTATCTGTGAGCTCGTCTAGGTCTGTGGCTGCAGCCTCAAAAACACTCCAATCTGTGCAATCAAAGCAGGCTTGTAGTTCCCGCTCTGCTTCATTGGTCCATCTTTTTACAGTCCTTACTACTGGCTTGGTTGATTTTAATTTCTGCCTGTAGGTTGGAAGAAGATGAACCAGACAGTGATCAGAGAGTCCCAAAGCTGCTTTAGGGACAGAGCGATATGCATCCTTTATTGTTGTGTAGCAATGATCCAATATGTTCCTGTCTCTGGTGGGGCATGTAATGTGCTGTTTGTATTTGGCAGTTCATGTGTGAGATTTGCTTTGTTAAAATCTCCAAGAATAATAATAATTGAGTCCGGGTATTTTTGTTCCATGTCTGTGATTTGATCAGCCAGCTGTTGCAGCGCCGCATTTAAACAAGCGTTTGGTGCGATATACACACTCACCAGAATAAACGAGGAAAACTCTCGCGGTGAGTAGAAAGGCTTACAGTTAATAAAAAGTGCTTCCAAATTAGGACAGCGCATCCTCTTTAACGTTGTTACATCTGTACACCAACTTTCATTGATGTAAAAGCATATTCCACTGCCTCTCTTTTTCCCCGTTAACTCCGCAATACGATCCGCTCTGAACAGCTGGAAGCCCGGCAGATGTAACACGCTGTCCGGAATGGCTTCACTCAGCCAGGTTTCTGTGAAGCACAAGGCAGCAGAGGTTGAAAAGTCCTTGTTTGTGCGGATGAGGAGATGTAGTTAATCCGTTTTGTTAGGAAGACAGCGGAGATTCGCAAGATGAGTTTGACCAGCGCACCGGCTCATCTTCCTCGCCTATGTCTCCTGAAAAACAAAGCCGCGCCTCCAACTAAAATGTCTAGCAAAACGTCTGAATATTCAAAAACCGGGAAAAGATTGTCTTGTATAAGCCATCGAATGTTCAGCAGTTCGTCTTTGGTAAAACTGACTGGAAAAAGATTACTAAACACAGGACAAACAAACAAAAACAACAAAACAATAGGAGCGCTCCACACCGAGGCTGCCATCCGTGGCGCCATCATGATATCAATAGGTTGTATTCAAACCTCCATTAACCAAATCTTGATTCAATCCGAGGCTTTGGATACAAGCCAGCAGGTGAAGGTAAGATGTGTGCACGGGGATATACATGATTACCTGTTAGTGACGATCATTATTCAATTTCGGGGACAAAAGCATAGTGTCAAGGCTGCGGTTATTTCCCGCCTCTCCCATCCACTAATTTTGGGTACGTATTGGCCAGCATTTACTACTTTAATGACGGAAATTTGTGTGGATGGGTCCTGTAAAAAAGTGTCTCAGTGTGTGGTTTGTGATTCGCTGGCTGGGGAGGCGGACTGTCTGCATCAGGTCCGTGTCAGGATGACGTGAGGGAGGGGGAAGTCTCGGCTTCCCCAGCCCTTAGAGGATTCCCTGCAGGGGATTTCCTCAGATGTGAGACAAGACCATTAGGAACACTAATGCCGCATATAATGCCGCACTCGCATATCCATATTTTTCAGTTATCTGTATCGAGTGACGCATGACACTCAGACAAAGGAAGATACAACCCAACTGGCTCATTTTAATCCGATTGCAGGTCACTTAGGGCAGGAAAAGGCACTTAACAATTGAATGGGCCGTTTCTATTGGCCGGGCATTTGCAGGGATGTTCGCAGGTGGTGTGCAGCATGCCGTGAATGTCAGCTGGTGAATCCGCCGGCCACCCCAAGAGTGCCATTATGCTCCCTTCCATTAATCGGGGTCCTCTTCAAAAGAATTGGTATGGACCTCATCTGGCCATTAGAGTGGACGGCACATGGACCGCTTTGTATTGGTTCTGGTTGACTATGCAACACGATATCCGGAAGAAGTGCCTCTGCGCAACATTTCAGTGCTAAGTGTTGCGGAGGCACCCTTCAGAATTATCTCCTGAGTGGGGATTCCAAAGGAAATCCTCACTGATCAGGGCAGGACATTATGTCACATACACTACGCAAACTGTACAAATTATTGGGGATTAAATCAATTCGGACCAGTGTTTACCACCCCCAAACGGATGGCTTGGTAGAACTATTTAATCAGACCCTAAAGAATATGATTCGTAAGTTTGTGCACGAAGTCGCTCAAAATTGGGACAAGTGGCTCGAGTCCCTATTATTTGCAATATGAGAGGTCCCGCAAGCCTCCACGGGGTTCTCCCCATTTGAATTATTGTACGGGCATCGACCACACGGTGTGCTCAATGTCCTATGGGAAAATTTGGAGGAGGAACCTTCAAACAGCAAAAATTAAATTTAATACGTTCTTGCCTGAGAGCAAAACTCCACACACTGAGGGTACTCGGATATGGAAATTTGCACTGGAAGATAAAGTCCTTGTATTACTCCCCACATTGAGCTCTAAATTACTCGCCAAGTGGCAAGGGCCCTTTGAGGTCACACGGCGGTTAAATGAACGGATAGAGGTGGAACATGTCAGATTTACCACCTTGTGATGAGGGCGAGCATTCGGCTCGTCTTTATCCCTCTCCTCGGCTGATTAGCCCATTTGGGGGCCGGGCGTGCACACTCACGGCCCAGCCCCACCCTCCTCCTGTTACACTCCTCAATCTCCTAAAACTATGGAGAGAGGTGGTCTCTGTGTCTTTGGTGACAGTTTTTACAGAGAGGGAGGAGCTCGGACTGGAGATGAACTTAAAAGCCACCGATCTAATCACCCTTGCGGAGACCACCTTACCGTCACAAGTTACGGAGGTTGCCAGGTTGCAAGGAGAATTCTCCAACGTGTTCTTGCCTCTTGCCGGTCATACAAATCTCATAGAGCACTATGTAGAAATGACCCTAGGGGTAGTGGTACGCAGTGGTGTTGGTTCCGAAGAGTGACGGTTCGGTCTATTTCTGTGTGATTATAGAAAAGTCAATGCGGCATCTAAATGTACCCACTGCCTCGGATTGATGAACTGCTCGATCGGTTAGGCGTGGCTCGCTTTTATTCGACACTGGATTTAACAAAGTGATATTGGCAGATCCCCTTTACTCTCGTGTCCCGTGAAAAGATGGCATTCCCTATCTGTCACTCACTCGACCCAGGTCTCCAGGCGTGTCGTGGTTACAACAGACACCTCCAAGACGGGCTGGGGCGCCGTATGCAATGGGCACACAGCCGTCGGCTCCTGGACTGTCCCACGGCTGCGTTGACACATCAACTGCCTAGAGTTGTTGGCAGTACTGCTCGCCCTGCGGAGGTTTCGGCTGTTGATCCAGGGCAAGCACGTATTGGTCCGGAAGGACAACACAGCATCGGTAGCGTACATCAACTGCCAAGGCGGTCTATGCTCCCATTGCATGTCACAACTCACCCGCCATCTCCTCCTCTGGAGTCAGCAGTGCCTCAAGTCGCTATGAGCCACTCACAGGTTCCTTAGAGGCGCTAGGAGGTTGAATCCCTCCAGACCGTGCCTCGTCCCCTCATGGGACCTCTCCGTAGTCCTTCGGGGTCTACAGGGAGCTCCCTTTGAGCCCTTGGAGTCAGCTGAGCTTAAGGCACTCTCTTTAAAGACTGAAGGCCCTCTGAGCTTAAGGGCCTCCTGACTGCGCTCACTTCCATCAAAAGGGTAGGGGACCTGCAGGCGTTCTCTGTCAGGGAATCATGCCTGGAGTTCGGTCCGGGTTACTCTCACGTGATCCTGAGACCCCGACCGGGCTAAGTACCCAAGGTTCCCACGACTCCTTTTAGGGATCAGGTGGTGAACCTGCATGTGCTGCCGAAGGAGGAGGCAGACCCAGCCGTGGCACTGCTGTGTCCGGTGTGAGCTTTACGCATCTATTTGGATCGCACGCAGAGCCTTAGAAGCTCCGAGCAGCTCTTTATTTGCTTTGGTGGACAGCGGAAAGGAAGTGCTGTCTCCAAACAGAGGATCACCCACTGGGTCATCAATGCCATCACGATGGCATATCAGGCTCAGGACTTGCCACCCCCTGCGGGGTTATGAGCCCACTCCACCAGGAGTGTGGCGGCCTCCTGGGCCCTGGCCAGTGGCGCCTCTTTGGCAGACATCTGCAGAGCAGCTGGCTGGGCAACACCCAACACCTTTGCAAGGTTCTACAATCTCCAGGTTGAGCCGGTCTCATCCCATGTATTGGCAGGCACGAGCAAGTAATTTCCGGGACAACTGGTCAGGTGTACCGCTTGCGAATAGCGCCTTTCCCGTCCCTTGAGGTGAAGATGTGCGCTCTTGACTTCCAGTCATGTTCACAGACTGTGATCCCTGGATGACTTTCCTCCTTAGCCCTCTGGCAGCTGAGTTTGCGGAGAAACTCACTGACCGGCCCAGTATGTGCACTAATGATCCCCTGTACTGAGGTAGGTGCTCCACATCTGTTGGTTCCCTGAAGGTGACCCTATGTGATATTTTCCGCAAAATTGTTTCCCTGATGGGGAAACTGCGTCTTCCTTGGTCAGAGGCCCCTCTGCCCCCGGTCGCCATGCTCTGTAGAAACTCCTCCCCCTTTGGGTAGGACCTACCATGGGACCTCTCCACATGACATACTTCCGACAAGACTCGGTAAGACCATGTGACATATTCCACTCAGAATACCCCCCCCCCCCACCACTTTCGTGCGGGGTTTGGTCTCCACGGTGTCTACCCCTTGGGAGGGACACCCCCCGACGCAGACACTTATGGCTCCCAGTCAGTTAACAAATTCCACTCTTTTTGGGGAGAAAAGAGAGGGAAAAGAGGCCTCGGCTGGGCTAGACTGTCCCTATAGTTGGGGAGCCGACTTGTTCCTAATGGACCGTTCGACGCTCATAAGAGTGTTGGGGGAGGTTACATGACGGCCTGGTGCGCTGGCTACGAGGCACACAGCAGTTTGCCCGTCACACACCGCCAGTTCATGTAACACAGTCCAGCTAGTTGTGGCATTTTGTATAGGGACCCCTAGTGTCACTACATCGTCACAATGTCGAGTGAGTGACAGATAGGGAACGTCCTGGTTACTTTCATAACCTCCGTTCCCTGATGGAGGGAACGAGACATTGTGTCCCTCTTGCCACAATGCTGAACTACCCGCTGAAATGGCCGGGACCTGGTCTCAGCTCCTCAGCACAAAACCTGAATGAGTGGTTGCATACCAGCTCCTTTTATACCCGTATGTCCGGGGGAGTGGCATGCAAATTCTACTTGCCAATTCTCATTGGCCTTTTTTCAAAAAAGCAGAGGTGTTTGGGGCTCCCAAGAGTGGCCCCTAGTGTCACTACATCGACACAACATCTTGTTCCCTCCATCAGGGAACGGAGGTTACAAAAATAACCAGGACGTTTTCCACGCCGTTCAGATTACACCAATTGGTGACGCTTCTGTTCGGTTTGTTTGGGGCCCTGGCTACGTTTCAGCGGCTCATGGACCAAATCCTCAGACCACACGCTGCATACGCCGCTACCTATCTTGATATCATTATTTACAGAAATGATTGGCAGTGGCACCTGCAGCATCTGAGGGCTGTGCTGAGGATGAGCGGGACTCACAGCAAACCAAAAGAAGTGCGCAATTGGGCAGGTGAAAGTACGGTATCTGGGCTTCCAACTGGATCATGGGCAGGTGCGGTCCCAAATTGATAAAACCACAGTGACTGCAGCCTGCCCGAGACCTAAGACCAAAAAGAAGGTGAGACAGTTCTTGGGGCTGGCTATTATCATAGATTCCTGCCTAATTATTCGACCGTCACCAGCCCGCTGACCGATCTCACTAAAAACGGAGCCCCAGATCGGTCCAGTAGATGGAGCTGTGCCAACAGGTTTTTACAAAGTGAAAGCTGCACTTTGTGGCGGGCCGCTCTTACACTCTCCTGATTTTTCTCTCCCTTTTGTTTTACAGACCGATGCATTGGACAGGGGGTTGGGTGCCGTGTTGTCCCAGGTGGTCAAGGAGAAGTGTCTGGTGCTGTACATCAGCAGGAAACTCTCAGTGAGAGAGGCGAAGTACAGCACCATTGAGAAGAAGTGTCTGGCCATCAAGTGGGTGGTCCTGAGCCTTCGGTACTACCTCCTGGGACGGGCCTTCACCCTCTGTTCTGACCATGACCTGCTCCAGTGGCTCCATCGCATGAAAGATGCCGACGCACAGATCACTCATTTGTATCTGGCTCTTCAGCCTTTTAGTTTCGAGATGGTCAACAGACCAGGGGCGCAGATGGCTGTTGCAGAGTTCCTCTCCAGAAATGGGGGTGGTGGAGGCATGGTCGAGTGCTGGTTGTGAATGGAGAGTGGGTTCGGGAGATGGGAGCGGTAAGGATTTTAACCTGAAGGGAATTATTTCTAACAGCTTTTTCCTTTAGAAGTGAGTGCTCGAGAGGTATAAGATGGAGACAGATGCCAGAGGAAGGGATTCACATAGACTGCTGGAACAAGTAGAGTGCAGTTTGTGTTTGGGAGCTTCACTGCCAGGCTGAAGAGCAGCAGTTTACCATTTTGATGAAAAGTATTTCTTTTGTTTGTGTTACGTTAAAGAGTGTTACAATAAACTCACATGGTCCACCAAACCAACTCCCGCTTCCTCCTTACCACACAACAAGAAACCTGTTACAGATATTTTATTCGTCCCCCTTTCCTTTAAAAAAAAAAAAAGCAAAAATCAAGGATACAGTACGGCACTTACAACAGAAGTGAATGGGGCCAATCTGTAAACGTTAAAATACTCACTTTTTCAAATGTATAACCACAAGACATAAACAATATGCATGTTAACATGATTTTAGTGAGATAAAATTGCTTGATATCTGTGACGAGGAGGAGGGCGTGGCCAGGCAGTGAGGATGCATGCCCAGCGCTGAATCATCCTAATCAGCAGGGAGGGGGATAAGGATGAGCCAGAGATGCCAGTTGGAGAGAGGGAGAGAGAGACGCACGTGTCTGTGTGTGTGTGTGTCTATGTCTCGTTGTACTGTTTAAATTTGAGTTTGAAATTAAAGTTCTGTTGATTGTTCACTCCGGTTCCCGCTTCCTCCTTGGTAGGTAAGGCAGAGTCTGCCACAGTGGTGCCAAAGTCCGGGATAGGAGGAAGACGCGCTGTCAGAAAAGCCCTCACCACTGGGGGAGGGTCGCGACACCAGAGAGGTATGATACGGTGGTACTGGATTGGTTCGCCTGAAGGCAGAGGAGCCCGCTGCCATCTGCCAGGAGACGAAGGAGCCGCTGCCATCCGCCAGGGGGCAGGGGAGCTCGCTACCGTCCGCCAGAAGGTGGAGGAGCTGCTAGAGGTCGGAGGAGCCACGACCATCCGCCAGGGGGCGGGGGAGCTTGCTGCCGTACGCCGGGAGGCGGAGGAGCCACTGACGTATGTCGGGAGGTGGTGGATCTCGCTACCATCCGCCAGGAGGCGAGGTCCAGTGCCATCGCCCGGCGTCGCGGAGAACCTCTGCCCAGCTGGCCAAGGACCGAATGGCGCCGTGGTTGGGGAGTGTTTCTTTTTTTTTTCTCTCCTCTCTCTCCCCCTCACTCTTTCCCTCTCCCCTCTCCCTTCCCTCATCTCTCCCAGGGTCCAAAGGGGTGGGGATGATCTGCCAGCAGAAGGACAGCCGAAGGGCAACACATCCCCTCCAGGAACTTGTATTGAACCCAGAATATTCCTTTAAGCCAAATGAGCATTCAAATATTGTCTTTTGTGTTCCACATAAGAGAGAAAGTCTTACAGGGTTGGAATGACATGAGTGTAAGTAAATGATTACAAAATTTTCATTTTTGGGTGAACTATTCCATTAAGTTGCACAATTTCTTATTGTCAAGTCTTAAGAAAGCATCTACCCAGAAACCAGAACCAGAAATAATGTAACAAGAACTATTTCATCTCCAAAGAACCATATAACCATCTCAAGTGAAAAATGGATCTTGATAAGAAGAGGGCTAAACCTGAGTGTACGTTGCTAAGAGATTATCCATGTGCTTGCTTTCACACAGCGAAGAATGTTCAACACATACTTTGTATGCACTAATTTGGACACTTTGGCTGGGTTCTGTTCATTTGTCAAAGCTCAAGACAGGGTGTGTGAATGAATCAGACTTTGTTTCCCTCTTAACCTTATGCCAGACTTAGTTACATACACCTGTGAATGCCACCAAACTAAAAATGATACGTTGCACCTCAGGTCATGTGCACACATTGTAACACATTCTGAGCTGCAGTGTAAATTCTGAGCAGGTTTTGTGAAAGGATTAATGAAAGGCTTAAAAGGAACGTTCCCTGCTAGTGTTGTGTGTCCTCACAGAGAGGGCAGCAGTTTTGGGCCCAGTATGGGGGATCAGGTCAGGACGCCCCATGCTGAAGACCCCTAGTGAAAAAATAATATACTTAAGCACACTTTATTCGTGGGTGCTTCAGTATACTAAAGAGTATTGCTTGCAGGCTATAAATTGGTATACTTAAAGTCTGCTAAATTGGAACAACTAATTTTTAACTTAATGCACTTTAGTTTGCCGAAAGCAGTGCTGTGGTGCAAATAAAGATGTGTTAAGTATACTTGGTTGTGCTAAAATTGAACTATTTCAAGTATAATTTAGTACACTTTAAATATCTACCCTTGTATTTAATTTTTGAAATACACAGAATTGACTCAATGTGACCTTATAATGTATTTAGTTGAAACTACAATTGCAACTCCATTACACTGTAAGAATGCTGGACACACATTAATGTTATACTGTTGGCCCACACCATAACTGAATTTCAGCTGGTATTAAAATATCTACTTCTGGTACTTGTATTCAAAGTATTATAGCATGGGTATTACTGGGAAAAAAGTTGGGGGCTATACATAGTATGTTTTGCACTGCTGTTAATCAACAATGCAAACACTGAAGAAATGCATTAGGTCTTAAACTGATTGAAACCTATGTCAAAGCAACACTAATCTCACCCAGTGTAACTAAAAAAATTTCATAACATAAAAAGACATATTTAACATTAAGCTGAACTCAAAACATAACTATAACCCCAATTATTTTTAAATGTTAGTTAATAAACCCCCCAAACAGTCCCTAAAACATACACAGACATACATCATTAATTATGTAAACACAACAGCCAATAGCAAGTCCTCAAGTAGAAACATCAACAGATGTTACAGTACATTCCTGGAAATGACTATAATTCTATGTCATTTTAACACCTGACATTTTATTAAAATAGGTAAACGTACCATTTTGCCCTTTCCACAAAAAAAGTGAAAAAAATGCAGACGTCTGATTAGTCCATCTAATCACTGATCTACAAAGGCTCCTGGACGACAGTGGCTTACATGTGGCTAGCCAGAAATTAATGAAAGTGGATCAGGGCATGCTGGCTAGCTAGTTGACACTGCCATTCTGTGTTGTTTGTAGATGCATGTAGAACCATAAAGAGATGCTCCGTTATACACTATAATAAGTCCAGATGTTTATGTAGGAAGTTATAACATACATGATATGACTTGCGTGATAGTTGTAGAATGACCAATCACTGTTGATTGCACAATGTTAACAAGCAAATTAACAGTTTTTCAATCTCTCCTGGTTTTGTTTATTCTTCTTTCAAGAGGGAAATTTGTCTTAATTCAAAGTAAGACAAGACTGAGCAGACAAGCAGTAATAGACAAAGAAGATTAATGAACAAATATTGCTTTGTACCCTATTACACAATGTTGAATGCAACAAGCTGCTTTAAAAATGGTATAAAACACAGGGCATACTGTACTTATGTAACGTTGTTGAATGCAGACACAAACAACAAAAACTGATTGAGACTGATTTAATAGATACATAAGAGGAGGAACCCATACACAAGAACACGCAGTTAAACAAATCCAGTGTTCCAGTAGTATCATCATCATCAACTGACAGCATTTCATTTTGTTGAAAAATGAGCAGCGGTTTGTATGAACTGAAAATAATGACAAGCACATAGCCAATCTCTCTCCGCGGAAGCAGATTTAAATCTTTTTAGTTTGATTGCGTCAACATTCGAACTGTGTAAGTGAACAGTTTTATTTACTAATATTTATGTAGATAAATAACTAATCACTGTGATTTTGATAATCTTGGAAGCTGGTCTAGTATAAATTGGGTGTACAACACACTCTGTATACTAACTTCTTAATGTTGTTGTGATGATGTCACAACCTGCCTGTTTAGGGCCCCCCACTTCAAAACTGGTTCTGGCATGTTGACGGTTGCACATTTAGTATCACTCCTGTGTCTTAAGGAATGTGCATTGTGCAATTAAAAAATTTTTTTTAATTATCATTTATAAATTAATACATTTCCAGCATTAGAAACCTCTTGTTATAAGACATCTGAGTTATAAGACAAATAAAGAGTTTGTTCTCTGTTAGTATGATAACAGTACAGTATGTTGAAATGCAAATGAACTATGCACTTTTAAATGTTCTCAGAGCAGACATGGTGTAATTTAAAATATACAGTATATATATTAGGAAAATATTTAAAAGTCATAATACTAATATTTATTTTTTGTGCTCGAAGAACATTATTATGACAATTGCTTTTAACACTGTTCAAACAAGTTGTAGAATCATAAGATGGAAACAAGTACTTAACCTTATTCTACTTTCTAGTGTACTTTCTTATTCTAAGAATACAAAGAATGGACTTGTGTTCTTATGAAGACCAGTCTTGCCAAGCTAAACTAAAAAAGAAACGTCCTCTCACTTTCAACTGCTTTTATTTTCAGCAAACTTAACATGTGTAAATATTTGTATGAACAAAAAATATTTAATAACTAAACTGAACAAGTTTCACAGACATGTGACTAACAGAAATGGAATAATGTGTCCCTGAACAAAGGGGGGGGGTCAAAATCAAAAGTAACAGTCAGTATCTGGTGTGGCCACCAGCTGCATTAAGTAATGCAGTGCATCTCCTCCTCATGGACTGCACCAGATTTGCCAGTTCTTGCTGTGAGATGTTACCCCACTCTTCCACCAAGGCACTTGCAAGTTCCTGGACATTTCTGGGGGGAATGGCCCTGGCCCTCACCCTCCGATCCAACAGGTCCCAAACGTGCTCAATGGGATTGAGATCCGGGCTCTTCACATGAAAGAGCCATGAACACTGACATTCCTGTCTTGCAGGAAAATTGGTTGCATTGTCATGCCAGGATGAGCCTGCAGGAAGGGTACCACATGAGGGAGGAGGATGTCTTCCCTGTAATGCACAGCACTGAGATTGCCTGCAATGACAACAAGCTCAGTCCGATGATGCTGTGACACACCGCCCCAGACCATGTCAGACCCTCCACCTCCAAATCGATCCCGCTCCAGAGTACAGGCCTGTAACGCTCATTCCTTCGACAATAAACGCGAGTCCGACCATTACCTCTGGTGAGACAAAACCATGACTTGTCAGTGAAGAGCACTTTTTGCCAGTCCTGTCTGGTCCAGCAAAGGTGGGTTTGTGCCCATAGGCAATGTTGTTGCCAGTGATGTCTGGTAAGGATGTGCCTTACAACAGGCCTACAAGCCCTCAGTCCAGCCTCTCTCAGCCTGTTGCAGACAGTCTGAACACTGATGGAGGGATTGTGCATTCCTGGTGTGACTCAGGCATTTACATTTATACATTTGGCAGACACTTTTATCCAAAGCAACTTACAGTGTACTTATTGCAGGGACAGTCTCCCCGGAGCAACCTGGAGTTAAGTGCCTTGCTCAAGGGCACAATGGTGGTGGCCGTGGGGATCGAACCAGCAACATTCTGATTACCAGTTATGTCCCACTACATTCCCACTACACCACCACCACTCCCCCCCCCGGGCAGTTGTTGTTGCCATCCTGTACCTGTCCCGCAGGTGTGATATTCAGATGTAACCTGTTGTTACACATGGTCTGCCACTGGGAGGACAATCAGCTGTCCTTCCTGTTTCTCTGTAGTGCTGTCTTAGGTGTCTCACAGTACGGACATTGCAATTTATTGCCCTGGCCACATCTGCAGTCCTCATGCCTCCATGCAGCATGCCTAAGGCACATTCACGCAGATGAGCAGGGACCCTGGGCATCTTTCATTTGGTGTTTTTCAAAGTCAGTAGAAAGGTCTCTTTAGTGTCCTAAGTTTTTATAACTGTGACCTTAATTGCCTACCATCTGTCGACTGTTCCACAGGTGCATGTTCATTAATTGTTGATGGTTCATTGAACAAGCATGGAAAACATTGTTTAAACCCTTTACAATAAAGATCTGTAAAGTTATTTGGATTTTTACAAAATTATCTTTGAAATACAGTGTCCTGAAAAAGGGACGTTTCTTTTTTTGCTGAGTTAACTTTGGAAGAACGAACTCGAAAGAACAGGAGTGCATAGAACGTATCTATAGACCTTTTTCACAGACTGTGATGACGCATTTTTTACTTATTTAGCAGCGTAAATATCACAAACTTTTTCATATTATCAATTTTTTTTAAATATTGAGTGTAAATGTATAACATTATGCTTTGTGTTATATTACCCTGGAATTAGTTTTAAAAATGAATTACAACAGCTGCGAAGGGGTTTCTATTACAGCTGCTGAGAGAGTGACCGTAAATTTGGAATCTTCTCCCATCTGACTGTCTTAATTTACCACTCTCTATTTTTTTACAAAGCAAAATCTTGCCCACAGTCACCATCTGATGCATCCTCGATTTCAAGGACACATCCGGGTAATTTCCTGCGTTCTCGGTACTTGCGTTCTTGAGGATTGGAATCAAACTTCGGCAGTGGATGATGACGTAGATCGAGTCCACGAGAACGTAAGAACACAAAAGAATGCACAACGAGAAACAGCCAACATCTGAACTTAATGTATATTTGTCCTAATAGCATTTATAAAAGCTATACTACTTTACCACTTCATTTGTAGTGATCAAAGTTTTTCTGTGTGCATTTGAAGAAAGCATGAAATAAGTGCAATTACATGGTACTTTAAATTAGTACATAGATATGTTAATGTATTTTGTAGTATACTTATAATAAATGTATTTTAAATACAATTTGGTATATTATACCATGCTGTCCTGGGTCGTAACAATTTGAACCAAGGTTTACTTCTCTGGCCAGGTTCATAAGTAGTAAAAACATTCTGAGCACACTGTGAAATTGCTCACAGAGAATTTAAAGCACCTTAATTTAACCTTCAACATTTATAGAGCACTATAGTAGGGTTCTGGATGTAAAAACTGCAATTAATTTGTTCCATAGAGAAATAGTTTTTAATGATAACGTGCAAAGCTTTAAAGAACTCTGATGTTGTTGCTTCTGTTTAAGCGACAAGTCAGTAGTCATGTTTCCATCCAAGTTACGAATTTAATTAAAAAAACGGAATATTGCAAAAACAATTTGCGAATAAAGCAGTGTTAAGTAGAAGAACAAAATCGTTGCTACTTGGGAAGCTGGTGCAAAATAGAAAAGAAAATTGAAATTAATGTCACTGTGGTTGTTTTATTGACATTGATGAGCACGCAGACAAAACGCTCTGACAAACTTCATGTTTACTAGCGTTTAGTGGCAGATGCCTTATGTCTGAGAGCGAAAGCATGTCAGACCATTCTGGGAGGTAATAGTAGCGAATTATTTTGGTGACAGACTTTGCCATTTCAGAATAACTAGAGCAACATTTGAGATGCTATGCGATGATATAGAGCTGTACAGTCGTGACGTCAATTTGTAGGCTATCCCAGAAGGCAAATTCACCATGGTTTCCCTCTGGATTTTTTTAAGATTTTATAATGGGGTTTTTCAACTTTTACTCATAAGTTGAAAAACCCCATTATAACAACCCATATGAAAATCCCAAGGGAACCCATGGTGAATTCTCTTCTAGGTTTTTGGACTTCAACCTAAACAGCTCTATTGATTACATTCTCTGAGTGAATTCTGTGTTCACTTGGCTTGTTGAGGCAAAGACACATTACTTTTTTTTTTTTTTTTTTTAAACTATATCCCCTCAAGCAAATATCTACGATTTTATTTGCATCTTGGTGTTTCTATCTAGTATTTTTTTATGCTATATCCGACCAATAAACCCAGCTAGTAATTTCAATTTTAAAAACAGTGTTTAATAGTTGAATTCTCTGCAAAAAACAACATGAACCATAATCCAGAAAAGAGATCCACCAATCAGAGAAGTCGTTGTTACCAGAGAAATGGAAATTGCGACAAAAGCAGTGACTGTCCACTCACATAAAGGATTGCGAATGAAATAGTCAAGTCTCCCTTCACTCTCAAGCTACTTATATATTTTGTATATATTTAAATATTTTACAATAAATGTCAACTATATTAAAATATAATCATTGAATCAATGAAGTCAATATTTGTATTTGTGTACTGTCATGTCTGATTTGATTCAGTCATTTGCAATTCATTTCCTCTGAATTTATGTACACACTCTTTTGCCTTTGCCATTTTTTGTTGTTGTTTTCTTTCTTTATTATTATTATTATTATTTTTTTTTTATGTGATTCATCTCAGAGGTGGTAGGTTTGTTTCAAGGATTAGAACTCTATCTTGAGACATTTCTTGAAATTCCTATAGAGAAAAATGAATTTGAAAACTACTTGAGTGTAGGTGGTCACATTCAAGCTTTATGTAGTCATCTTTGTCCTTTCCAGGAAATTGTATTTTTATAATGCTATAAAAACCAATTTTATGCTGTACCTACAAAAACCACAGATAAAGTTTTATGCTGTTCCAAGTGGTTTATCAGGCTTTTTCGGTTCAAAAGTCCAGCAATAAGATCTGGACCCCCCGCAGCCCTAATCGCCCTAGATTTAAGATACACTATCAATATAAAATGATAATGGTATTATTAAAGTTAGTTAAATGGATTTACAGTTAATACCAATGCAATCTGTCCATGTCTACTTCTGACATCTGCTTCTTGTCTGTTATAACTTGTTTATAAGGCCACCAACTGATTTTTGCCTATAATCATGATTAATTTGTGTGTAACTATGTCCAACAAACAGATTAATACCAGGGAAACCAGAGTGAACATTAAAAAAATATTTATTGACAACTGTGTAAAAAAATAGCTTTCTAAACATAATTTACACTGCTAAATAAAATTAAAAAAAAAAACATGACAAAAACTTGCAGTCATGCCTACTAAAGGTGAAAACAGAAACCATGTAGAATCACTCACTCCTCAAACATTCATGAGGTCATTTCCTCCAACATTTGCACAGCAGACATTTTAAATTAGGTGACAAGTATTGTCACCTAATTTGGTATTAGACTGGTATTCTTTACCATCAGTAGACGTTCAGTACTCCATGCATTGAGAAACAAGTGCTTTCGAGGATTATTTACAACAAATGTACACCTCTTTCTCACAAAAAAGGCTTTAAATATGGTAAAAAAAAAAAAAAAAAAAAAAATACATTTAAATAATTTGTGGGCCCTTCTGTGGTGGAATGAGAAAAACTTAGCAAAATTGTTTCTCTATAAATAAATAAAATAAATAATTCCACTTCCATCTTGTTCTTTTAAGAAACTCAAATAAATATCATTTACACGCAAGCCTTGTCATGGAATTGAGAGTCATTCGACCCAAGCCATTACAATATTTACAGTATAAACAAAAATATTACGCAGAAAATTTAGTCTTTACGTTGTAGTTGCATTGCTGTGTGCATCTTTGACAATGAGTGGTAGTTGTTGAGGGTTACAAAGAGGGGAAACAGAAGGATAGAGTAGAATGAGGCAAGCCTTGCATTCAGGAGAGGTTTTATGAGGTCATTTTGGTTACTCTTGACATATTAGAGTAAGACCGACAGTTACATGCTGGCAGTAAGTAAAGTGGAAGCAAATAGGTTTAAAAAAAGACATCTGATTAAGGAGTAGAGTGTTACAGTGGCTATTACTCAATTCAAGTTTTTCCACAAAATAAAAACAAACCCTTGATCTTTCACAGAAGGCACTGAAATTATTAAGCTCAACAGACCTGCTTCCTAAAGAAACTGCCCTGACTGAACCAAACTGCCCCTTGTAGTATATTAAGGGCTAGCCCTCATCACAAGCCACCCTTATAAGTGGAACCCAGGTGTTCCGGACTCCTCTCTTCACTGGCTGAGGTGGTCTACATGTGTCCGACTGCAATGTTGACAGTCATTTGGACCTCGGGGACCCTGAGCCACAGGTTATCCAGAGAACGGCACCCCTCCAACCCAACGGCAATGCTCAAAACAAAAGAAAAAGGCAATGCTCAAAACTGCTCAGTCCAGAGATCCCCTGGGAGGTTTTCTGTTGTAATAGAAAGTCTCTATGTATACATTTATTTAGAGTCATTTGCACACAGTGACGGCTGGGAAAGCAGCAGGTTGATGCTCATGGCTGATGCTGTGCAGTCTGATTTCTGTGCTGTCTGTAGGGGATGCCATGTTCTGCATCCAGGGGTGGTTGATTATGTCCTCGAAAGATGGGCGTTCTGCTGGGCGGAGGGCCAAACACCATTTGATAAGCTGCTGGCATTCTACGAATACAACAGGATGCATGGTTATAGCATGACAATAAATAAATACAGCTCTCTAGTAATAAATATCACCTGACCTTGAAGAAAGGTTTCATGTGATAATTATGTCCTAACCTGTTGAGATTCTCCGCCTGAACAGCACCTGCCCACGTACAATCTCTTCATCTTGCTCGAATGGGATGTCCCCGCAGACCATGTCGTACAGCAGAATGCCCAGAGACCACACAGTAGCGGATCTTCCGTGGTAACGGTGAAATTTAATCCATTCTGGTGGACTGTAAACACGAGTACCTAAAGGGTAAAAAAAAAAAAAGAGAGAGAGAGAGAGAGAGAGAAAATGCATTTAAATTCATGCTTTAGCAATATTCAAAACATGAAGGCAAATGTTTCTAGATATAGCCCTTCATTTAAATTAAGTGCCTGAGAAAGATCTAATACAACAAACATAGTTGAAAAAAAGGTGCAGCATAAAAGGGTGTGTTGTGTTTGAACATTATTACAATGGAGCAATACTGAAGGTTAACATGCGCGGTCATGTGCTTGATGAGCGTGACAGTAGAGGTGTGCGTGTGTGGAAACTGGTTGCCATGTGACTTGTGTTTACAAACTTTGAGTTGTAAGAATTCCGATTCATACCGGCGGGGGCGCCAAAACCACAACCCACTGCATCAGGTTTTTCCCCCAACGCAACATTATAAAATATAAACAAATCATCATAATGTAGGGTTTGTTTAGCATGACAAGAACGGTCAACGATGATAGGGGTTATTACTGATTTTTATAAACCAATCAACGCAACATATGTTTGACAGGCTTGTTTTAAAACGCAGAAAGTGTTTCTATGTCCACACCCTCCCTAAGGGTTGACAGGGTTCCCACACCTTTTACCAACGATTTTCCATTGCCTTTCCAGTTGTGGTTACCAAGGATGTTTAATTATTTTTAAAAGCGTTTTAGTCATTTTATAGTGATTGCACACACAAAGAGCAATTTCTACCCGATACTTACGCACACACACAAAAACAATCGTATTAACTACAGAAATTTCCATTACTTTTATAATTACATTAATCTCAATGCCATTTCCAGTCCTGGAAAATCATATTCTTTTTCTATGACCGTGGGAACCTGGTTTGAACGTCACACAAATGGCTCTTACCGTCGAAATCGGTGTAAACGGTGTCTTTGAGCAATGCCCCCGATCCGAAGTCGATGAGCTTCAAGTCGCCCGTTCTTAAATCGATGAGGATGTTCTCGTCTTTGATGTCGCGGTGAACGACGCCACTGTTGTGGCAATGACGCACCGCTTCCAGAACCTGACGGAAAAAGTTCCCTGCCAGCTCCTCGGGTAACGCGCCCTTCTCCGTGATGAAATCAAACAGGTCCTTGACGGCCTCCGGTCTTTCCATGACGATAATGTAGCTGTCCGGTCGCTCGTACCAGTCGAGCATCTTGATAACACCCCGGAATCCGGTGGCGACTTTCTTCAAGAGGACGATCTCCATAGGGACACGGGCGCCATTGGGCTGTAAACGGAAAACATGTTCGATTTACCAACATTGTCCAAGATAGACAAAATATGATATTTTTGTATTCGACCGATATAAATAAGATCAGTTTAAATAAATACTCACCAATTCTCCCCATTCGGTCACTCGATCTTTTGCGACATGTTTGATAGCAACCTAGAAATTGTAAATAAATGCACAATTAAACAGCGAACTGATATATGCATATGTTATGTCTATGTTTTATATCATATACATATTTTAAACGTTACACATTAAGCAGGTCAGTTCTCTAGAATCCATATAAATTAGGTGGGGGAAAAAAATGAAAACCTACCGGCGCGCCATCGGCGACCCTTAAACCTGCGTACACCGTCCCGAAACCACCACTTCCCAGCACGGAGCCGACCTGATAAACCTTCTCGAATGGCTCCTTCTCTTTAACTGTCGAGAAAAGACACGATAGATTCATAAGAACAAGTATAACGCATATAACTATATAATAATGTGGGAATCTGACGCATGGCTGGCGCTATTCCGAGTCTGCTGACGTGAACGAGCGCGAGACCACAACACACACACACACACACACACACGAAAACAAACGTCCTCTAACCTTGAAGCTGGATCTTCGTCGGCATGTCCACGGTGGAAATGTGAGCAAATGTGTTGAATTTGGACAGAAGCATTTTATAATCCAAAATGCGAGTTGTTCTTGGAGGTTATTCCAATGTTGGGGGTCGGAAATCTGTCGAATGTGTCTGTGTCTATAAAGCTGCAGAAATCCCTTCTCATCGAGACTTGGTGGGTTGATTGTAAAGACGAGCTTTAAACGACCAGGCAAGGTTTATTCCAGTTCGGAAATCAGTATCAAATATCCACGAAGTCAAAATAAAAACAAACGACTGAGTTAAAGATAAATATTTATTTCAGAAGTCCGCAACAGACACAAATACCCGGCTTTCTAAATCGTTAAGGAGGGGCGAGAGTGCTTATATACCAGTAGTAAAAGGGAGGGGTAGCGACGTGTACGTCAGATCTAGCCCCGCCCATAAACACGATTCAGCCAATGACTAATACGCCTGCCTCTGCAGAAAAAGGTCATTCAAATATGAAAATAAAGGAAAATGTAGCAGTGCTAGACTACGTGGCGGGAATCAAAACGCGCCAAAATAGTCAAGTTTTTCTTTCTTTCTTTGAACCGGCGTGGGATAGACATACAAAGTGATTCACATGGCTGAGAGTTTTTACAAAAGCCCCCATCGCAGACATGGAAACTAATTTTATAGGAGGATGACGAGCGTTGTGAAAAGATGATTTATGCATCATATGAAACATTGTACAATGGATGCATCGTTTGTTTTATAACGCAAATTAGTTTGATTAAATAAGTGGAATTTGTAAGTGTAATAAATGTAAACACCAACACTTTATAAACTTTTAGAATATAAAGTATGGTCCTTTTGGTGAAATGCTGCATAAAGTCATCTAGTTTTTCTGTCCTTTCCACGTGCATCCCAGCGGCAAAATATTTAACTCAACTCAAAAGTTTCCACAGTAAAGCATGCAATTATTGCACGTGGTCAGAGACCGTCAGCGACGGAGAGGCAATGTTAAGTTGGGAAAAAAAGTTCTTCAGTGTTAATGCAACCCATTCTGTTCATGAAGCATTCATTATTGTCCCACTGGGCAACATTTGTTTTAGTCATGTGAAGTAGGTCTACAATGTGTATATGAAGACCGCGCGCACTACATTGCCTCATTAATCTCAAATTAGCCCGTGATGTTTCTCAACCCCCCCATTGGCGGACAACAGGCTTTATTTAGATAGCGAACAATGCCTGTCGCTATGGAAATGAGGCGCATACCAGGCATTCTTTCAAACTGGGTGGCCAGTTTTAAACTCGGCGGCAGGATGTGGGAAACTCGAGATAAAAGGCTGGTAGGCCCATCCCCCCAATTCTCTTGTCCTTTCCCGCGCAGAACTGTTTTAATGGTACGTGCTCTCCCTGGCCTGTGTGTTTTCACCTGCCCTTTTAGTTTTTTTGATCTAAACATAAACAAAAGCAACACACATACAGCCTGATGTGTGCCTATATAATTATATTACTCTGATTTTGTAATGATATCAAATAACTAACTTTCCATGTTTCATTTTAAAACAGCTCTATTCCATGAAACTTGACTCATGTATTCCATTCTGTTCCCATTATTAGTTTGCTCTTCCAAAAAAGCCAGTGCCAATGTTCAGAATAGCATATTATCACAGTATTTTTACTATGTAGTGCAGTATGTGTACATGTGAATTTTCTGTATGTAGAGTACCTGGAAAACCTGCTTCATTTGCCAAAATATATAATATAGCACAATGGGTTAGTTCAGAATAGGCTAGCATTCTATTTTGCATATCTTATAGGATAGAAATAGCAAGAGTGCAATTCCGAACTCAGTCACTGTGCTTAATACTGTATACCACAATGCAAAGCACTCAACTTGACCTTCCTTGTCCAATATGACAAATGAACTGGTAAAACTCTGGAAATAATTTCTCAAGCATTATTTGATTCACCTGCCAAAGACATTTTTACATAAAACATGGATTCAAAATTATAAAATTAATAATTGTGTGTATATATATATACACACACACACACACACACACACACACACACACACACACACACAAATATTAATCGTATATATAATTGTGTGTGAAAATCCCAGGAGATCAGCAGTTACAGAAATACTCATACCAGCCCATCTAGCACCAACTATCATGCCACGGTCCAAATCAGTGAGATCCATTTTTTCAATTTTATGCACTGCACTGCTGCCACACGATTGGCTGAATAGATAATCGCATGGTGCCAGACAGGCTGGTTTGAGTATTTCTGTAACTGCTGATGTCCTGTGATTTTCAAACACAACAGTTTCTAGAATTTACTCAGAATGATGGCCAAAACAAAAAACATCCAATGAGTGGCAGTTTTGTGGACGGAAACACCTTGTTGATGAGAGAGGTCAACAGAGAATGGCCAGACTGGTTCAAACTGACAAAGTCTACAGTAACTCAGATAACTGCTCTGTACAATTGTGGTGAGAAGAATAGCATCTCATAATGCTATTTTGAGATGCGGGTCGGCGCTGTTTTGGCGGCACGAGGGTGACCTATACAATATTAGGCAGGTGGTTTTGATGTTGTGGCTGATAGGTGTGATATATATATATATATATATATATATATATATACTGTATATACACTCACTGAGCACTTTATTAGGAACACCTGTACACCTACTTATGTCACTGCGTGTCATTAACACAGCATGTATTAACCAGGAACATTTGCCATTACACAATCATTTAAAGTGAAACCAGCATGATTTGCGTTCACTATCAAAGTTTAAACTTGTTGGTTTATATTTTCGCAGGAGTTTGGTGTGGGCCTCAGCGCACACATCAGAGCTCTTCACCTGCTCTTTCAAGGCAGGAGCTGGTTGACCTCCTTGGTACGGCTCAGTGATGCTCGGAGTTCAACTGAATGACACATAAACGCGCCATAGGATTTATACAATATATTCGCTTAAAATTCCCTTATTTGGGCATTATAATGTGATTTTCTTCACATCTGCATTAGGTCTTGAACATTATCTTCTTATAATGCACCGTTATCCCCCAGCGGGACTCACTCTGGCTGATTTAATGGAGGTGGTATTACGGCTGGTACCCGCTATAATGAGTCACCTTCTTTCTGCACTTCAGCGCTGATTATGGACAGGATTAGGTAAGAGTGAGTGAAGCTCTGGAATGGAGACGTAGTAGGGGTCTATGTAATATAAAGCTGTACGAGGGTATGACAGCACTGACGTCCTTGGCTGCCTGCTCAGCATTGGAGAGAGTGACAGCCTCCCTGTGCCTTGGCTTATTTGACACGAAGAGTGCGCACTCTTTTATTAGCCTTGGGATTATAAAGACACTCAGGTGCCACCTTGAAAGTTCAGACTGTATTCCACCCATGTCTTCAAAGGGATAGTTCACCCAAAAATGAATATTCTGTTATTGCTTCAACATCTCCTTTTGTGGTCCACAGATGAAAGAAAGCCATACGGCTTTTGAACGCCATGAAGGTGAGTACTGACAATAGAAGTTTCATTTTTGGGTGAACTATCTCTATAAGTGTGCATACCTCCACCCCTCCTAGATTCTGATTGGTGGGAGGGAGCTATGGGAAAAACCATGAGTGGACATCAAAGCCTGGGGTCATGTGGGAAAGGCTACTGCAGAGCAATGGTCTACACAGGGTCACTTTCATGTCAGGAGAAACATAGGCTTAGAGGTCACTGACATACCTGTTCAGCATTCCAGGGCTCTCCTTCAGGAAATTACCCCCACTTGTCTCAATTTGGGGGGCCTCTTGAAAGCAGAGCTTTGCTTAGGAGAACTCACAGAAAGTTGAAGGATTAGATCATTCTCTTGTCAGAAGGGCAGGGTGGGTAATTAAATGAGATGCCTCTGCTTCCTGAAATATTTGTTTGGTAGGTCTGGGTTTGACCCTAGGCAGATAACATTACCCAACAGCAAAATATAACAGATACGTTTAATTACACTTTAAAGCTATATTTTAACTTTTTCGGAAGAAAATGTTAGTGGTGCTATCTTTGCAGAAGCACTAAAGCCAAACTCATCTTAGTGCATAAATCACTAAGATTAATCTACAGCTAGGATGTTCTGGGTGGTTCCTAGGGCATTGCTAGGAGGTTGTTAGGTGGTTATTTACTGGCCTAAGTCAAACGATCCCCAAGTCTCTATGGTATTCTGGTCTTATGTCTAAGTCTATGGGTTAAAACCTGTTGATGCTCATTGACCCCACCCATGGGACTGACTTTACTTTGCTTAAATGGGTTCACATTCAATCTGCTGTTCAGAATTGTTCATAATGTTGACAAAATATACATCTGTCATGTATATATTGTATCATTATTTATTATTGTTTATCAACAGCATGATAAACAACAGCATGTTTTTATCAATATATATAATTTTAGAAAAGCACTTATATGAATTCTGGGTTTTTTAAATTGTCATTTTTAGGTCATTTTAGGGTTTACGGCATTACATCGTCATGGCAACAAAGCTGTAAAATTGGATATAACTGTACACAGAAAAGGTTAGTAAGTGATTTTATTACACTAAAATAATTTTAAAACATATTGTTTACATCTTGTAGCTATACTTTTTATTTGAATGTTTATGTTTTGGCCCATTCACTTCCATTGTAAGTGCCTCTGCACGGGAACACCGATTTTGCTTCTTTTTATAAAGAAAAGGTGGGACAAGTCGAAATAAATTTTTGTTGTAATCAACATTATGCCACAAATGCTGTCGACTGAGCTTAACTTGACTTGAACCCGGAATATTCCTTTAAAGGGACTTTGCTAAAAATTGGCATAAGTTTAGTTTTTCAAATGCACACCATGAAAATTTTTAAGGTCAGGGATGTCAATGCTTTGTGTCACAGACAGTTTCCTATCAGTTAAGCACTTGTACACAAGCACTGGATGGCTGGCTTTCATTGGCAACAGCAGATCTAGTGATAGCCCCTCACTACTGTAATGCTTTTAAATTGTCACAAAGCGGCAAATTGTCCTCTGGAATGTGATTTTGTTTGGGATGGCCAGCAATTTGCTGAAGCAGGGAATGGGATTAGCTTATGTCACTTCACCAGTCAAAAAGATCATGTAAGTATATTTCATTGTGAATACAACAGTCACGTATAGCTGGACATCATAGACATGTTACCATAACTCCAGACAATAATCTTTTAGCGAAATATGTTCTGAAAAGGTCGTGATCATCATGTTAAATGCAAATAATAAAATGCAGCCATATGATTGTGCTTGGTAAAGACAGCAAAATAAATAGTCTCATTAACTTTTAAAAGGGACAAGAAAGTGCAACGCATATCTTTTGTAGTTGACGTGAAATGTCTTGTGTCCAATCATTTGTGCCCAAATTTGGCGAAAACTCATCTGTTACTAGGTAGACTCTTGGCAGATAAGGCAGATGCCAACATGAACAGGTTATGTGACATGCCTTCATCCTCAAAAACCATGAAATTGTGGTTTTACCTTGCATAATGTGAATTATTGACTGCCAAGAGCATGAAACCATCAGATTTCAAGAGACATTAAAAATCAAATTTGTCAATTTTACTATTTGTTAAGAATTTTGCATATTGCTGGGAAAATACATTTTCACAGTAATATTAATACTTATTATTATTCAGAATAATAATTTCAGTGTTTGATTTTAAAGTCTCCAGCAGCATCCCCTGCAATCCTACATAGGACAAGCTGGTTTGGAAAATGGATGGATGGGTTGGATGTTTAATTTTAAGGACTTATTAGCTTTTGCACATTCAACAAGTTTGGTACTGTGTTGGGTCGCCACTTGATATCCAATGTAAATTCTGATTCCTGAAGTAAAACAGGTTGAGAACCACTGTTGTGTACCCACAATAGTGTGTACAAGTACCCATCAGTTGGTATCATCATTATCATCATCACATGTTTATCCCCACTTGTGTTTTTCTACTCCATATGATCCATTGCCTCATTTTGTTTTTGTTTTCTCATTTTTAGACCAAGGGGATTTTCGAGTCATTTCCTCATGTTAAATGTGGGACCACTGAATCAAAACAGAAAGTTCCTGTTCAGCCTTCGTTACTCAACATTACTCTCATGGTAAAACCCCACATGGGCTGGGGCAGCTCTTCACACTTCCTCGTCATTTGCATTGTGAATGAATCCAACTGTCTAACTGCCTTGCCAAGCAACGGCCAATCCCGTTGTTTGGCAACAGGAAGCCTGATGACCTCACCATAGACAATCAATGTAAACATTCAATGTCTGCTTCAAAATGGAAAAACAGAAGTAGAGTCTGAACTAGATTCATGCTCGCTGTTTTTTCCCTTTTGACCTGATTGAGCGGTTTAAATTTAGAGTGTTTTGGAGTTTCTGGCTGTTTCGACAAAGAGCAAAGCAGAACAATCTTCTATTATTTTCCAGACCTCAGATGATTTGTGACTTCAAAAGAAAGTGGCTCATGATTTATCAGTAGTCTATTAAACCAGTAACCCCATGGAAAAAAGTTGCTTGGCTGGTCTTAACTGGTTACCCACACTGGTCAATTGGCTGTTTTTTTTTTGGGCACTTTTTAGCTGGTCAGGTTGGTAGACCAACTAGTTTTATTGTACAATGACCTATTATATGTCTAAAGATCAAGGAAAAATGTATTCCTCATGTCATGACTTCTTTAAAAGACAGTGAAAAAAAAAAAACTGAAGCTATCGACAAAAAATATTAGATATTGTACTGTTGCCCTCAAAATATGCATCACCATTTCATGAAGGCAAACTGTAAAAGTGGCCTGCTTTTACTCAGAAACACTATATTCAGTACTGGTATTGATAATGTAACCAGCCTGACAGAGGAGTTCCAAGTTCTTTTAGACAGATGTAATAAGTTTAAGATCAAATGTAAAAAAATAAAATAATAATTATTAATGTATTTGATTTGAACTGAAAAATCTGTATGAAAAGTTTGAGAATCACTGTCCTAAATTATTATACTAGAAGTTTAAGTCTTGTTACCAGGACAAGGATGTGATTGGTGGGGGGGCACAAGGAAAATCTAGAGGGACAATGCCACACCAGCCCCCCCTTAGAGTATGCTTGTTATTGTGAAATTCTGTTCACTTGTTGCTTTTCGCTCTCTGACTCAACATGCCACCCACTGTACACATGCAAAGCCACATGCCTACAAGACTGACTCAAGTCTTTATGTTCTCTCTTTTCCAGCACAAGAGAAGCTCCTGCATGAATGTTTTACAGTCGGACACACTTGACGCCTTATGGAGCGTTTGTAGTTCTTGTGTGTTCCTTATCACCAGGAAGTGAGGTGTGTATATAAGCAAACGCGTATGGTTGAAAAGACTACGCACATCAATCAGAGGCCGTTTCACTAACATTGCTTCAAGTTCCTTGAAGATAAATCCAATTGTTGACTAGTGCTTCTGGGGGATATAAGTTACACCCAGCAGTCAAATATACATCGGAGTGATAGACGTCAATAAAAACAGTGAAAGCAGTTGGCTCAAGGCTTAAAGGAATAGTTCACCCAAAAATTATTTACTCTCCCTCATGTTGTTCCAAACCCATATGACTTTCTTCTGTTGAACAGCAAAAAAAAAAAAAAAACAAACAAAAAAAACATTCATTATACTTTTATGGTGCTTTTGTGTATTTTTTGAAGCTTGAAAGCTTCAGTCTCCATTCACTGCACAAAATGTTATGGAAAAGAATATACAGGTGTATATCTATATCTATCTGTCTATCTATCTATCTATCTATCTATCTATCTATCTATAGATAGATAGATAGATAGATGGATAGATAGATATAGTACTGTGCAAAATATTAGGCACATTTAATGTTTCACAAAAACTTGATATGGTTATTTGATATCTTCTGCTTTAGTGTGTCAATAGGAAATATCAATTTTAGATTTCCTAGCACTCCTTTTGCAAATAGAAGTAGAACAAGGAGTCCTGCAGCAGATGGCACAGCCCACACAGAGCCTGGATCTCAACATCATTGAGTAAATCTGGGATTACATGAAGTGAGAGAAACAATTGAGACAGCCTAAATACATAGAACTATGGCAAGTTATCCAAGATGCTTGGAACAACCTATCTGCCAACAACCTTGAAAAACTGTACACAAGTGTACCTAGGTGAATTGGTGCTGTTTTAAAGGAATAGGGTGGTCATACCAAATATTGATTTATTTATTCATTCATTTTGATTTATTTATTCATGGAATTAATTATTTGAAAGTATCCTCACTTTACAACATTTTTCACAATTTATCTATCTATCTATCTATCTATCTATCTATCTATCTATATATATATATATATATATATATATATATATATATATATATATATATATATATATATATATATATATATATATATATATATATATATATATATATATATATATATATATATATATATATACTGGCGGCCAAAAGTTTGGAATAATGTACAGATTTGCAGATTTTTGAAATCAATTTTTACTTTTATTCACCAAAGTGGCATTCAACTGATCACAATGTATAGTCAGGACATTAATAATGTGAACAATTACTATTACAATTTGAAAAAAATGTTCAGAACTTCTTAAACTACTTCAAAGAGTTCTCATCAAAAAATCCTCCAATGTGCAGCAATGACAGCTTTGCAGATCCTTGGCATTCTAGCTGTCAGTTTGTCCAGATACTCAGGTGACATTTCACCCCACACTTCCTGTAGTACTTGCCATAGATGTGGCTGTCTTGTCGAGCACTTCTCACGCACCTTACAGTCTAGCTGATCGCTTAAAAGCTCAGTAACACTCGTTTCAAAAGTGGCTTTTTCTTTGCAATTATCTCCATAAGGCCTGCACCCCTGAGTCTTCTCTTTACTGTTGAACATGAAACTGGTGTTGAGTGGGTAGAATTCAATGAAGCTGTCAGCTGAGGACATGTGAGGCGTCTATTTCTCAAACTAGAGACTCTGATGTATTTATCTTGTTTAGTTGTACATCTGGCCTTCCATATCTCTTTCTATCCTTGTTAGAGCCAGTTATCCTTTGTCTTTGAAGACTATAGTGTACACCTTTGTATGAATTTTTTTTTTTTTTTTGGCAATTTCAAGCATTGTATAGCCTTCATTCCTCAAAACAATGATTGACTGATGAGTTTCTAGAGAAAGCTGTTTCTTTTTTTGCCATTTTTGACCTAATATTGACCTTAACACATGCCAGTCTATTGCATTCTGTGGCAACTCAAAAACAAACACAAAGACAATGTTAAGCTTCATTTAATTAACCAAATAGCTTTCAGCAGTGTTGAAAGCATTTAGCATGATTACTCAAGGATAAGGTGTTGGAATGATGGCTGCTGGAAATGGGGCCTGTCTAGCTTTGATCAAAAAGGACTTTTTTCAAATAGTGATGGTGCTCTTTTTTAAATCAGTAATGTCCTGACTATACTTTGTGATCAGTTGGATGCCATTTTGGTGAATTAAAATACCAATTTCCTTCTGAAACAGCAAAATCTGTACATTATTCCAAACTTTTGTCCGCCTGTGTATATAAATCAAATGTTATTCAGAAATTGAGTAAATAATGTGGTGAGTGAATAATCACTATACATTTTCATATTTGGGTGAACTATTCCTTTTAGAAAAATCTACAAAGCATTCCTATTGATCCAGGAGGGAAGGTGCAGCGATTGGTGTTGCAGACATAAACACTACAAATCTTTTATTAGAAGACACAAGCCTTCATGATGGACAAATGATCGGTCTCTTCACAGATATAGGGTGGTTTGTAGTATTGGAGATGTTTTCAGTATTGATTAGTCACAACTGAGATCCATATGCCTCGGCTTTGCCTTCCTTTTAGGAATTTTCTTTTCTTTAGAGCTGTATTAACCTTGTTGCTTTCTCTGTTGTGTGCGAGTGAATGGGAACGGAAGCACATACTGTGAGTAATGAACCATAAACACCTTAAATACTGATGCAGGGTCAAATGACCAAAGGACTGTTCACACCAAGAAGGAAAAAGAAAAATGAATTGCAAATGAAGGATCTGTTTACTTGAAGAGCATCATTCAAATGCTTTAATACAAGATAGGTTGTATAAGAAAGCTTACAATTCACCAGAAAATAGATTTCACACACTTTAATGCTGTAAATTGCTAGCTAAATATACGGAAATATTGCAGTGTAATGAAGATAATCTGTGTACCAGGGTTGGATTGGGAGACAAATTTTACCTAAATTATTATTATTGATGTTGTTGATATATATGAATTATATAGGCTACATGTGCATAAATAGAACTGATCAGTCCATAGGGTCATGACGCACTGTTTGACGACTTATTGAAATTGTTATAATACACAATGATTCGAATTAATGAATTAACTGTCAGGATATTCTCTCGTCTGCTTACCTTTATGCAAGAGCTGGAAGGTAAATAGGTTAATAACAATAATGAAAACATATTTAGTGATTTAGACATCTTTGACCATTGCAGCACGTCTTGCTGTTTTTTTCAGCATCTCGTGCAGGAGCGCCACATTTTTTAGATGCCAGGTTAAAAAGAACTTCAACTGTTAAAAACACGTCTCAAGACACCTACATTCTGCTCTATTCGTGGCCCTGTGTTGGACTTTTTTTAGCACAAGGATGCATTCTGTGTGAAAGACACCTTTCTATTTCTTAGATCCAACGTCTTTAAGTAATGACAAAGCTGTGTGCGTGAAAAATGTATGTATGAAGCATTATGGAGGCCGTTTTTTATATTGTATTGTACAATAATAATATGTTATTTTAAAGGGAATTTATTCGTATTATTGGCTATTTTAATGTATGTATTTATTTATTTTTTCATAATGTGGCTTGGCCTGCTGGTGGCCCACTACCCTGCCGTCCCACCGGGAAAGTCTTGCCTCTCCCGACGGCCAATCTGACCCTGGATTGTAATGTTAGAAATACCAGTACAGCTGTTGACACAAAACTGTGTCTTTTTCATGGTGAAAATTTACTCTTGGTGTAAGCAGGCCTTTAAGAATCTATTGAAATAGTTTGTTGAGAACTGTTTTCTTTCTTGTGTTGACCTAATTCCTATTTAAACATTTATATTCCTATGGAAGTTTGGACAGGACGTATCGAAGGGCTCAACACCTTTTTTTTTTTTTTTAAATAGCCAATGGGCTTTAGTTATGTCACAGCCATAAACCATGATTGGCTACTTGCTATGGCTAGTGAGTGTTAGGGTGAGGGAAACTCTCATTATAGGGAGCATTTGTTTGAATAAAAATCTGTATAGTGCAAATTAGTCATCAATTTTTGGTGTGTTTTCCCAGATAAAGACAAACTGTTCATTTAAAATGCTTATATCGGCTACAAGCTAATTTTGTCAACTTTTAAGAGTACACTAGCATATACATGACTTCAAAGCTAACAGACATGAACTAACAGCCACAAAACTCTAATTTTGATTTTATGGGGTCTTCAAGATGATCGAGTTAGCAAAACGACAGTGGTAACTTTTGCCAAATTATTCCAGTAGTTGCATGATTGCATGTGCACAGCTCATCTTACAGATCATAACTTGTCATCTGATGACTAGCATGAGATGCTATGTGGTGTGGCACAGATGGTAACACTGAGTTTCAGAGGTGTAGCATTTGGAGTCTGGCTAAAGTTTGTGACAGGGTCATTGAGATCAGACAGACACAGACCCACATGCGTCATGCTCACATGCCAGCCTGACACACTGGGCATGTCATTGGAGAGGTGAACATCCAACTATGTGCCTCTATTCCAAAGAGCACAAAGAGTTTCTGCAAATAGACTTAAAGGAGGTCTTAATTATGTTTCATTTAAGTTTGAACTTTCTCTCAGATCTTTTGCTAAAATAAAAATATGTGCACAAATGAGACAACCATTGACACACAGTTGAGGTATAAGGCTACAAAATGGATGTGGATAGCATAGGTCAGATAATTTGGATTTGTAATAATTTGATGACAGATTTGTTGGAGTTCAAATTGAAATCTCTGACTTTTGGATCTTAACAAATCTGAGCATAGATATAGACATTGTTGAGATCTCTTCTGAAACTCTAGAGAAGAAATGTGACAAGGTTCTCACAGTCATACAAAACCAGCTTGCCCCATTGGTCAAAAGATGTGGTAACCATGATTATTATTATTATTATTTTCTCCCAATTTGGAATGCCCAGTTCCCACTACTTAGTTGGTCCTCATGGTGGTGTGGTTACTCACCTCAATCCGGGTGGTGGAGGACAAGTCTCAGTTGCTTCTGCTTCTGAGACGTCAATCCACGCATCTTATCACGTGGCTCGCTGTACATGACACCGCGGAGACTCACAGCATTTGGAGGCTCATGCTACTCTCCGCGATCCATGTACAACTTACCACACACCCCATTGGGAGCGAGAACCACTAATCACGACCACAAGGAGGTTACCCCATGTGACTCTACCCTCCCTAGCAACCAGGCCAATTTGGTTGCTTAGGAGACCTGGCTGGAGTCACTCAGCATGCCCTGGATTCGAACTCGTGACTCCAGGGGGTGGTAGTCAGCGTCAATACTCGCTGAGCAACCCAGGCCCCGCGGTAACCCTGATTATTAACATCTCTTTGCGAGAAGCATGAGATTTAAGAGTGTCCATTTGCTTTCCATTTAATACAACCCAATCTCATGACAATTTGTAATAATAGTAGGAGATGGTGGAATCGTAATAATCGTCTGACTTTTATGTCATGTATGGAGGAAAAAAGGAACCAACAAACAATGTTATAATGATTTTTCTCAAGTTAACCAAAAGAAAAATCACTGTCATGTGCCACTGAAGAAAGAGAAACGTGTTTTTTTAATGAGCGTTCTTATGGATTTTCTTAAAGGTGCAGTATATAAGATTCAGAAACCCATGTTATTAATGACACCTGTGGCTGTTAAGTGAACTGCAGCCTGTAGCCCGTGATCGCATGCACTCCATAGGGAACAAAACAAAGAAACTGAACGTGATTCACCGGCATCATGCTGACAGATGAGGTAGCATAATTAAAATTACACAGTTATGATTGTTTTACTACAAACTTTGAGGCTGTATATTATATTTGACTCTCCAGTGCTGGAACAGGGCTAAAACAAAGTGTGGATATAGGTCTGACTATGCGAGACTGTAGTTTGAAGTAATCACTTTTCTTTGCATGATTCACTGACTGCATTTATACGATAGCCTATGTTGGCATTAGCTAGCTACCTAACTTTATCAATAGCTGTTAGCTAAATCTGGTGGATGATGAAAGTAGCTTTTTATAAAATAGACTTTACATTATTAATATGTTGTCACAATTCAGTATTGATGTGATTCCATCACAGCTGTCATTTTGATATATCGATGTGCTATTATTTTATAATTATAGATTGTATATATTTTCTGTATAACCAAGTTACGTTACACTAATGAATGGAGCTTTCTGCATTATCTTGAACATTGTCTAGCATTCATTTCACGTATTATTGTAGTTTACCTTGCTGAATAATTACAGATTAACATTTTGTCAGTTACTGTGAATCAGCATACCTGACTTTTAGTATAAAGAGAAGATCGTTGAAATTATTTGAAAGTTACGAAGCATGGTAGCTTGCAAATCGTCAGCGTTAGCAGGCAAGATCAAGTTAGCTAAAATTACACAGATCAATCCTTTTGGCACTATATTTCACATGCTTTGCAGTTATGTAAGCTTACCTGTCCAATAAGAAGAACGCCAATTCAGGGTCGGTTTTGATCCCCAAAACCAAACTAAGTTCCCACCAGGAATCAAATGCCCTGCTGATGTTCACTCTAGTTTTCGCTCGACCACGATCACGTTTCCGTTTAGCCAGATGGGAATGTTTTTTTTTTTTTTTTTATTTCTTTGGCTTACTCTGAGTTTATGTAGGAGTCGGTGTTGTGCTGGGAGCCAGATGTTTGCTGGATTCCATCTTTAAGATAACGTTACCTAGTGTTGCAGTTTGTTGTCGCTGTTGAATAGCGTAAGCACTGAGGCAAGGCTCTCGGGAGCGTGCATAAACGTCACAACCTTTGGATTTTCCCGGCAAAAGCGACCCGCTCCCTTCGCATGAAAATCAGTCTACAGGCTTTAATAGGCAACCTAGGAAGTCCGGGAAGGGCTCATTTTTTAAGCCGTTCACACATTGGCAAAAAAAATTACACGAAAATAGTTACATATTGCACCTTTAAATTTATCCCCTTACCCAAACCCTAAACCTAAGAATGAGCAATCGTGATCTTTGCCTTAGCATGCAAAACTGAATACAATTTTTTGTTTTAAACCTTGTCTTTTTGAACAAGACAAATAATGAGTCTTATGTTCATTTACAATGGTCATCACATAGAAGTAGCCATTTTTTCAATCACCTGCCTTGTGTGTTTTTTCTCTGTTATTTTTAACAGTGAGGTCAGTGGCAGAACAAATATGACAGGGGTGTTGCAGGTAGAGATCCAGTAGTGTACACCCATGATGTCTGCCAACAGATTGTCCTGGTTACTTTTGTAACCTCCGTTCCCTGATGGAGGGAACGAGACATTGTGTCGATGTAGTGACACTAGGGGTCACTCTTGGGAGCCCCAAACACCTACGGTGATACATACAGGTATAAAAGGAGCTGGTATGCAACCACTCATTCAGGTTTTGTGCTGAGAAGCTGAGACAAGGTCCCGGCCATTTCAGCGGGTAGTTCAGTGTTGTGGCAAGAGGGACACAACGTCTCTATCCCTCCATCAGGGAACGGAGGTTATGAAAGTAACCAGGATGTTCCCTATCTGTCACTCACTCAAAGTTGTGTTGATGCAATGACACTAGGTGTCCCTATACAAAATGCCACAACTAGCTGAACTGTGTTACGTGGACTGGCGGTGCAAGACGGGCAGACCGCTGTGTGCCTCGTAGCCAGCGCACCAGGCCATCACGTAACCTCCCCCAACGCTCTTATGAGTGTCGAACAGTCCTTTGGGAACAAGTTGACTGCCCAACAATAGGGACAGGCTAGCCCAGCCATGGCCTCTTTTCCTCTTTCTCCCCAAAAAAAGTGGAATTTGTTAACTGACTGGAGGCCATAAATGTCTACGTTGGAGGGGTGTCACTCCCAAGGGGAAGACACCGCCGAGACCACACCCCGCCCAGAGACACGTCACATGGTCTTACCGAGGCTTGTCGGAAGTATGTCATGTGGAGAAGTCACATGGTAGGTCCTACCCGAGGGGGGAGGAGTTTCTACAAACATGGTGACCGGGGGCAGAGGGGCCTCTGCCCAAGGAAGACGCAGTTTACTGACAGGGAAACGATTTAGCGGAAGATATCACATGGAGTCACCTACAGGGAACCAGCACATGTGGAGCACCTACCCTTGCACAGGGTCTGTGCAAGTAGGCTCACTGAGGGAAACACGTATTTGCATAATCCCGGGGGCCAGCTGTGTGCCAGCGTGTCTATACCGAGGGGTGCCTCGGTCAGGGCGTACCAAAGCAGGCAGTGGGAGGATTACCGGGAAGCAAACAGGTCTAACTGTGCCTGCCCGAATTGACTCCAAATCAGCTGGACCACCTGGGGGTGGAGTCTTCACTCTCCCCTGAGCGTAACCTGTCATGACAGCGCATCCGCTGCAGTGTTGAGGTCGCCCGGGATGTAAGTGGCTTGTAGAGACTTGAGGCGCTGCTGACTCCAGAGGAGGAGACAGCGGGCGAGTTGTGACATGCAACGGGAGCGTAGACCACCTTGACGGTTGATGTACACTAATGTCGCCGTGTTGTCCATCCGGACCAACACGTGCCTGCCCTGGATCAATGGCTGGAACCTCCACAGGGCGAGCAGTACTGCCAACAACTCAAGGCAGTTGATGTGCCAATGCAGCCGCGGGCCAGTCCAGGAGCCGGCGGCTGTGTGCCCGTTGCATACGGCGCCCCAGCCCATCTTGAAGGCATCTGTTGTAACCACGATGTGCCTGGAGACCTGCTCTAGGGGAACCCCTGCCTGTAGAAATACAAGGTCGGTCCAAGAACTGAAGAGGTGGCGACAGATTGGCATGATGACCACGCGATGTTTCCCACAGCGCCATGCCCATCTCGGGACTCGAGTCTGAAGCCAGTGCTGAAGCGGTCTCATATGCATCAACCCGAGTGGTGTGGCCACCGCTGAGGATGCCATATGCCCCAGGAGCCTCTGAAAAACTTTCAGTGGAACCGCTGTCTTCTGTCTGACTGTGCCGACTGTGCATGCTCGTTTGTGAGGCGCACCATCATCGACACTGAGTCCAGCTCAGTGAAGCCGAGAAAAGAGATGCTCTGAAACGGGTAGAGTTTGCTCTTTTCCCGGTTGACCCGAAGCCCCAGTCGGCTAAGGTGCGTGAGCACCAGGTCCCTGTGCACACACAATACATCCTGAGAGTGAGCTAGGATTAGCCAGTCGTCGAGATAATTGAGGAAGCAGACGCCCACTTCCCTTAGTGGGGCAAGGGCTGCCTCTGCGACCTTTGTGAAGACGCGAGGGGACAAGGACAGGCCGAAGGGGAGGACCTTGTACTGGTATGCCCGGCCCTCAAAAGCAAACCGCAGGAAGGGTCTGTGTTGAGGTAAACCGAGGTAACGCGTTCTTCAGGTCTACCGCCGTGAACCAATCTTGATGCCGGATGCTCGCTAAAATGCGTTTTTGCGTCAGCATCTTGAACTGGAGTCTGTGCAAGGCCTGGATCAGTATTCGCAGGTCCAAGATTGGCCGCAACCCACTGCCTTTCTTCGGTACGATGAATTAGGGGCTGTAAAACCCCTTCTTCATCTCGGCCGGAGGGACAGGCTCTATCGCACCCTTCCGTAGAAGGGTAGTGATCTCCGCACGCAAGGTAGAGGCGTTCTCGCCCTTCACCGAGGTGAAGCGGACACCGCTGAACCTGGGCAGGCGCCTGGCAAACTGAATCGCTTAGCCGAGTTGGACGGTCCCGGTCAGCTATCGCGACGGGTTGGAAAGCGTGAGCCACGCATCCGAACTCCGGGCAAGGGGGACCAAGGGGACAATCACGTCGGACGTACCGGCGGGTGCGGCCTCGCGGCAGGGCGGAGCCTGAGGTGCCATGTCGAGGGGGCTTGAACCCCGTGGCCATGCTGAGTCCAGAGACATCGAAGCACTTACCCTGGCTCCTGATGCCCACCATAAGTTTGGTCGAGGAGGGGGGATGAGGAATATCGTCTCCGCAGTCCATCGGAACCAACCTGTTGTGGGCATGTTTGTGCCACAGCTGGGCACGCAGGGGTGGGGGGTCCACCACTGTAGTGCCGAACCTGCCGAAATGGGATGGTGGACGCAGTCGTGACAACGGCCGTGCGCACCTGACAAGAAAACCACTCTTTTGTTGAAGTTTTGGGTACTGCAGCCTTTTGGCCATGCGGCGAAAAATGAAACAAGAGATTCTCCTCCCGGCCCTCCACTGGAGGATGGAGTGGTCTGTCTACCAGCTCCATAGAAGCGGGTCTCCTCATCCCTGGGTCGCCCATCTCAGGGGCGATTCAAAGCCTTCCTTGGGTTCTTGGCGGCCGGCCGTGAGATGGGTGGCGTCTGCTTCCTGCGGTGGGCTCCACGCCAGGCCGGGCCGTGGAGGCGGGCTGCGGCAGAGCCGGTGCTGTTGCTGCAAGAGGACGCCCTTGGCGATGAGCAGACGGGGTGCAGGGTCTTGAGCCGCGCTGGGACAGGATGTGTTGAATTGCCTCCGTCTGTTGCTTCACCGCCGAGAACTGCTGGGCAAAGTCCTTGACAGTGTCGCCGAACAGGCCAACCTGGGAAATGGGGGCATCAAGGAACCGTGCCTTGTCAGCCTCTCTCATCTCGACCAGGTTGAGCCAAAGGTGGCACTCCTGGACCACCAGGGTGGACATCGCCTGCCTGAGAGACCGTGCCGTGACCTTCGTCGCCCGGAGAGCAAGGGATTTTCATGCACAACAGTCTCTAGAGTTTACTCAGAATGGTGCCAAAAACAAAAAAACATCCGGTGAGTGGCAGTTCTGCGGACGCAAACACCTTATTAATAAGAGAGGTCAACAGAGAATGGCCAGACTGGTCTGAGCTTACAGAAAGGCTACTATAACTCAGATAACCACTATGTACAACTGTGAGCAGAATAGCATCTCAGAATGCACAACACATCAAACCTTGAGGCGGATGGGCTGCAACAGCAGAAGACCACGTCAGGCATTTTATTAGGACCATAGTGGTCCAACGCTGAAGTGCTCCATGAGTCATAACAGAAGCCTGTTTTGGTTTTCTGGTCTCCATCTGGATCACTCATTTCAGTAATTTTTTTCATGGAGATCGGAACCAGAAAACAGTCCAGATGCAATAAGAATCATCATGGCGCCGCCCAGCGGTTGCTCAGGAAAACTGTGGATAGCAGTAACAGCAATGGTGTGTTGTTTGAGCATATCCCATTTGAGTCAGTATTGGAAGGTACACTGTCAAAACATATGTCCTATCAGTTTATCTCTTTAATACATTTGCATTTTCCAGTTATTTAATTACAATAAGTAGTGCTTTGTTTTAAAAGCTGATACTTGATGCTAGGCTAACTATGCTAGGGGCGCAATTTGGGTTGTGCGAGACGAAGCTCAAGAAATGACGCGTCGAAAGTTGCCTATAGAAATTCTGGTAACACTTAGAATTAGGTTACAGTACGTCCGGAAAGTATTCACAGCGTTTCACTTTTTCCACATTTAGTTATGTTACAGCCTTATTCCAAAATGGATTAAATTCATTATTTTCCTCAAAATTCTACAAACAATACCCCATAATGACAACGTGAAAGAAGTTTGTTTGAAATCTTTGCAAATTTATTACAAATAAAAAACGAAAAAAAAAAATCACATGTACATAAGTAATCACAGCCTTTGCCATGACACTCAAAATTGAGCTCAGGTGCATCCTGTTTCCACTGATCATCCTTGAGATGTTTCTACAACTTGATTGGAGTCCACCTGTGGTAAATTCAGTTGATTGGACATGATTTGGAAAGGTACACACCTGTCTATATAAGGTCACACAGTTAACAGTGCATGTCAGAGCACAAACCAAGCCATGAAGTCCAAGGAATTGTCTGTAGACCTCCGAGACAGGATTGTATTGAGGCACAGATCTGGGGAAGGGTACAGAAAAATGTCTGCAGCATTGAAGGTCCCAATGAGCACAGTGGCCTCCATCATCCGTAAATGGAAGAAGTTTGGAACCACCAGGAATCTTCCTAGAGCTGGCCGCCTGGCCAAACTGAGCGATCGGGGGAGAAGGTCAGGGAGGTGACCAAGAACCCGATGGTCACTCTGACAGAGCTCCAGCATTTCTCTGTGGAGAGAGGAGAACCTTCCAGAAGAACAACCATCTCTGCAGCACTCCACCAATCAGGCCTGTATGGTAGAGTGGCCAGACAGAAGCCACTCCTCAGTAAATGGCACATGACAGCCCGCCTGGAGTTTGCCAAAAGGCACTTGAAGGACTCTCAGACTATGAGAAACAAAGATGGAACTCTTTGGCCTGAATGGCAAGCGTCATGTCTGGAGGAAACCAGGCACCGCTCATCACCTGGCCAATACCATCCCTGCAGTGAAGCATGGTGGTGGCAGCATCATGCTGTGGGGATGTTTTTCAGTGGCAGGAACTGGGAGACTAGTCAGGATCGAGGGAAAGATGAATGCAGCAATGTACAGAGACATCCTTGACAAAAACCTGCTCCAGAGCGCTCTGGACCTCAGACTGGGGCGAAGGTTCATCTTCCAACAGGACAATGACCCTAAGCACACAGCCAAGATAACAAAGGAGTGGCTCTGGGACAACTCTGTGAATGTCCTTGAGTGGCCCAGCTAGAGCCCAGACTTGAACCTGATTGAACATCTCTGGAGAGATCTGAAAATGGCTGTGCACCGACGCTCCCCATCCAACCTGATGGAGCTTGAGAGGTCCTGCAAAGAAGAATGGGAGAAACTGCCCAAAAATAGGTGTGCCAAGCTTGTAGCATCATACTCAAAAAGACTTGAGGCTGTAATTGGTGCCAAAGGTGCTTCAACAAAGTATTGAGCAAAGACTGTGAATACTTATGTACATGTGATTTTTTTTTTTTTCCGTTTTTTATTTGTAATAAATTTGCAAAGATTTCAAACAAACTTCTTTCACGTTGTCATTATGGGGTATTGTTTGTAGAATTTTGAGGAAAATAATGAATTGAATCCATTTTGGAATAAGGCTGTAACATAACAAAATGTGGAAAAAGTGAAGCACTGTGAATACTTTCCGGATGCACTGCATATTTGTTAAATCTGAAGTATGTAATTTCTGCACCACTAGTGCCACCAAACAGAATTGCAATAATACATTTTGTTTTTAAAACAGCTTTCTGAATAGGACCCCGTTTGGCATTGGTCGAACAAAGAGATAGTCCCGCCCCCAACTCACATCACTGGTTGAGTAACGTTGTTAGGAGGGGTCTAAGCGGGTTGCGCAAAACAAACACACTTCAGAGCACTACAGAGACACAGTGTTTACAGGTTTCGAGAAAATTATGAATGGCCTACTTAGTTGTCTCTAAGCTGGGATAGAAGAAAGTATTTTAACACTGAAAAAGTTACATACTTCAGCTTTAACAGTTAGTGTAATTAGTTACCTACATTGACATGAACAAACAATGAACAATAATTTTTCAGCACTTTATAATCTTGGTAACGTTTATTTCGACATATACTAATAGATTAAATTAAAAGTTGTATATGTTTACATTATTAACATGAACTAACAATGAACAATATGAACAATTAATAAATACTATAAAAAATACAATACAAATATATTGTTCTTTGTTAGTTCATTATACCCAATGCATATACTAATGTCAACAATTAGAACCTTATTGCAAAGTGCTACCAAAATTCCTTTTAAAAAGTTGAAAGTCATTATATAATTTGTAACCCACTTTTTGGGGTCAGTATGACAGGGTTTTTAGAGAAAACTGTGAAACGTTTTTTTGTAATTTTACTGCAGGTACATGCGAGTTTGAGTTTGAGGTTCTGCGAAATCGCTGTTGGAGATAGAGGGGGAAGTTTGACCTTTGCTCTGGGGCAAGTTCTTGTCGTCTATGAACACTTCTGCCTTTTCCACACTCACAGCAAGTTTGATCAGATTCCACATTACAACACTACTACTTTCAAGCAGAGCTGCAGAGAGAGCGAAAGAGGAGAGTATTCAGCATACTAATGGATTATTCAATTATTGATAATTAATATTCCCTTAATGCAACCACTGTTAGCATTGCTAAATAATATTACTGATCGATGATGGTAATGTCAGTCAATTATAACCGTGCATCACAGCGTTTAGTCTAAACAGATGTGACTAATAACCAAATTGCTAAAGAGGTGAGAACATGGAGCGATAGTTTCTGAGTTTATGCAGACAGATGTTTGGATTGGGCTCAGTGAGCATCATGTTTTATGTCCCTGAAACACATGTCCCCGGTTCAGGAGGTACCAGACCAAAAGTTGTGTAACAGTCAGATTATTGCTTTTTGCTGTCAACTGGCCTGTTCGGCCAGGCAACTGTCTGGGACACACGGTGTGCTTTATTCTAATTAGAGCTTAAAATAGGACAATGTGATCCATTTCAATTCATTTGGTTACCATTACCAAAGATGTTGTACTGTTATGCATGACATTATGCACTGAGATCATTCAAAGCAACATTTAACTGAACAACTTTAAATCATGGAATCCTGTTCTGTTCTCGTCATATCTGTCTACAGCTAGATTGAAGTCTTGTACCATCTGTATTTTAAGGGATAGTTCCCCCAAATATAAATATTCTGTCATCGTTTACTTTACCTAATGTTGTTCCTTAACAGTTCCATTAATGATTCTTACGTTTGAGGAAGACATATTTGTAGATAACAAATACATTTTTTATTGCATTTACTGCCCTCAGCAGTCTGTTGCCAAATGATGAGATAATTCAAACTATGTCCAAGTTAATCCGGATAAATTTGAAAATGCTGTTTTCATTTTGAAATGCTGTCCGTTCACACTGCTGTTTTTAAATATTTTCCAAAAGTTGCTCATCCACACTGAAATGTCTGAAAATACTTAAATCCCCTTACTGTAAGTGCAGGAAAGGAAACACAGTAACAATCGTGGCCCTAAAATGCAATTGTTCTTGTGTTCCGCTACTGGACAGCAATTCCTAAACTTCCCATCACCTTTGAAGGAATGCAATGTGAAGGTTATACAAAGCAAGATTTATTTTTAACAGCGCTATCAAAGTGAATAGCAGGCACAGCAAATCCGCTACAACATGGGCCGCCATCTTGATTGTTTTGGCTGGAATGGATCACATGACTGCATCACATGACAACAAATATGTCATTGTTTTCAAATTTATCCACTTGGAAAAGTGTTTTCGAAAATATGTTTTCGGTGGACAAAAAGCCATCTCAGTGTGAATGGAAGGCCAAAACGTAAAAAAAAAAAAAAAAGATGCGTTTTCAAATTTATCTGGATTAATGTGGACTACGTCTCAGATAAATGAACACAATTCTTGCAAAAGGCATGTTTACACAGAGTTTCCAAAGATTTTTTAGAGGCAAAAATGCAATCCAAGTGTCTTTGATTCACTAGAAAGAACCGGTTCATAAGAGCCATTCATTTGGGAATCAGTATACACCATCCACACTGTTTGTTTCATGCTGTAGATTCAAAAGAACCGGCTCATGAAAGTAATTAATTCTACATTGGTCATGGTGTGTGTTTCAGTTCATTCAGTATAGAGGCAGCACTGCCACTAAATAGTGTAGAAAGAAACACTGACAGGGTATTTTAGTACAGTGTTCTGTCTGCATTGTCGGAAATATGTTCGGTTAACAGAGCTGAAAGTAAAAAAAAAAAAAAATATATCATATGGTTCTGGTTATAAAGGAAAAAAGTATGGAGCCTAGCTGGTATGGAAAAAAGGTTGTAGGTTTCACTGTATGAAAAGAAGGTGCAATGCAATGTGAATGAGGCTAACGTTTTTCCTATGTTCGAAGCTTTTCACCATTTTTAATCACCTTTTTTCTTCACTATTTTATTTGAAATGTTTCTATGGTGTGACAAATAATTTATATGAAGTAGGCTACAAATTTTCCATGTAGCCTCTTAATTAATATGGTCATAAAAAATACTGCATGCATGCATAATAATTATAAAACTAAATAGCAAAATGCAGTTTAAAATAGTTTAATGGAGTTATGTTTAATGGCATGTCATACCATGGGACATGTCAACTTCCCAAAAGTATTTCATATCAACTATAAATCTCTCTCTCCTGCATGGGATCACTTTAACTGTAGTGGCATGCTTTAAATAGGTGTTATCTTGTTCAAGTTCACAATGCTCCTTGTTCTCTTTTGACAAACAGGTGAATAACTGCACTGTCACACTATCCTCGTATGTCACGCTGCACTCTGTCTCAGAGAAAGAGCTAGAGCTTAGCATGATACAAAGAGTACATGACAACCAGGCCAGTTTGGAACAGTTTGTACCACTGTCTTATATAGTCTTACATTAGGGCTTCAAGGAGAAATGCAGGCAGCATTTTCAACACTCCAAAAATGGAGAGAACAGTGTGTGTCCATTGAGTTGAAATGAGGCAAGAGCATGCTATCAGTTGTCCACTGTGTTCTGAACAAAATTTTGTTATATCTGGTGTGTGTGCATGAGAAAATGAATGTGTGCCAGTTTGTATGAATGTTTTGTGAATACGTTTAAACATGGTAACTTGATCCAACTCAAGCCGTATTATGAATCAGCAAAAATAAATGTTTGTATCAGCTGTATTGGACTGGCAGTCATGTTGAAATGGAAAACTGCACATGAATACTTTATTGTGCTCTTTTCTAACCATTACAAAATGTCACTATAGGAATCACTGCAAGCTAGCACCACACTCAAGATGTAGCATGAATCAGCAAGAATCAATGGTAGCAATCAGCTGTATTAGACTGAAGGTTTTGCATACATGGACAACTGAACATGAAAATCATTGCACCCTTTTCCATAATGAATAAAAGAATACTTAAAGTAAAAGAAAGATGCTACAGCATGGAAAGAAAATAGTGGGGGTTTACAGCCCTCAAAAGATTAAACTCCAAGAAACAAGCTGCGCAAAATGCCTTCATTATTGTATTATGGCTCGAAGATTGATCTACTTAAAGAGACAGTAACAATATTACCGATGCCCATAATATTTAGCCCAAAAGTACGTGTTGGTGAGAAACAGATCAATCTTTGATTCCTTTTTTACTAACAGTCTCCACTTTCACATTCTTCTTCTTTTGTTTTTGCATTCTTCGTGCAATCGCCACCTACTGGAAGGGGGGAGAATTTATAGTGAAAAAGCACTTAAATATTGATCTGTTTCTCACCCACACCTATCATATTACTTCTGAAGAAATGGATTTAACCTTTGAGTCTTATGGATTACTTTTATGGTGCCTTAATGCGCTTTTTGGAGCTTCAAAAATTTGGATCCTATTCACTTGCATTGTGAGGACATACAGAGCTGAAATATTCTTCTAAACATATTTGTTATTGTTCAACAGAAGAAAGAAATTTATACACATCTGGGTTGGCATGAGGGTGAGTAAATGATGAGAGAATATTATTTTTGGGTGAACTATCCCTTTAAATCACAAATGCCATATATGGCATCAAGAAATAGAGAGCCAATATTTTCTAGTAATTGCATATATTGTATGTTTTGCTATGCTCTCATTTTCTCATTATGTTGTTCAGTAGTTCCAACCAATAGTCAACCACCCCACCCCTCTTGTTTCACAGAGAGAAATATGTCTGATTATGAAAGTAAAATGGGTTGTGAATGCCGTTTTATGCTGTCTTTAATACTTTGTACTGTCTATAATGGACATCAGTAAATCTTAAACCTTTTAAACTAACTTTTATCTGGTTCAAACTTCATATTGTATATAACCCTTTGAAAGCTGTTGGGGTGACGAAACAATAAGCACAATTAAACATTGGCGTAATCGCTGTGAGAAAAAGCCCTCAAAACTGGTATGTCCCCCTTCTCATTTTTCTTACAGTTCCTGTTTAATGGTAGCTTTTTTTGCCCTTTTATTCATTAAGAAAATAGTTCATTTGTTTAAAAGAAGGAAGTTTGTTTGAGGCAGACCTTAAGAAAACAACAAAGGACCCTGAGTGCCTTTGAAAGAATCTGTTAGCTGATTCACACACCAGTCATTTCCCTATCTATCTAATCACTCATCCTCCCTAATGTCTGCAGGGAATGCTCCGTAATGATACAGTATCCAGAGCAAACCTCCTTTAATTCTCAACAGCATCGCTTATTGTTACTCACTGTTATGGGAAAAGCATGTGTAATCTTTGTACAGCTGCCAGTAACCTGACAACTTTAATTTAAAGGAATAGTTCACCCACATTATTAATATTTTGACATAATTTTCTCACCTTCATGTCGTTCCAGACCTGTATGTCTTTCTTGCATGGAACACAAAAGGAAAAGTCTGGAGGAATTTATCTTTTTTTTCATTTAATAAAAGTGAATGGGGCCTTGGGATTTCAAGCTTCAAAATAAAAATAAAAAATAACAAAAGCACTTGTGCTAAGACTTGTGTGCAATATTCCAAGACTTCTGAACCAATACAATAGCTTTGTGTGTACAACAGATGGAAATTTAGGTCGTTATGCACTGAAAATGTTCCACTGTAACCCTAAAATCAAACACGACAGCGTTAGATGTATTGCGTCAAGGTTCATGTCAAGGATTAGTCATGTTGGACTTGACATCATAATGTCAATGGCCTCAAACCTGAAGTGTTGCGTGTTAGAGTGCATTATTTAAATCCAATCGGACAGTGGAGGGCAAGAATTACAGTGAATAATGACTTAAATTTTGGTCTGTTTCTCACAGAAATGTATCACACGGCTTCAGAAGACTATAACAGAATAACATATTACTGTACTACTCTTACTATTTCTGCCATATCTATTGTATATACTACAGATATAGTAAAAGTAGTATGATAGTATGCTATTACGAACATGGAATGGACTAGTTTTATGAAAATTTGATGTGCTTTTTATGTCATTTTGAAGCTCAACACCTCGAGTCCACATTCACTTTCATTGTATGCACGTTGTATTCACATTTGATGATAAAATTTACATTTTTGGGCAAACTATTCCTTTAAAATGGCTGAAAAAAGAAAGTTAAAGCACAGAATTCAGCGTAACCTCTCCTTTTGCTGAAATCTCCCTTTGCTTATCTCTGCAAAGACTCAAGGTGATTTATCATCACTCCTCTAAGCATGTACTGGCAGGTATGTTTTACATAAACTTAAAGTTGTATGTGCTACAGATGGGAGGACAGGTAAATGGGAGGGGTGCCACAGAAGTTATGTGATGCCCTGGGGATTTATTACACAAAGCTCACGTTCTCAGCGGTGCTGCAATTATCCGTGGTGCATTAGCAGTGTCCAATGCATGCACTTTGACCTGTGCTGCAACCTGGAGCCCAGCTGATTTGGAATGCAGCTATTGTTAACATTTTCGTCACAACAATTACAGGATTGGGGAAAGTGGCACAATGCGGTGAATCGCAGGAAAGAGATGGGAATCAGGTCAGATCTGCAGCTTGACAGTGGATTGTGCAGTATGGCTTCCACAAATACCAGTTACTCATTTCTACTAATCAACTAGTTTACTACTAGTCACTGTTTATCTTATGCAAAATGACTTGGCATGTGCCATGCAGGTTGATGCATGCATAGATATAAACGTTGCAAAAACAGTTATGTTTCACTTGCTTAAAGTTTCTTTCAGCCATGGGCAACACTTGATTAGTTTCAGGGTGGTTCGCAAAAGTTCTGGCTCGTAATTGAGATATCGTAATGAACTTCACTATTTCAGATTTCTGCAACACATGTGGGGCGGTTCACTTATAAAAGACTGATTTCTCAGTGAATCCGGAAACAGTAGGTTGACTTTTCTTGAGCTAAACTCGGTTTGTGCTTACCGAAATTCTAAGCACTTCCCCCAGCTCAAGTTTCCACGTGAAATGCCCACAGAGGGGTGCCAAAAGTGAGTTGTAAAGCGAGTTGTTTTTAGCTGTAAATTATGTAATACAGTAAAGAGGAATGCATATTTGATTAACTTTACCCCCTAACCCAAACTCTAACTCTAAAGCAAACCATCAGTGGAGTAAAAATCTTAGCTTAGATGGAAAATGGAACCTCCAAATTGTGCTCGTCACTGTTTATGCAAACGTGATCACTTCCTGGTTTCAACGCGGGACGAGAACCTAGTTCTCCCACATTGCTGCATCAGAGGAGAAGGTAAACACTCTTGAACCGATGCAAAAATGTCTGATGGGAGACTTGTCAATAACTCGTTAATGGATTGGCCCCCTTCACTTCAAAAGTAAGAGCCTTACTGTAGCCTTGCTTTTTTTTTTTAAAGAAAAGGTGGGACAAGTCAAAATGAATTCTTGTGGTAATCAACCATTATGCCACAAATGCTGTCAAATAAGCAGCTGAACCCAGAATATTCCTTTAAGTGTCCAAATAGTTTTTGGGGCCACTGTATATTAGGTCGTTACTGTTTATTATGCAAAGCTGATGACACACAGCTACACTGGAACACAGTTTGTGGACAGAGGAATTGTTTACCTGTTGTCACATGTATAGAAGAAGTGCAACTGAAGTCATGTGATCCACAATCCAAAATCACATGAATCTAGTCAAAATTGTAAAAAAAAAAAAAAAAGTCAGTCATGTTTCATTTTCATAAAGAAAATTAAGCCTATTTTAGGAACATTTTGTTTCATTGCAATATTAATTGCATGACAATTAAAGGAATAGCTCACCCAAAAATGTCATAATTTACTCACCCTTATGTTGTTCCAAACCCGCATGACTTTCTTTCTCCTGTGGAACAGAAAAGGAGGAGTAGGCAGAATGTTAGCCTCAGTCATCATTCACTTTCAATATATGGAAAAAAAAAATATGAGAGTGAACGGTGAGTCTAGTGGCAGAACTAAATGGCTAGTTGGTGCAACCCCAGGTAGTCAACAAAACCAACACAGCTTTTAACGTGTGACAACTCATTTGTGCATGTGTACAATCCTATTACAGTGTTGAAAGTGGCACTGACGAAACAAAACATATGAAGTGACATCAGCAACCATTGTCACAACACTTAAATGACTGCCTGGGAAAAACTTGCAAACTGGCCATGAGGCATTTTTGAATTTTTATTTGGAATAATGAACAATAAAAAAATGACATTTTAGAGAACAGAAAGCAGACAGTAAAAGGGAAGAATGCGGTTAACTTTCCAGGGGAACATGGCGAGATAACTGAACTAGAATTTAGTGTGGGTAGGAGTCGTGACACAGTTACATACTTACTGACTAGTTCATTCACCAGAGTTTTGGCATGGGGGGTGGGGTGATTCTATTACCACCGAGGAATAGGGGGGACCTTCCCTAACTAACTCAGCAAACAGCAATGACTGTTCAACAGTTGCGAGGTGCACCTGGCAACAAACAAATGTTTTATCATGCTCAAAGATGCTGACAGTGTTCAGGACTCTAATAAAAGGCCATTATGGGGTTAGATGCTGGGATGAGTCACCTGGGTCAATATGGATAGTAAACACACACAAAAACACATCAGTGTGTAGCTCTGGTGGTGACGCACAACTCCCTGCCGTAGATACACCAAAACAAACAGAACTGCAGGATGAAGTTTCCAGTCACGAAAGTGTCCATCAGTTAGATGACAACACCTGTAAATACAGACATTTTGGAACTTGGAATCTTTTAAAAATTTTACAGAAATGTTCGGGTCATATTTCATTTTTAAAAAGAAAATGAGGCCTGTTTTAGGACATTAAAAAATGTTGACCTTATTTTCATGACAATTAAATCCAACCCATTTTTTTCAGTAGTCTACTGCAATGCGGAAAAATATAATTCTCTTGACAGTAAAAAGAACAATTCTGCTTGGGGGAGAATGATCACAATCAGTCGGGAGAGGGATAAGTTGGAGCCGGAGCCACTGTTTGAGAGAGAGAGAGAGAGAGAGAGAGAGATGCACAAAGCCTGTCTGTGTCTTTATGTTTATATGTAGCTGGCTGAAAAGCAGTGTGTGTTTTAATGTGTTGCTGAAAAGCAATGTTTTTGTTATACACTGTAAAGTGTCCATTAAATGTCTGACATGGATTGTTCACCCAGTCCCCGCTTCCTCCTTTCCATATTAAGAACTTGGTCTGTTACACTGGTGCAGAAACCCAGGAATTAAGGGAAGAAGAACGCCGCCATGGATCCCTCACCTCTGGAGGACGTTTTCAAGACCCTTGCTAGGATCCACCACACACAACATCAGGCCCTCCTCGAGCTGTGCATAGAACAGGAGCAGGGGTTTCTTGCACTCCTCCAGGCCCAAGCGGAGGGCCGGCAGGTGCTCCGGAGCTTGCTACACCAGGACGGTGCCGCGCCGTGACCCTGGACTCTGCGACCACCCTGCCTCATGTTCCGCTAGTCAAGATGTGCCCCCAAGATGATACAGGGAGTGCCCGCTCCCAAACCGGCTCCTCATCTCTGGGGACTGCACTACCCGCCGGTTTCCCTTCACTTTTTCCACTCTCACTCCCAGGTTGGTGGACCTGCTGCCACGGGCGTAGAGCTTGGGCTGGTCTGTTGGAGCTGCGGGAAGCCCGGGAATTTTTGGGACCAATGCCTGGTGATGGAGGTGGGGACATTGGTTGAGGTCCCCAACGCACCGCAGGCCGCCCCCAATCGAGCTGGGACGTACCGCATACCCATGAGTATTAAGGGGGGTACATACCAGGCCTTGGTGGATTCAGGTTGCAACCAAACCTCCATCCATCAATGCCTGGTTCAAGATGAAACTTTGAGTGCTAGTCACAAGGTGAAGGTAAGGTGTGTGCATATGGATATCCACGACTATCCTGTAGTGACTGTGACAATTCAATTTCGGGGACAAATGCATAGTGTCGAGGCTGCGGTTAGTTCCCGCCTCAACCATCCACTAATTTTGGACAGGAATTGGCCAGCGTTTTCCACTTTATTAGGGGAAATTTGTGCAGATGGGTCCTTTAGCAGAGCGTCTCGGTGTGGGATATGTGATGCTCTGGCTGGGGAGGCAAAGCCGGGGCCATCTACATCAGCTCTGCGTCAGGATGACGTAAGGGAGGGGCAAGTCTCTGCTTCCCCAGCCCTTAGAGCATTCCCCGCCAGTGATTTCCCTCTGGAGCAGATGCGAGACGAGACACTTAGGCACACCTTTGACCAAGTGAGAGTGAGTGATGGTCAACGACTTCAGCCAGACATTGCACTTGCATATCCGTAATTTTCTATTATAAATGACCGGTCGTATAGAGTGATGCAGGAAGCTCAGACAAAAGAAGAAACAACCCAGTTGTTGATTTTGAAGAGCCGTTTGGAAATGTTATTTCAGATGGCTCATTATAATATGATGACGGGTCACTTAGGGCAGGAAAAGACTGAACCATTTAATGGCCTGTTTCTATTGGCCGGGCATTCACAGGGATGTTTGCAGATGGTGTGCAGCATTCTGTGAATCTCAGCTATTGAATCCGCCGGCCACCCCAAGAGTGCATTTGCACCCGCTTCCTTTGATTGAGGTCCCCTTTGAAAGAATTGATATGGACCTCGTCGGGCCATTAGAGTGGACGGCATGCGGGCATCGCTTTGTGTTGGTTCTGGTCCGGTTCTGTGTGGATTCTAGACAGGTCAATGCGGTGTCTAAATGTGATGCATATCCAATGCCTCCTATTGACAAACTGCTCGATTGGTTGGGCTTGGCTCACTTTTATTCGACACTGGATTTAACGAAGAGCTCTTGGCAGATCCCCTTAACACCAATGTCCCGTGAGAAAACGGCCTTCTCCACACCGTTTTGCTTACACCAATTCGTGACCCTTACGTTCGGTTTGTTTGGGGCCCTGGCTACGTTTCAGTACCTTATGGACCAAGTCTTCAGACCGCACTCTACGTACGCCGCTGCCTATCTGGATGACATCATTATATACATTAATGATTGGCAGCGGCATATACAGCATCTGTGGGCGGTTCTGAGGTTGCTGCGATGGGCGGGACTCACGGCAAACCCCAAGAAGTGCGCAATTGGATGGGTGGAGTTACGGTATCTGGGGTTCCACTTGGGTCACAGGCAGGTGTGTCCCCAAATTGATTAGACTGCAATGGTTGCGGCCTGCCTGAGATCCAAGACCAAAAAGGAGGTGAGACAGTTCCTGGGGCTGGCTAGCTATTATAGAAGGTTTGTGCCTAATTATTCGGATGTCACCAGCCCACTGACCGATCTCACTAAAAAGCGAGCCCCAGACCCGGTCCAGTGGTTGGAGCCATGCCAACATTCTTTTAGGCAGGTGAAAGCTGGGCTTTGTGGAGGGACGTTGTTACATGCTCCTGATTTTTCTCTCCCTTTTGTTGTACAGACCGACACATTGGACAGAGGGTTGGGAGCCGTGTTGTCCCAGATGGTCAAGGGGGAGGAGCGCCTGGTGCTGTACATCAGCTGGAAGCTTTCGGGGAGAGAGGCGAGGTACAGCACCGTTGAGAAGGAATGTCTGGCCATCAAGTGGGCAGTCCTCACCCTTCGGTACTACCTCCTGGGATGGGCTTTCTCCCTCTGTTCGGACCATGCCCCACTCCAGTTGCTCCATCGCATGAAGGATACCAATGCACGGATCACCCGTTGGTATCTGGCTCTTCAGTCTTTTAAGTTCAAGGTGGTTCACAGGCCGGGGGCGCAGATGGCTGTTGTGGACTTCCTCTCCAGAAATGTGTGGGGAGTACTGGGCAGGCCGGATGTCTCCCTGGCCTAAGTCGGGCGGTGGGGGTATGTGGTGGTGGGGGCGTGGTTGAGCACCGGCTTGTGAATGGAGAACGAGATCAGGAGATGAGAAAGGTAAGGATCATCGCCTGGCAATGATTGTCGCTAACAACTGTTTGTCATTGCTGTGAGAGTTGGAGATGGATTTAAGAGCGAGCCGGATGCCAGTGAGGGAGAGAGAGCTACCACACACACCCCGAGACAGTGTTAAGCTGTGTGAGCTGAAAAGCGTGATTGAAGTGTTGAAAAGCCAATTTTGTGTTATAAAATAAATACTGTTTGAGTTGGATTTGATGTCTCCCACTTCCTCCTTGCAATCCCATTACAAACTTTGTTACAGGGAGTAAAATGCGCTAATTGTCATGAAAATAATATATATATATATATATATATATATATATATATATATATATATATTTACACACACACAGGTGCATCTCAATAAATTAGAATGTCATGGAAAAGTTCATTTATTTCAGTAATTCAACTCAAATTGTGAAACTCGTGTATTAAATAAATTCAGTGCACACAGACTGAAGTAGTTTAAGTCTTTGGTTCTTTTAATTGTGATGATTTTGGCTCACATTTAACAAAAACCCACCAATTCACTATCTCAAAAAATTTGAATACATCATTAGACCAATAAAAAAAAAAATGTTAGTGAATTGTTGGCCTTCTGGAAAGTATGTTCATTTACTGTATATGTACTCAATACTTGGTAGGGGCTCCTTTTGCTTTAATTACTGCCTCAATTCGGCGTGGCATGGAGGTGATCAGTTTGTGGCACTGCTGAGGTGGTATGGAAGCCCAGGTTTCTTTGACAGTGGCCTTCAGCTCATCTGCATTTTTTGGTCTCTTGTTTCTCATTTTCCTCTTGACAATACCCAATAGATTCTCTATGGGGTTCAGGTCTGGTGAGTTTGCTGGCCAGTCAAGCACACCAACACCATGGTCATTTAACCAACTTTTGGTGCTTTTGGCAGTGTGGGCAGGTGCCAAATCCTGCTGGAAAATGAAATCAGCATCTTTAAAAAGCTTGTCAGCAGAAGGAAGCATGAAGTGCTCCAAAATTTCTTGGTAAACGGGTGCAGTGACTTTGGTTTTCAAAAAACACAATGGACCAACACCAGCAGATGACATTGCACCCCAAATCATCACAGACTGTGGAAACTTAACACTGGTTTTCAAGCAACTTGGGCTATGAGCTTCTCCACCCTTCCTCCAGACTCTTGGTTTCCAAATGAAATACAAAACTTGCTCTCATCTGAAAAGAGGACTTTGGACCACTGGGCAACAGTCCAGTTCTTCTTCTCCTTAGCCCAGGTAAGACGCCTCTGACGTTGTCTGTGGTTCAGGAGTGGCTTAACAAGAGGAATACGACAACTGTAGCCAAATTCCTTGACATGTCTGTGTGTGGTGGCTCTTGATGCCTGGACCCCAGCCTCAGTCCATTCCTTGTGAAATTCACCCAAATTCTTGAATCGATTTTGCTTGACAATCGTAAGGCTGCGGTTCTCTCGGTTGGTTGTGCATCTTTTTCTTCCACACTTTTTCCTTCCACTCAACTTTCTGTTAACATGCTTGGATACAGCACTCTGTGAACAGCCAGCTTCTTTGGCAATGAATGTTTGTGGCTTACCCTCCTTGTGAAGGGTGTCAATGATTGTCTTCTGGACAACTGTCAGATCAGCAGTCTTCCCCATGATTGTGTAGCCTAGTGAACCAAACTGAGAGACCATTTTGAAGGCTCAGGAAACCTTTGCAGGTGTTTTGAGTTGATTAGCTGATTGGCATGTCACCATATTCTAATTTTTTGAGAATTGGTGGGTTTTTGTTAAATGTGAGCCAAAATCATCACAATTAAAAGAACCAAAGACTTAAACTACTTCAGTCTGTGTGCACTGAATTTATTTAATACACGAGTTTCACAATTTGAGCTGAATTTGAACTTTTCCATGGCATTCTAATTTATTGAGATGCACCTGTATATATATATATATATATAAAGGTTGTATTCGTTAACATTAGTTAAAATGAACTAACAATGAATAATACTTTTACAGCACTTATTGATCTAGGTTAATGTCAATTCCAACATAAACTAGTTTATTTTTAAAAAGAAAAGTTGTTTATGTAACATTAGCTAATACACTTTGAACTAACATGATCTAATAATTAACAATTGTATTTTAATTAATTAAAATGAACTAAAATGTATTAATGCTGTAAAAACAAATATTGGTCTTTGTTAGTTCATGATACTTAATGTATTTATAAATGTTAATAAATAGATTAAATACATTGCAAAAACTGAAACATACTTTATGCAAGTAAGTGAACACAGATGCTTTTGGCTATGCAAGGTGAATTTCGTGCATTGTTGCATTGGGGTGAATTATGACCCAGACATTTCTTCTTAAGATTCATCTATTTATGTGGCTTTTTAAAGAATTCATGATGTGGTTGTGAAAATGTTTTTAAAATGTGTGTAATGTGCTTGTGAGGGAAAGAGATTGCATATGTGTGTGTGCATGCATGAGAAAACATGCACAGTTTCTGAACTGCGGTGAGAGCAGCTCCTGTAGAGTGGCTTCCTCTCCCGACCTGATAACAAAATTGCTCCACCCCAACCAACTATTTTACTACTGCCTCTTTCACAAAAGAGAGAGACAATATGTTCATGACAATATGCCAAATTAAAAAGTATTTGCACAAACAGTACAAAGATAAACACATGCTGATGCCTGTAAAAATGAAACACCACAATGAAATTCCACATCTGAGAATGCACAAATCGGAGCATGCAAGCTAATAAAAACCTCATGGGTGAATGCAGTCTTCATATGAGTCATCATCTCAGTTCCAGGTTTTCAAAAATGTGTTTAGGTGTAACACTTTTTTGAGAATCCACTACGAAGAAAATTAGGGATATTGTTTATTCAACTGCTCTGAGACATGAAGATGCCAAGAAAAGATGCACAAAAGAAACAAAACTGCAGTTTGTTTCGTTTGGAAAGCAAAGCACTCTGAGTCACACCTGGAGGTGGGGTTAGGTGAATATGTTTCAGGGCGTTTACATGCCTTTTGGTAGGTTATTATAGTTTAGTTTTTGTAATTGAATAATTTTATCAACTATTTTCAATTAATCACTTCTAATTTAGTTTTTGTTATATTAACATATTTACACTGGTCTTTTGGAGGAATCAACAGTAAATTGTCCTATACTAAAAGTTTGGCACATGTTGGCATAGCCATAGATTCACAGGGGGCGTGGTGAGAAATTGCACAGGTTTGAGCAGAAAATAAATGACCAGTATACAGGTACAGATCTTAGTGCCAGCGGCCAATACAAGTGTTCAAATGTTCTGATGATGTCTACAAACACTCAGAAACGCACAAGCATTTACACATCAGAATGTATAACCTCTCCCAGAAAGGAAGTTCTAGTGTAACAGGTATATAAACACCTGTGATCCGTGTAGCTAAAGCAATTGCGCACTTTGACACACCCACATGTTGCTCTGTGGGGGTGAGAAAGGATTAAGCTCATGAGCATTCTTTTTTTTTGTTTTTTTTGTTTTTTTTTTATTGAATAAGGTGTATTTTAAATTCCTTTCTGATCTTTTGTGATTAACATTTTATTGATTCATACATTAAACCAAGAAAAGCAAAACATATATATATATATATATATATATATATATATATATATATATATATATATATATATATATTATTGAATAAGGTGTCTTTTAATTTCCTTTCTGATCTTTTGTGATTAACATTTTATTGATTCATACAATAAACCAAGAAAAGCAAAACATACGTATATACACAGAATCAATATTTAATCCCCACTATTACCCCTCCTAATCCCCAACCCCACCCCGATCCCCAACAACATCCCTGTGGTCACACATGATTATAGACACACACACACACACGCACACACGCACACACACACACACAAAATAATAATAACACACATTAACAATTACACCTCTCTTTCCACTGCCCCTCCCTGAAAGCCCTCCAAAAATGCCAAATATTTGCCCCATTTCCCCACAAATGAGTCCAAATTCCCCAGTCTTCTAGATGACCCTTCTTCAAAAGCCGCCACCCTCCCCATCTCCGAGCACCACTCCTGAAATGGGGGCGCTCCAGCCGACTTCCATCCCCTTAAAACTATTTGTCTGGTGATCATGACACTGGTTAGGACCCAATTTTTTATTTGCTAATTCTCTATATGACAGCCCCATCACCTAAAATACAGAGTCTGGGGCAAAATGAAATTTGAGTGCCCAATACGTCACACATAAAACTCTGAACCTTCAACACTGGATCTTAACACACCACCAAAAAACGTGGGTTGTGCTTCCATCTTCTGATTGGCATTGCCAGCAGGTGGGTGTGTCTTTAATAACAAGCCTATACAATTTAGAGGGGGTCCAATAGAATCATTGTAAAATCTTGAATTGCATAAGGCGCACCCTTGCATCTCTAGATGCAGACTTGATGTTTTTTAGAATCCTAGCCCACACTCCCTCCTCCAAAACCAAGTTAAAATTTTTCTCCCATAAACTCTTGATAGAAGTTAAAGCTCCATCCCCCAGATTCTGAATTAGCAGGGAGTAATACACTGATGCCTCATGACCTTTTCCAAAAGCAGTAATCACCACTCCCAGAGTGTCTGCCGCTTTAGGGGGTGTATGCTACTCCCAAAAATAGTACAGTGCAGATGGCACAGCTGTAAATACCTGAGATCTGGGAATTAGCTGAGATCTGGGAATCCCAAAATGTTGAACCAAATTTTCAAGGGATCTCAACACTCCACTCTCATATATGTTATGATATACTACCGAGTGTAGTAAACCCCCTCACAATCCACTCTGACCAGCAGAAAGGGGACTTATTAATACATAATTTTGGGTTCAGCCATATGCTCGAGGCAACATTTAAATAAATATCCAAATGAAACACTCTGGAGACTTTTGTTCATACCGAGTGCAAATGCGAGATAACGGGGTGTAACTTAACTTCTCCGGTTAGTTTGATAGAAAGGCTTTGCAATGGTGAAATAGGGGCAAGAACTTCCTGTTCAATGCAAAACCAGGGAGGGGCTCTCTCAGGTGGAAGTGACCAATGAGCCAAATGTCTGAGACCAAATGCATAATAATAAAACAAACTCTTGGGTAGGCCTAGCCCACCTTTGTCAATCAGCCTATGCAGCTTACTGAAATGTAATCTGGGGCACTTACCATTCCAGATGAAGGACTTCACTATGCTATCAAATTATTGAAATAAAGGGGGAAATCGTCCTGGTCACTTTCGTAACCTCTGTTCCCTGATGGAGGGAACGAGACGTTGTGTCGATGTAGTGACACTAGGGGTCACTCTTGGGAGCCCCAAACACCTCTGGTCTTTGAAAAAAAGCCAATAAAAATTGGCGAGTGGTATTTGCATACCTCTCCCCCGAACATACGGGTATAAAAGGAGCTGGTATGCAACCACTCATTCAGGTTTTGTGCTGAGGAGCCGAGACAAGGTCCCAGCCATTTCAGCGGGTAGTCCAGCATTGTGGCAAGAGGGACACAATGTCTCGTTCCCTCCATCAGGGAACAGAGGTTACGAAAGTAACCAGGACATTCCCTATCTGTCACTCACTCGACGTTGTGTCGATGTAGTGACACTAGGGGTCCCTATACGAAACGCCACAACTAGCTGAACTGTGTTACGTGAACTGGCGGTATGTGATGGGCAGACCACTGTGTGCCTCGTAGCCAGCGCACCAGGCCGACACGTAACTTCCCCCAACGCTGTTATGAGTGTCGAACGGCCCTTCAGGAACAAGTCGACTGCCCAAAAGATAGAGACAGGCTAGCCCAGTCGCAGGTAGTCACTTAAGTCTTCCACGTCTTGTCCAGGGGCCAGACATGGAGATTCCAGAGGTCTGGTCACGGGTGCCAGATGGTGCCCCGTCCCTGAGAAAGAAGGTCCTTCCTCAGGAGAATTCGCCAGGGGGGGGCTGTTGCGAGGAACGTGAGGTCCAAAAACCACGTCTGGGTGGGCCAGTAGGGTGCTACCAGGATGACCTGCTCCTCGTCCTCCCTGACTTTGCACAGGGTCTGTGCAAGTAGGCTCACTGGGGGAAATGCATATTTGCATATTCCAGGGAGCCAGCTGTGTGCCAGCGCATCTATACCGAGAGGTGCCTTGGTCAGAGCGTACCAGAGCGGGCAGTGGGAGGATTCTCGGGAAGCGAACAGGTCTAACTGTGCCTGCCCGAATCGACTCCAAATCAGCTGGACCACCTGAGGGTGGAGTCTCCACTCTCCCCTGAGGGTAACTTGTCGTGACAGCGCATCCGCAGCAGTGTTGAGATCTCCCGGGATGTGAGTGGCTCGCAGCGACTTGAGGTGCTGCTGACTCCAGAGGAGGAGATGGCGGGCGAGATGTGACATACAACGGGAGCGCCTTTCTCGGGTTCTTGGCAGCCAGCCGTGAGACGGGTAGCATCTGCTTCCTGCGGTGGGCTCCACACCGGGGCTGGGCCACGGGGGCGGGCTGCGGCGAAGCCGGTGCAGTCACCGCAGGAGGACACCCTTGGCGACGAGCATACGGGGTGCGGGATCTTGAGCCGCGCCTGGGCAGGAAGTGTTAGATAGCTTCCTTCTGCTGCTTCACCACCGAGAACTGCTGGGCAAAGTCCTCGACAGAAATATACTCTTATTTTTTTTTTTTTAAGAATATACTCTTTTATTTCTGCCGAAGCGCCCAGGGGCATTCTCTGCAGTGCGGCCGCTGAAATGCGCCATCAGATCCAGCAGAGGTGAATGAACAGCCGTGAGAATTCAGCTCAGTGAGCATCGACCGAAGAGAAAATCTGAATGAGTGGTTGCATTCCAGCTCCTTTTATACCCGTATGTTCGGGGGAGTGGTATGCAAATACCACTCGCCAATTTTCATTGGCCTTTTTTCAAAGACCAGAGGTGTTTCGGGCTCCCAAGAGTGACGCCTAGTGTCACTACATCGACACAACGTCAAGTAAGTGACAGATAGGGAACTATAGCGAGAGACTGTAGCAAGTATTTGAATTTTGGAATACAATTCATTTTAATAACATTAACTATTCCAATCATAGATAAATGTAACGAAGCCCACCTGCCCAAATCGCTCGAAAACCTTTTTATTAAAGGGTAAAAATTAACTCTAACTAAATCACACAAATTTGCTGGGAATAAAATACCCAAATGCTTAATGCCCTGTTTGGGCCACTGGAAGACACCCAGCTGAAAAGCCGTTACCAGGCAGTATGCTATCATAGCCAAAGCTTCGGATTTAGACCAATTAACTCTGTATCCCGAGAACTTAAAATATAAAATATCACCTGCGTAAAGCAAAAGCTTATGCGCCACACTTCTCGCCACTACCCCTGGAAAATCATCCTCCTTTCTTATCGCGGCTGCTAATGGTTCCAGGGCAAGACAGAACAATAATGGGGAAAGAGGGCAAACCTGCTGGGTGCCCCTATCCAGAGTAAAATAATCTGAAATTAATCCATTCATTTGCACCGCCGCTACTGGGTGTCTATAAAGTAACTTAATTCAACCAATAAAAGTATTCCCGAACCCATACATTTCCAAAATCTTAAAAAATAATCCCATTCTACCATATCAAACGCCTTTTTGGTGTCAAGTGAGATGGCAGCAACCGGAGTCTGATCATTCGCCACTGACCACATGATATTGATGAAACGCCTAATGTTATCAGAAGAGCTATGATCCAGCATAAACCCCACCTGATCTATATGTATAAGAGATGTCATAACTTTACTTAATCGGTTAGCCAATTTTTTTACAATATTTTAATGTCTAGCTGTATCAGGGAAATTGGACGTTAACTCTTACACTCGCTTGGATCTTTGTCCTTTTTAAAAATCAGACTGAGCTGGGCTTGAGTCATGGTTGCCGGAAGATTTCCATTATTTAATGATTCCGTATAAACTTCTAGCAAAAGTGGAGCCAATTCTGTAGCATAAGATCTAAAAAACTCAGCAGCAAAGCCATCGGGCCCTGGAGCCTTGCCTGTAGGCAAGGCCTTAATTAACTCGCCAAGCTCCTCCAAGGTTATCTCAGAATCAAGAGAAATTTTTAGGAAGTTGTAATGGTTCCACAAAGTTTCTAATATCCTCATCAGTAGACGAAGATGTGGAACTATAGAGATCAAGATAGAATTCTTTAAAAGCATTATTAATATCAACGGCTGAGGTAAATATTTCACCACCAGCAGATTTCACTGAGGGAATGGTAGAAAAAGACTCTCTCTGTTTTATATATCTAGCCAGAAATTTTCCTGCCTTATCCCCTGACTCAAAGTATGACTGTCTTCCCCTGAATTGCCAAAACTCCACCTTTCATGACAAAATAATTTTATATCTTTATTTCAATCGGGTCAATCAGGCCATCAGATGACATTCGGTGCTTCAGCTCTGCCTCAGCACTTTTAATATTTTTAATATTGGATTTTTTTGGTGAATGAAGCATACTGTATGATCAGGCCCCTAAGAACCGCCTTAAGTGTCTCCCAAGCCATGCCAGCAGAGGATACTGAGGACCAGTTGGTCTCCATATGAACATTGATTTCAGGATTTTGCAAAAGGTATACATTAAAGCGCCAACTATATGATTTCCTTTTCTCCATATGTGGCAGCACCTCTAAACTCACCAGGGCATGATCTGAGACTAAAATGTTTCCAATTGAGCAATCAACAACAGATGAAATGTGGGACTTAGATATATGTAAAAAAAATCTATTCTAGAGTAAATCTTATGGACTGATTAAAAAAATGTATAGTCCCTACCAGATGGGTTCAGAAGTCTCCAAATATCTGTAAGACCAAGATTTTTACACATCCTGTGAGGCGTCAGTGTTGCTCTAGGAGGCTTGCACACTTTTGCTTCACTATGATCACGGACTGAGTCCATCAAAAGATTAAAGACTCCTCCCAATATTATATCATGAGGGGTGCCAGCGGCTTGCAACATCCCTTCAAAATCTATGAAAAAGCCATGATCATCAACATTAGGTGTATAAATATTAGCCATAATAAGGCTTTGTCCCTGAATTTCTGCTAAAACAATAATGACTCTTCCTGATTTATCTTTAATCTGTTTGAGACATTTGAATTGTAGATGCTTACTTATCAGTGTAATGACACCCCTGTTCTTACTTGAGCCAGCACTAAAGAAAACATGTCCACCCCATATCTTCCCAAATTTTTCAACTTCCTGCGAGGAAAGATGCGTTTTCTGAAGAAGCACTATATCATATTTCTTACACTTAAGAAGAGAAATAACCTTTCCAGCCCATTCACATTCCACGTGGAGAGAGACAATCCACTCATAATAACATTTGACATTTTGACATATGAGAAAAAATAGATTGTGTGTCAAAAACAAAATTATAAAGACCACATTCCAACATTAGTGCAACAATCAAACCCCGAACTTCCACCAGAACCAGGTGTCCATCCCTCTAAACTCAAACAGTCCATTTACGCCTACGAGAGCCCCCGCAACAACTTTGCCATCGGATTGCTGAAGTCTCTATACAAATTTTGTGAGACAGTGAGTAACACAACAACAGATAATCTGTAATACAAACCCAGCCAATAGGCGGAATAAACACAAAGAACGTGTAGATTCATCCACATAACTGTCCCGAAGGTGTGTTATTCCACAAAACAAACTCCAGCCGCTAGGCAGAACCAGCACAAAAAAACAGAAGGGGTGCTCAGTTTCCTTGGACAGTCAAATGAATGTTCAGTGAGCTGGCCCATTCGGCTGCTACATGAGTGCAACAAATGACCTAATCACTCCAATGACTTGCAAGAAATACTCTACAAAACAACTCCAGCTAATATGAGGCATAAGCACAAAAAACGTGCAGATTCATCCACTCAACAGTCCCGAAGGAGTGTTACTCCACAAAACAAAACAAACTCCAGCCACTAGGCGGAACCAGCACAAGAAGAAACAAAAAAGGCACTCAGTTCCTCGAACAGTCAAGTGAATGTTCATTGAGTCGGTCCATTCGGCTACAACGTGATTACCACAAAATAACTTACTCCATTGACTTTATGAAGGACATCGCTTGCTGTGGGCATGTAAATGTTCTCAATTTGGCCAGGAACATCAGTGCAAAAGCAAATTTCCGTTGATGTAAGTGATTCTTGCATTCCTTGTGATCGATCACATTTCTCTCTTGTTGAATTTGCAAAGTCTGGGAACAAGAAAATGCTGCGGTTCTTCCAAAAAAGCCTTCCTTTACTCCTCGCCTCACGCAACACGAGATCTTTATTGGATGATCTCAGAAATTTGGCCAGAATTGATCGGGCCTGTCTCCCTAAGCGGATCGCTGAGCCGGAACCCTGTGAGCTCGCTCGATTTCCAGTTTATTGCCTGTTATGTCAAGCAGATTCGGAAAAAGCACATCCAGGAATTTCACCATATCCCGACCCTCTTCTGCTTCAGGAATTCGGACGATTTGGATGTTATTCCGCTGGTTGTGGTTCTCCAAGTCCTCCAATTTCTCCCAGACGTGCTCCAAATCCACCTTGGTCGCTAGCGGATTAGCAGCTAATTACCTCTCCGATGACTCCAGGTAATCAATCCGTTTCTCGACATCCCCCACTCTTGTGACCACCTCAGTGAATTTCGTCTCCATGGCAGTGATCGATCGACGTATTACAGCAAGATCCTCCAAGTCAGCAACGACCTTTGTCAGCATTGCCAACATGCTCAACAATTCTCGCTGAATTTCCCTCACTTCTCCGGCCAAATCGGCTCCCTGGCTCAAGGCCTGCTGCTCGGGGGCATCAGCTTGAGCACGTAAGTGTCTTTTAATGTCTCCAGAGCCCGAGGATTTTGAATTCTTTGACATACTGTCTTCCAAGAACAGTTATAGAACAGGGTGCATCGAATCTCACCGGTTTATGACATAAAAAGTATTAAAACTAGCAAAGTGCGCAGAGCTCGCCATTCACAGATCCGAACCTCACATGGCGTCAAGTGACCTCACACATGAGCATTCTTAAAATCATACAGACTCATGCTATCACATCCTGGAAAGAAGGATTCCAAGTTCTTCATATGAAATGTTAAAATGTTCACATCATAACAAGGTGTGTAGCAAACATTTGACAAGTGGATTGCAACAACCTATTGAGGGAAAATTACTTTAAATTAAACCATTAAATAAATATTTAAATATTTTTTTAAAATCATTAAATACATAATGATATCATTAAAAACTATACAATTATTACATTGATTACTAAATAAATCAATAAATGTCTCTTAGTATTTAATTTTATCTGAGCACAAGGTGACGTGCTGATAGCCATAACCCTGAAAATTACAATAAGACACAAACCTTGTACAAACCTACCCAAAAAGATATGGCTAAAATGAAAACTAATGTTAAAATGTAATTCAAGGGACATTTATTGATTTATTTAGTGATTCAATGACTCATTTAATGATTTTTATAGTTTTGTTTAACAATTTCATTAGGTATTTAAATATTTATTTTTAAGTAATTTGGCCCTCCATAATAACCTAGGTTCGGAATATTTCATTTTTAAAAATTATTTTAATTCATATAAGAGTATTACAGAAAATGTCAGGTAAAAGTTCAGATGTATTATATATATATATATATATATATATATATATATATATATATATATATATATATATATATATATATATATATATATATGCAACATACCTATTAGACTTTTGGACAATTAATGACCATTCCTTGTTGGTGTGTGGCTGAAAACCGCAATAAAGCAATACATACAGTATATATATATATATGAAATATTTTATTTATATTGCTGAAAAAGTATTTTACTAATATATACTCTAAACATTTTTCTAATATATATTTATACATTGTATATATTTATATAATACATTTTATTATTTACCTGAAATTTTCTGTAATACACTTTTATATAAATAAGTAAAACATTTCATTTTAGAAAAAGTATTTTAGTAATATATATTCTAGACATTTTTGAATATATACTGTATATATTTTTATAATACATTTGAACTTTTACCTGACATTTTCTGTAATACTCTTATATGAATTAAAATATTTTTTAAATATTAAATATTCCAAACCTAGGTTATTATGGAGGGCCAAATTACTAAAAAATAAATAATTAAATACCTAATTAAATTGTTAAAAAACTATAAAATCATTAAATTAATCATTGAATCACTAAATAAATCAATAAATGTCACTTGCATTTCATTTTAGCCTTATCTTTTTTGGTTGATTTTTCATTTAAGTACAAGGTTTGTGTCTTTACATTTTAATTTTCAGGGTTATGGCTATCAGCACGTCACTGCTTGGATAAAATTAAATACTAAGAGACATTTATTGATTTATTTAGTGATCAATGTAATAACTGTATAGTTTTTTTTTAATGATTTCATTATGTATTTAATTATTTAAAAAAAAAAATATTTAATGGTTTAATTTTAATTTGGCCCTCCATAGGTTGTTGCAATACACTTGTCAAATGTTTGCTGCACACCTCTATTTTCTATGTATTAAATATCAACATGCCTATCATGCTACTGTAAAATTAATGAACATCCCTTGTTCCCTATCTGTCACTCACTCGACGTTGGTGTCGATGTAGTGACACTAGGGGTCACTCTTGGGAGCCCGAGACACCTCTGGTCTTTGATAAAAGGCCAATGAAAATTGGCGAGTGGTATTTGCATGCCACTCCCCCGAACATACGGGTATAAAAGGAGCTGGTATGCAACCACTCATTCAGATTTTCTCTTCGGAGCCGAACGGTCATGCTCATTGAGCTGAATACTACTGTTCATTCACCTGCTGGATCTGACGGTGCATTTCAGCGGCTTCTCCCTCCTCTGCACTGGTGCACTGCAGAGAATGCCCCTGGGCGCTTCGGCAGAAAAACTAGAGAGTATATTTTCTGAAAGAGCATTGTTTCCCTCTAAAAGAGTATATATTTCTCTAAAAGAGCGCACACACGGAACGTCTTTTAAAGACGCGTCTTTTTAAAGATGCTTTTCCGATTGTGTGTTATTCCTGGTTGTGCTCGTTATCTCTCGCCTTCTAACGGTCACGATCACTGTCTTTCATGTCTGGGCACTGCTCACGCGGAGACAGCGCTCGTGGATGGTCACATTCTCATTGCGAGAATGTGTCCATGGCAATGTTGCGGTCGCGGCTCGCCTTCGTAAGGAAGCGAGCCACCCCAGAGGCTCCCGCCTCGGTCCTTTTACCCACGGGTTTGAGGCCAGCGTGGCTAGCACTGGGGGCGATTTGGGGACCCCAATGGGACCGCCTCCGCCGGGTATCCCCCCGCGGACCTCCCATTCCCCAGCACGCTCGTCTGCCCCGATCGGGCTTCCGGGTGAGTCCGCCGGCTCGTCTCACGGCGTGTTCGACCTCTTATTCGGAGCCCGCGAAAGTGATGAGCTCTCGAGCGCAGCATCGGAGAGCGGGCTCGTCCAGTCGGAAGCCTCAGCTGGGCTCCTCCCTTCGGTGTCGATCGCCCAGTCACAGGCTGACGCGGAGATGACGACATGCTTTCCCGGACAGCCGCGAGCGTCGGTTAGAGTGGATTTCACCGCTCTTCCCTGAACCCTCGCGGCTCTGTGATTGGTTCCTGGGCTCGCGGCGCCGCTCAAAGCCACGCCCCGCCCCGTTCCTTTCTTCCCGGAAGTGCATGAAGAGCTGACAAGGTCGCGGGAGGCACCTTTTACTGCCCGGTCCCGATCTTTTCAGCTTCCCCGCTCTCACTACCCTCGATGGTGGGGCGGCCAAGGGTTATTCGGCAATCCCCCGGTGGATAAAGGCGCTCGCGGTGCACCTATGCCCGCAGAGCGCCGCCACCTGGCGCGGGTGCCCAAAGCCCCCGTCCAAGGCCTGTAGGTTTACGTCGTCTCTGACGGTCAAAGCCTACGGCGCTGCTGGACAAGCCGCCTCCGCCCTGCACGCTATGGCTCTCCTGCAAGTCCGCCAAGGCGCTAAAGGAACTGCACGAGGGTAGTTCCGCCCCGGGATTGATGCAGGAACTGCGCTCGGCGACCGACCTCGCTCTCCGAGCGACGGAGGTCACGGCGCGGTCTCTCGGGCGGACGATGGCCACACTAGTGGTCCAGGAGCGCCACCTTTGGCTCAACCTGGTCGAGATGGGTGAGGCCGACAGGACACGATTCCTTGCTGCCCCCATTTCCCAGGCGGGCCTATTCGGCGACACCGTCGAGGACTTTGCCCAGCAGTTCTCGATGGTAGAGCAGTAGATGGATGCTAGCCGGCTTGTCATGCCCCGGCGTGGCTCAAGATCCCGCACCCCATCTACTCATCGCCGAGGGCGTCCCCCTGCGGTGACTGCACCGGCTCCGCCGCAGCCCGCCCCTCCGGCCCGGCCCCGGCGTGGAGCCCACCGCAGGAAGCCGACGCCACCCGTCTCACAGCCGGCACCGAAGAACCCACGGAGGTCTTCGAAGCGCCCCTGAGACGGGCGACCCAGGGACAACGAAACCCGCTGCTCTGGAGCTGGTAAGCAGATCTTCTTTTTGTTACCTTTTGCATTTAATTGCGCTGCATGCCCAAGTGGCTGCAGTACTCAAGAGCTCCGCAAGAGTGGTTTCCTTGTTCCCTGGGTCACATATTCGGTGTGTACGGCTGGCATCACAACCACCGTCCACCACTCCATTTGGCAGGTTGGCGCTCCAGCGGCGGTCTCCCGTCCTGAGCGCCCAGCTGTGGCACAAATCCGCCCCCGATGTGACAGTCTCCACGGGTCATGAGGACAGGCCTCTTCCTCCCCCATCCCAGGCTGTTCCGGGGGTGGTCACAAGGAGCCAGGTAAGTGCTTCGATGTCCTCGGACTCAGTACGGCCACGATGTGGTGTGGCACCTCAAGCTCCACCCCGCCGCAAGGCCCCACCCGCCGGTACATCCGATGACGTTGTCCCTTTGGTCCCCCTTGCGCGGAACTCGGACGCATGGCTTGCGCTTTCCAGTCCGTCACGAGGGCTGGTCCGGACCGTCCGACTCGGCTGCACGATTCACTTCGCTGGACATCCGCCCAGGTCCAGCGGTGTCCTCTTCACCTTGGTGAAAGACGGAAACGCTGCTACCTTGCGCGGAGATCGCTACCCTCCTACGGAAGGACGCGATAGAACCTGTTCCTCCAGCCGAGATGAAGAAGAGGTTTTACAGCCCCTACTTCATTGTACCGAAAAAAGGCGGTGGGTTGCGGCCAATCTTGGACCTGCGAGTACTGAACCGGGCCTTACACAGACTCCCGTTCAAGATGCTGACGCAAAGACGCATTCTAGCGAGCGTCCGGCATCAAGATTGGTTCGCGGCGGTAGACCCGAAGGATGCGTACTTTCACGTCTCGATCCTTCCTCGACACAGACCCTTCCTGCGGTTCGCGTTCGAGGGTCAGGCGTATCGGTACAAGTCCTCCCTTTCGGCCTGTCCCTGTCTCCTTGCATCTTTACGAAGATTGCAGAGGCTGCCCTTGCCCCGTTAAGGGAGGTGGGCATTCGCATTCTCAACTATCGCGACGACTGGTTAATCCTAGCTCACTCTCGAGACGGGTTATGCGCACACAGGGACCTGGTGCTCTCACATCTCAGCCGACTAGGGCTTCGGGTCAGCTGGGAAAAGAGCAAGCTCCTCCCGGTTCAGAGCATCTCTTTTCTCGGTTTGGAGTTGGACTCGGTCTCCTTGATGGCACACCTTACGAACGAGCGCGCCCAGTCGGTGCTGGCCTGTTTGAAGGCGTTCAAACAGAAAACAGCGGTTCCACTGAAACTTTTTCAGAGGCTCCTGGGGCATATGGCATCCTCAGTGGTGGCCACCCCCGCTCGGGTTGATGCATATGAGGCCGCTTCAGCACTGGCTCCAGACTTGAGTCCCGAGATGGGCATGGCGCCACGGGACACACCGCGTGGCCATTACGTCGGTCTGTCACCGTCTTTTCAGCTAGACGGGTCCGCGGCTGCGTTGGCACATCAACTGCCTCGAGTTACTGGCAATTCTGCTCGCCCTGCGGAGGTTCCGGCCATTGATCCAGGGCAAGCACGTGCTAGTTCGGACAGACAGCACGGCAGCGGTAGCATATGTCAACCGCCATGGCGGTCTGCGCTCCCGCTGTATGTCATAACTCGCCCGCCGTCTCCTCCAACGGAGTTAGCAGCACCAAGTTGCTGCAAGCCACTCACATCCCGGGCAACCTCAACACTCCGGCGGGCGCGCCGTAACAACAGGTTACCCTCAAGGGAGAGTGGAGACTCCACCTTCAGGTGGTCCAGCTGATTTGGAGTCGATTCAGTCAGGCACAGGTGCACCTGTTCACCTCCCAAGAATCTTCCCACTGCCCGCTCTGGTACGCCCTCACCGAGGCCTTCCTCGGCATAGACGCGCTGGCACACAGCTGGTCCCCTGGCATTCGCAAATATGCGTTTTCCCCAGTGAGCCTGCTCGCACAGACCCTGTGCAAGGTCAGGGAGGACAAGGAGAAGGTCGTCCTGGTAAGCACCCTACTGGCCCGCCCAGACGTGGTGCTCGGACCTCACGCTCCTCGTGACAGCTCCCCCCGTGCAAATTCCCCTGAGGAAGGCCCTTCTTTCTCAGGGAAGGGGCACCATCCAGCACCCGCGCCCAGACCTCTGGAATCTCCATGTCTGGCCCCTGGACGGGACGCGGAAGACCTAAGCTGTCTCCCACCTGCGGTGGTAGACACGTTCACTCAGGCTAGGGCTCCCTCTACGAGGCGCCTGTATGCCTTTAAGTGGTGTCTGTTCGCTAAGTGGTGTTCTTCCCATCAGGAAGACCCCCAGAGGTGCGCAGTCAGATCAGTGCTTTCCTTCCTGCAAGAGAGGTTGGAAGGGAGGCTGTCCCCTTCCACCTTGAAGGTGTACGTTGCTGCCATAGCAGCACACCATGACGCAGTCGACGGTAAGTCCTTAGGGAAGCATGATCTGATCATCAGGTTCCTAAGAGGCGCCAGGAGGCTGAATCCCTCCAGGCCACACCTTGTTCCCTCATCGGACCTCTGTAGTTTTTCAGGGTCTACAGAGAGCCCCCTTTGAGTTTTGCAGTCAGCCGGGCTTAAGGCACTCTCCTTGAAGACTGCCCTCCTGACTGCGCTCACTTCCATCAAGAGGATAGGTGACCTGCAAGCATTCTCTGTCAGCGAAACGTGCCTGGAGTTCGGTCCGGGCTATTCTCACGTGATCCTGAGACCCCCGACTGGACTATGTGCCCAAGGTTCCCACCACTCCTTTTAGGGACCAGGTGGTGAACCTGCAAGCGCTGCCCCAGGAGGAGGCAGACCCAGCCCTGTCGTTGCTGTGTCCGGAGCGCTTTACGCATCTATTTGGATCGCACGCAGAGCTTTAGAATCTCTGAGCAGCTCTTTGTCTGCTTTGGTGCACAGCGGAAAGGAAGCGCTGTCTCCAAGCAGAGGATCACCCACTGGCTCATTGACGCCATAACTATGGCATGTCTCGCCCAAAACATGCCGCCCCCGGTAGGGCTACGAGCCCATTCTACCCGTGGTGTAGCGGCTTCTTGGGCCCTGGCCAGAGGTGCCTTTCTAACAGACATTGCAGAGCAGCAGGCTGGGCAACACCCAACACCTTTGCAAGGTTCTACAACCTCCGGGTGGAACCGGTTTCATCCCAGGTAGTGGCACGCAACACAAGCGGATAAGCCCGGGATAGCCGGCCGAGTGTATCGCTTGCACATAGCGCCTTCCACCTCCTTTTGAGCTGAAGATGTGCGCTGTTAATTCCCAGTAGTGTTCACAAAAGTTGTTCCCTGGTTGACTTCCTCCGAGCCCTGTGGCAGTCGAGTTTTCGGAGAGACTCGCTGCCGGCCCAGTACACGCGCTAAGAGCCTGGTTCTGGGGTAGGTGCTCCGCATGTGGCGGTTCCCTGTAAGGCTAACCCCATGCGATCTATATCTTCCGCTAGTTCGTTTCCCTACTGGCAAACTGCGTCTTCCTTGGGCAGAGCCCCTCAGTCTCCATGTTGTAGTAACTCCTCCCCCATTGGGCAGGATCTACCTTGAAGGCTCTCCACATGGTTGGAAAGACCATGTGATGTATTCTTCCACTTAAATATCCCCCCCTCTCTTGGGGTGAGGTGTGGTCTCCGCGGTGTCCTCCCCTTGGGAGGGACACCCCCCGACTAGACCTGGCGGCCCAGTCAGATAATCCCCCTTCTTTTTAGGGAGTGGAAAAAGAGAAGGGGAAAGAGGCCACGACTGCGTTAAGCCTGTCTCTATCTCTGGGTAGTCGACTTGTCCCCAAAAAGGGCCGTTTGACACTCATAACTGTGTTGGGGGAGGTTACGTGTCGACCAGGTGCGCTGGCTATGAGGCACACAGCAAGTCTGCCCACCACACAACGCCAGTTCACGTAACACAGTTCAGCCTTGTGGCGTTTTGTATAGGGACCCCTAGTGTCACTACATCGACACCAACGTCGAGTGAGTGACAGATAGGGAACGTCATGGTTACTGGTGTAACCTCCGTTCCCTGATGGAGGGAACGAGACGTTGGTCCCTCCTGCCACAACGCTGAACTACCCGCTGAAATGGCCGAACCTTATATCGGCTCCTCAGCATAAAACCTGAATGAGTGGTTGCATACCAGCTCCTTTTATACCCGTATGTTCGGGGGAGTGGCATGCAAATACCACTCGCCAATTTTCATTGGCCTTTTATCAAAGACCAGAGGTGTCTCGGGCTCCCAAGAGTGACCCCTAGTGTCACTACATTGACACCAACGTCTCGTTCCCTCCATCAGGGAACGGAGGTTACACCAGTAACCATGACATTAGTGCGTGGCTCAAAACGTCAAAATAAATAAATATAATAATAAAAAATATATATATTCAACCACAAAATATTTTTATACAGTATTATTTTTATATAATTTTTAAATATATTGTATTAATATACAGTACTGTGCAAAAGTTTTAGGCAGTTGTGAAAAATGTTGCAGTGAGGATGTTTTTGTTTGCAAATCTAAAATTGATATTTGCTATTGACACCCTAAAGCAAAAGATATAAAATAACCATCTTAAGATAAATGTTTTTGTGAAACATCTGTGCCTAAGACTTTTGCACAGTACTGTGAATAATATTAATATATTTATTAAGCTATATTTTATTTATATATAATATATCCATAATATAATTTATTATTATTTCCTGGACGAATTAAATGTTCCAAAAATAGGTTCCACATTAATATTCAGGGAAGTATCATAAAGAAAATAGAAATATCACTCAGTCTCATAATTAACGCACACTATTTCTTTTCACCTGTATCATCAAATGATTCCCATGTCTTTATTTTTTGTGTATAAAACATCAACATCTTGTGACCTCTGTCCCTTTTTTATTGCCTCATAAACAATAAACCTTCTGTGTAACCGAACCAGCATGTAAATATAAGCCTTGTCTCAGCAACAAAGTGAAAGAGGCGCATGCACCCACAGCTTTGTTTACATCCCGGCACCTCCACTCACTCAACAGCCCAGCCGACACTTACAGAGAAATTCAATGGAAGTCATGGCCTAGTGCTTATCTGTCACTGTTTTTCTCTTTTTCTCGCTTTCTGTGTCTCGGGTTCCAGAGAAGCAAGAAAATGTTATAAAATGAGAAAGCAGGGCTGGGAGGAGGGGTGTTATAACTGTGTCTCTGGTGTATTGACCATGTGTTCATGCAGTTCGGCTTAAGGTGCCTGTTACCTGTGCTGCATTTAAATGGAAACGCATGGTGCCTCAATTCTGTGCACAGTTATCATCTGATGAGAGAGGATTACACGCTTGCTGGCAGGCACGTTGAATGTGATGCAGTCTGGTGCAAATAGCTTGGAACTGTTGTCATTTAGATGATAAACTTCAAAAAAAAAAAAAAAATCCCTTTCAATCAATAGTGCAAACGGTCAAGGTTAACAGCAATTTGGAGAAACACTCCTGGAAAATAACAAAACCCCTATTACAATAAACTATTTTTACCCAGGCTAGACTAACAACTTTCCTTCACCTCTTGTTGTCCTCTCTTTTTAATTGGCTCCCTCTACCTCTCTGTGACAGTGACCACCCACTTTGTTAGTGATCTTTGTTCCGGAAATATTTTTTTATATAAATTTTCTCTAGAAGGATTAAAAAACATCTGTTAGATTTCCGAGTACTTCGGTTCATACAAACAAGGCTGGGCATAGAAATGCATCCATTCTTCGAATTCAAACTCTTCAGACAAGTTTTTTAAGTTTGGTTCTCTGTTTTTTTTTTTTTTTTTTTTTGCAGCTGTGTTTTGTTTTTTGTTGTTAATATCTCTGTGGTGGTGATACTGTACCAATCAAGAGAGTCTTCACTAAATAAACAATTCGATTTCGGATTGTTTCTCACCAAACCGTATCATATGCCTTCAGAACAAGGCATGAGTCACATGATTAAATTTATTAGACTTCTGAATTACAATTTTGCATCCTTTTGAAGGTTGAAGAGGTGGTTACCATCCACTGCCATTGCATGACACAACAGAGCAGAACATTCAAAAGTTTCTCCTTTGTGTACCAAAAAAGAAAGAAATTCATATTGGTTCAAAACAATACGAGGGATAATGAATGCATTTTCATTTTTGGGTGAAATATCACTCAGTGCTCAGTGATAATAAATATAAAGACACTATATTTTAGGTGATACAATGTTCAGATATATAGACATATATAAATAGATTGATAGTGTAGGGAGACTAATTTGATTATGTAATTCGCAAATACTTCATTTTCATTTCCAAAAGTGACTTCTCTAAACTCTCTTCAGGAAAATGGGTGGTGTAGTTTTTCACTGGGAATTAAAAACAATTTCTGGGAAATTACTTTGATATCACACTGACTTGTGTGTTCTACAGAAGCATAGCTTATATCATTGTTTAACAACCTCTTAGCTCACAGGTGGTCTGTCTTGAAATGGTTTGTATGATATTGCTCAAAATTAAATTTCTCTATGGCAAATTTTTATTTATGGAACCCTGCTATTGCACTGTTGTCCTGTTTCTCACATCTCCTCTCACTTTACTGCCCTTCAAATGCCCAGAGCATGGCGATACAGTTGTGAGTAACCAGTCTTAGAAACCATTGGTAGGTGATCCATTATAAGCTGGAATCATAGGCTGGAACCACTAACATTCCTTCTGAAAGACATCACTTTCCCCATGGTGTCCTTCTCCTCGCTTTCCTACACTCCCTATCTGACTCTCCACGCCTTCTTTTGACCCTGCACAGCTGTCTCCACAACCAAACTCCAGATAAGTTGTGTTTTTTGTCTTTATGAAATATGCAGACTGAGTCACACTCTCTGAATTCCAAGGTTTGGTGGAGCAAAATGCAATCCAAGTTCTGGCTTTTGGGTGTTGCCCAAGTACAGTACATTAACTTAAGGGACTAATTATAGGGTTTAAGTTTTTCGTCATTGGAAAAACAAATGTGGGAAAGATCAGGCACAAGAGATATTTCACTGTCACATCTTTTAATCTCACACACAGAAATTATATCATTATCAAGGTGAGTTTCTGTCTGCTTTTGTAGACATAACTATTGTCGCTCCTTGTGTTTGTAAACAACAAGGAGTTATTCAGATGGAAAAAATGCGAGGTCAAATTTATCCAGTCATGGTTGCATGCAGAGGCAAATTTGATGCTCTTCACCTGCTTCATGCAAGAAAAATTGGTTCCCTATCTGTCACTCACTCAACGTTGTGTCGATGTAGTGACACTAGGGGTCACTCTTGGGAGCCCGAGACACCTCTGGTCTTTGATAAAAGGCCAATGAAAATTGGCGAGTGGTATTTGCATGCCACTCCCCCAGACATACGGGTATAAAAGGAGCTGGTATGCAACCACTCATTCACATTTTTTTTCGGAGCCGAACAGCCATGCTCACTGAGCTGAATACTACTGTTCATTCACCTCTGCTGGATCTGACGGCGCATTTCAGTGGCTTCTCCCCCCTCTGCACTGGTGCACTGCAGAGAATGCCCCTGGGCGCTTCGGCAGAAATAAAAGAATATATTTCTCTAAAAGAGTATATTCTCTAAAAGAGTATATTTCTCTAAAAGAGCGGCACACACAGAACGTGTTTTTAAAGACGTGTCTTTTTAAAGATGCTTTTCCGATTGTGTGTTATTCCTGGTTGCGCTCGTTATCTCTCGCCTTCTGATGGTCACGATCACTGTCTTTCGTGTCTGGGCACTGCTCACGCGGAGACAGCGCTCGTGGATGGTCATGTTCTCATTGCGAGAATATGTCCATGGCAACATTGCGGTCGCGGCTCGCCTTCGTAAGAAAGCGAGCCACCCCAGAGGCTCCCGCCTCGGTCCTTTTACCCGCGGGTATGAGGCCAGCGCGGCTAGCACTGGGGGCGATTTGGGGACCCCAATGGGACCGCCTCCGCCAGGTATCCCCCCCACGGGCCTCCCATTCCCCAGCACGCTCGTCTGCCCCGATCGGGCTTCCGGATGAGTCCGCTGGCTCGTCTCACGGCGAGTTCGACCTCTTATTCAGAGCCCGCGAAAGTGATGAGCTCTCGAGCGCAGCATCAAGCAAGAGCTCAGCAAGAGTGGTTTCCTTGTTCCCTGGGTCACATATCCGGTGTGCACGGCCGTCATCACGACCACCGTCCACCACTCTATTTGGCAGGTTTGGTGCTCCAGCGGCGGTCTGCCGCCCCTGAGCGCCCAGCTGTGGCACAAATCCGCCCCCGATGTGACAGTCTCCACGGGTCACGAGGACAAACCTCTTCCTCCCCTGTCCCAGGCTGTTCCGGGGGTGGTCACAAGGAGCTAGGTAAGTGCTTCAATGTCCTTAGACTCAGCACGGCCACGACGTGGTGTGGCACCTCGAGCTCCGCCCCACCGCGAGGCCTTACCTGCCGGTACGTCCGATGACGTTGTCCCTTTGGTCCCCCTTGCGTGGAACTTGGACGCATGGCTTGCGCTTTCCAATCTGTCGCGAGGGCTGGTCCGGACCGTCCGACTTGGCTGCACAATTCACTTCGCTGGGCATCCGCCCAGGTTCAGCGGTGTCCACTTCACCTTGGTGAAAGACGAAAACGCTGCTACCATGCACAGAGATCGCTATCCTCCTACGGAAGGGCACGATAGAACCTGTCCCTCCAGCCGAGATGAAGAAGGGGTTTTTTAGACCCTACTTCATCGTACCGAAAAAAGGCGGTAGTTCAGACCTGTGAGTTCTGAACTAGGCTTTACACAGACTCCCATTCAAGATGCTGATGCAAAAACGCATTCTGGAGAGCGTCCAGCATCAAGATTGGTTCACAGCGGTAGACCTGAAGGATGCGTACTTCCACATCTGGATCCTTCCTCGACACAGACCCTTCCTGTGGTTTGCGTCCTAGAGTCAGGCGTATCAGTCCAAAATTCTCCCTTTCGCCCTGTCCCTGTCTCCTCGCATCTTTATGAAGGTCGCAGAGGCTGCCCTTGCCCCGTTAAGGGAGGTGGGCATTCGCATTCTCAACTATCTCGACGACTGGCTAATCCTAGCTCATTCTCGAGACATGTTGTGCGCACACAGGGACCTGGTGCTCTCACACCTCAGCCGACTAGGGCTTCGGGTCAACTAGGAAAAGAGCAAGCTCCTCCTGGTTCAGAGCTCCACGGTTTGGAGTTGGACTCAGTCTCCTTGACGGCGCACCTTATGAATGAGCGTGCCCAGTCTGTGCTGGCCTGTTTGAAGGCGTTCAAACAGAAAACAGCGGTTCCACTGAAACTTTTTCAGAGGCTCCTGGGGCATATGGCATCCTCGGCGGTGGCCACCCCGCTCGGGTTGATGCATATGAGGCCGCTTCAGCACTGGCTCCAGACTTGAGTCCCGAGATGGGCATGGCACCACGGGACACATCGTGTGGTCATCACGCCGGTCTGTCACCATCTTTTCAGCCCATGGACCGACCTCTCGTTTCTACGGGCAGGTGTTCCTCTAGAACTGGTCCCCAGGTGTGTCGTGGTCATGACAGATGCCTCCAAAATGGGCTGGGGCGCTGTTTGCAACGGGCATGCCTCTGGACGGGTCCGTGACTGCATTGGCACATCAACTGCCTCGAGTTGTTGGCAATTCTGCTCGCCCTGTGGAGGTTTCAGCCATTGATCCAGGGCAAGCACGTGTTAGTTCAGACAGACAACACGACAACAGTAGCATATGTCAACCGCCAAGGCGGTTTGCGCTCTCGTTGTATGTCACAACTCGCCTGCCGTCTCCTCCTCTGGAGTCAGCAGCACTTCAAGTCGCTGCAAGCCACTCACATCCCGGGCAACCTCAACACTACAGCAGACGTGCTGTCATGACAGGTTACCCTCAGGGGAGAGTGGAGACTCCACCCTCAGGTGGTCCAGCTGATTTGGAGTTGATTCGACAGGCACAGGTGCACCTGTTCACCTCCCAAGAATCCTCCCCACTGCCTGCTCTGGTACGCTCTGACTGAGGCCCCCCTCGGCATAGATGGGCTGGCACACAGCTGGCCCCCTGGCATGTACAAATATGCATTTCCCCCAGTGATCCTGCTTGCACAGATCCTGTGCAAGGTCAGGGAGGACGAGGAGCAGGTCATCCTGGTAGCACCCTACTGGCCCACCCAGACGTAGTGCTCGGACCTCACGCTCCTCGTGACAGCTCCCCCCTGGCAAAGGGATGGGGCACCATCTGGCACCTGCTCCCAGACCTCTGGAATCTCCATGTCTGGCCCCTGAATGGGACGCAGAAGACCTAAGCGGTCTAGCACCTGTGGTGGTAGACACAATCACTCAGGCTAGGGCCCCCTCTATGAGGCGCCTGTATGCCTTTAAGTGGTGTCTGTTCACTAAGTGGTGTTCTTCCCGTTGGGAAGACCCCCAGAGATGCGCAGTCAGATCAGTGCTTTCCTTCCTGCAGGAGAGATTGGAAGGGAGGCTGTCCCCTTCCACCTTGAAAGTGTACATTGCCACCACGGTAAGTCCTTAGGGAAGCACGACCTGATCATCAGGTTCCTAAGAGGCGCCAGGAGGCTGAATCCTTCCAGACCGTGCCTTGTTCCCTCATCGGGCCTCTGTAGTTCTTCAGGGTCTACAGAGAGCCCACTTTGAGCCTTTGCAGTCAGCCGAGCTTAAGGCACTCTCCTTGAAGACTGCCCTCCTGACTGCGCTCACTTCCATCAAGAGGGTAGGTGACCTGCAAACGTTCTCTGTCAGCGAAACGTGCCTGGAGTTCAGTCCAGGTTACTCTCATATGATCCTGAGACCCTGACAGGGCTATGTGCCCAAGGTTCCCACCACCCCTTTAGGGACCAGGTGGTGAACCTGCAAGCGCTGCCCCAGGAGGAGGCAGACCCAGCCCTGTCGTTGCTGTGTCCGGTGCGCGCTTTTCGCATCTATTTGGATCACACGCAGAGCTTTAGAATCTCTGAGCAGCTCTTTGTCTGCTTTGGTGCACAGCGGAAAGGAAGCACTGTCTCCAAGCAGAGGATCGCCCACTGGCTTATTGATGCCATAACTATGGCATATGTCGCCTAGGACATGCCGCCCCAGTAGGGCTACCAGCCCATTCTACCAGGGGTGTAGCGGCTCCCTGGGCCCTGGCCAGGGATGCCTCTCTAACAGACATTTGCAGAGCAGCAGGCTGGGCAACACCCAACACCTGTGCAAGGTTCTACAACCTCTGGGTGGAACCGGTTTCATCCCAGGTAGTGGCACGCAACACAAGCGGATAAGCCCGGGATAGCTGGCCGGGTGTATCGCTTGCACATAGCGCCTTCCACCTCCCTTGGAGCTGAAGACGTGCGCCATTAATTCCCAGTAGTGTTCACAAACTTTGTTCCCTGGTTGACTTCCTCCGAGCCCTGTGGCAGTCGAGTTTTCGGAGAGACTCACTGCTGGCCCAGTACATGCGCTAACTAAGAGCCCTGTTCTGGGGTAGGTGCTCCGCATGTGGCGGTTCCCTGTAAGGCTAACCCCATGCGATATATATCTTCTGCTAGTTCGTTTCCCTGCTGGAAAACTGCATCTTCCTTGGGCAGAGCCCCTCTGCCCCAGTCTCCATGTTTGTAGTAACTCCTCCCCCATTGGGCAGGATCTACCTTGAAGGATCTCCACATGGTTGGAAAGACCGTGTGATGTATTCTTCCACTTAAATATCCCCCCCTCTCTTTGGGTGAGGTGTGGTCTCCGCGGTGTCTTCCCCTTGGGAGGGACACCCCTAGACCTGGCGGCCCAGTTGGGTAATCCCCCTTCTTTTTTAGGGAGTGGAAAAAGAGAAGGGAAAAAGAGGCCACGACTGAGTTAAGCCTGTCTCTATCTTTGGGTAGTTGACTTGTCCCCAAAAAGGGCCGTTCGACACTCATAACTATGTTGGGGGAGGTTACGTGTCGACCTGGTGTGCTGGCTATGAGGCACACAGCAGTCTGCTCACCACACACTGCCAGTTCACGTAACACAGTTCAGCCTGTTGTGGCGTTTCGTATAGGGACCGCTAGTGTCACTACTTCGACACAACATCGAGTGAGTGACAGATAGGGAACATCATGGTTACTGGTGTAACCTCCGTTCCCTGATGGAGGGAACGAGACGTTGTGTCCCTCCTGCCACAATGCTGAACTACCCGCTGAAATGGCCGGACCTTATATCGGCTCCTCAGCATAAAACCTGAATGAGTGGTTGCATACCAGCTCCTTTTATACCCGTATGTCCGGGGGAGTGGCATGCAAATACCACTCGCCAATTTTCATTGGCCTTTTATCAAAGACCAGAGGTGTCTTGGGCTCCCAAGAGTGACCCCTTGTGTCACTACATCGACACAACGTCTCGTTCCCTCCATCAGGGAATGGAGGTTACACCAGTAACCATGACGTTTTTGGATCATCATACCAAGTTTGGGATCTCTGCAATGTATGATCTCTGACACCCAGACACCATTGAAAATTGGTAAAATGTAAAGATTTTTGCATGGAGCCACACTGAGAGCCCCATATCTCTGGGATTTAACCATATAGGGCCTTAAATATGAAAAAAGGAACAGTTGTTCTTAAATAGAATCTAAAGAGATATTCAAATATACTTTGAGAGTTATAGACACTCAACACAAAAAAGTGTTTTTTCTATTTTTGGACTCGCAACCAGGGCTGCCGATAAGGGGGTACAACTGGACCTTTTGTCCTGGGCCGGACTTGAGTGGGGCTATTCCATATTGTAGACCGCATTTAAACGCGTTCAGCAGGAGACGCTGATATAAACACGGAGACAGCGTGCAACCGCGAAAGTCATCCGGGTAGCCCAGTTGATGGGATAATTGTCTGCACCCCCCACCCTCGGTCGGACAATGGACTGGAGGGGGGCCCGATGAACGCATTTTGTACACGTCCCAAGAATTCCTACCTGCAGCCCTGCTCACACCATTGGCATACAGTATAATGAAACAAGGGGTGCTGAAGTCAACTGAATTTAGTAATAGACCTACCTGTCTCTGTGAAAAAAATAAAATAATGATGCTGCCACGTTTCTAAGGTTGCTTTTTTTAACTGTAGTTTTGATCCAAATAATAGGCAAACATTTTAAATTTTGACCCTCCTCTATAAAATAATATTAAATTAATAAGTACTGATTATTAATATTTTGACTTTCGTCATCATTTTTGCATTCCTTTCGCATGACATGAGGGTGAGTAAATAATGACAGAATAACATTTTTAAATGAACTATCTAATGAACTAACTACTTCAGTTGTGCAGACCTAGTTAAAGGGATAGTTCACCCAAAAATGAAAATTCTCCCATCATTTACTCACCCTCATGCCATCCCAGACATGTATGGCTTTCTTTCTTTTGCAGAACACAAACAAAGATTTTAGCCATCCAATTGGTTTTGGGTGAGAACAGACCAAAATGTTACTCATTTTTCCAGTACATCTTGGCATTTCTATGCTGTATTTCATGTAGAGGGGCAGGAAATTGTCCAAGCTGCATCTAGCTTTTGAGTCAAAGAGTCTTCACCTGATATAGCTTCTTATTTTCCCTGTGGTCACTCAGTTAGGAGTCTATATCTCGGTCTGTCTTGATTTGTTGTTCTCAAGTGCTCTTTCAAAAAATCCTGCTGTGCATCTGCTTTGTATCTCTCTCCCTCTCTTAAATGCATTACCGATACATCAGTGTTTCTATCACAGCAAAGAAAGAGGTCAAATCATAAGCAGAGATCACTCGAGGTTCTCAGAAGCCGTATCCTCAGCTCGGGGTTATCGTGCAGGCGAAACCACACGGCAGCCCTAACCTCATCCTGTTTCTCACACGTTTAAGAGAACCTGACCGCATATTTCATAACTGCAAACACGTTCAAAACAAAAACACCAGCAACAGCGAGTTTCAGGTTGAACCATTTTAAAGCAGTGGTTCTCAACTGGTGGGTCAAAAAACAAAATGGGTCACAGAACTGTGACTGAAAAGTAAATATCTGTCATAATTTACTCACCCACATTCTTTGAGGAGCACAAAATGAGATGTTAGGCAGAATGTTAGCCACTTTCATTGTACCTTTTTATTATCGAATGAAAATGAATGGTGACTGAGACTAACATTCTGCCTAATCTCCCTTTTGTGTAAGGCAGAAGAAAGTAAGTCAAATGTGTTTGGAATAAAATGAGAGTAACCATAATATTAATAAAATAAATATATAATTTTATCAAAATAAAAAAGAATAGTATTATAATTAATTAAAACATAATATTATAATATCAATAAAATAAAATGTCGCCATTCATTTTCATTCAAAACATTTTAATAAAATAGATCCTAATAAAATAAAATGTATTAGTATAATAATAATAATAATAATAAAAAAGAATATTATAAAATAAAATTAATACATTTCATTGTTAGATTTTTTTTTTGTATTCCGTGGATTGTTTCCGCAGTCACCATTAATTTTCAAATGTATAAGTATTAAAATATCAAAACATAATATTTTAATATTAATAAAAAAATAAAACATTTCAATGTGTGTTCCGTGGATTGTTTTCCTCAGTCACCAATCACTTTTATTGTATGGAAGAAAGATAAAAGTGAATGGCGACTGAGTTTTACATGCTGTCTAATATCTCCTGTTGTGTCAAAACAAGATGAGGGTGAGTAAATGATGACATAAGATTCATTTTTGGGTAAGGGCCAACTATCCTTTTAAACCAAACTATCTCTTTAAAGCATATTAATGAGGTGTGCGTCCTGTTAGTGTCAGATAGTCAAGAAAACATGTAAAAGAGACAAACAACCTGTTTACTGAGACAACTTGTCTGGATTTCTGCAGAATTTACATCAAAACATCACAGAGTGCGGAATGTTTCTCAGCACCTGATTTTCTTTATTCCATTTTTAAGTATCATTGCGCACAAGAAGCAATATTTATTCTATTACATGCTAAAGCATTTCTAAGAATCTTAAATAGCAGAGAAGCTGTGGAAAATATTATTGATGAGCTTGTAAAAGCAGCGTGACCTGGAGGTAAGGTGAACGCAAACGATCTGCAGACTCTTGCGATTTTATTGGCAAACGCCTGGAATGTGCTCAGGGCAAGGAGCCAGGCTGCATTAACAGACGGACTGCTGACTTCCCAGAATACCACCACTCTGCAAGTCCATTCCGGAAACAGCTCTCGCACTATATCTAAGCAGGGGATGAATTAAGAGCCGTGATATGGTTTTCTCCCTTTATCACTCACTCATCCTTCAAAGGCCTAGACATCCATCCTTTCTCCCAGAGCCAGATTTGTAGTGCTCTTAGAGGAGGAGAGAGCCCTTTTTGCTCTAATGGGTTGGAGCAAAACCATGCGCAACATCCACAAAGTCTGCCATAAACCTCATGTTGCTTTTGCAGCAAACAAAATATTGAGTAGCAGAACTGAAAGCAAGCTGGAATGGTTCCCAATGAGGCTGATGCCAGATTTTGCTGACTGTATATTAGCTGGAGTCATTAAAGCTAAAGTTAATATCTTTGCCACTAGCTTCACCAAATTTAACTGCAAAAGTAATTAGATAGGTCAAGTTTGTTAGACAAACTTTGATATTGGCTTGACAAAGACTGGCATGCTAGTTTAAAAAAAGGTTCAGATAGATAGTTAGACCAACTGTCAAAAAGTCTGATAAACAAATAGATGGATGGATAGACATTCCGTCAATGTAAGTCTATGGGATATTTGATCACCTGCTATGGGAAAATCATAAGTCTGATCAGTTAGAAAAGACATTGCACACTAAAGACCCCTATATACTTCCAGAGAAGTTCTTCTTCGTTCAGGGGTAAAAAGACGTTTGAAACAGCTGAACAACGGTATACTGTTTGCAAACATTCAAACACCCGCCACACTGCTGTGGGAGGCATTTAGAGGAGCATTTAAATATGAGGCCGCTACATGTAAATCCTTAACTAATATGACATTAAAATGTGTTATCAATGACTTTATGCCTCGTTCTATGATTAGAATTCACATGAAGTCAGTAAAAGAAGCTGTTTTAACCACTCGATGATTTAAAGTAATATAGTAGATTTGATTCCTTTTGTAGACCAAATAAAAAAAATTTAAACAATTAAAATCGCATGACATGGTCTTGGAAAATGTCTCTATGTGAACGATCATACACATGTTGATAAATTTGCTCGCTAATAACTGCATGCCTGTATGTTCATGTTGACAGATCTTGACTGACTGAACAACGTAAACAAAGTAGAAGGAGCTTCAGGTCACACCTACCTTCGTTTTGGCTAGAATTTGTTCTAAATGACACCACACCCATTTGTTATTCGATTTTGTGTGAAGTATATCGGGGCCTTAAATAAGAACTGTCTGAAGTTTGATGGATGAAGTTTGAAAGCTGCAGGAGGAGTTACATTTAATAATTTTGGTCTTTGTTTAGGGATTTTGGAAAAACCCATATAAGCCTAAGGCCACAACCACACTAATACAGTACATTTTCGTTTGAAATTTTGATTTTGATTTTATTTTATTTTTTTTTTTTTTTTTTTTTTGCTACGTTTACACCTGTCATCCACACTGGAATGGTGTTTTTGGATTAAGAAAACAGATAGTAAATGAATTAGTGTGGATGTGCCTAAAATGTAGAACTGATGTTTTCTAATAGTTTTCCTAAACACTCCCCTGTCTGATATAAAAAAAAAAATAAAAATAAAAAAAATAAAAATAAAATAATTAAAAAACAGATAGTCCCACCCGAAACTCACGTCACTGTTTGAGCCAATGTTGGCATGTCAGGCTGGTCAAGATTCTCTAATAAACAATTGTGTGATACACCACATGTGTGTACGCCCAAGGACAGTTAATGAAAGCTATAAATACTCCCCTACTAATCGGAATGCAAGCAGATGCTGGGGTTTAGCTAGGATGCTTGAACAGAAAATACAAAGTCTGAAGTTTGGGCCTTCAGGCGGTTACATTATCAGGAAGGAATGTGCAGGTGGCAAAGCTCAGCCAACTGGAGTCGGAGAGAGTAAGTCAGGCCGGATGGCACCCCGGCCTGAATTGGGCGATGGGGGTATGTGATGGGGAGGGCGTGGCCGGGCCATAAGGGTGGACGCCTGGCACTGAATTACCCCAATCAGCCAGGAGAGGGATAAAGAGGACCTGGAGTTGCCAGTGAGAGAGAGAGAGAGAGAGATGCATGCAGCCGACAAACGTGTGCATTCTGTGTTGGGCCAGGAAGGCCAAAAGTGTGAGCGACACACAGAGCTGTGTGTTTGTGTGCCTCGCTGGCTGGAGAGGCGGAGCCAGGGCCGTCTACGTCAGCTCCACATCAGGAGAACGTAAGGGAGGGGGAAGTCTCGGCTTCCCCAGCCCTTAGAGGATTCTCTGCTGGGTATTTCCCTCTGGAGCAGAAGCGAGACGAGACCCTTAGGCAAGCCTTTGATCAAGTGAAAGTGATTGATGGTCAACACCTCCAGCCAGCCGTTGCACTCGCATTTCCGTATTTTTAAAATATTAAGGATCGGTTGTATCGAGTGACGTGGGATGCTCAGACAAAGGATACAACCCAACTGTTAGTACTGAAGAGCCGTCAGGAAATGTTATTTCAGATGGCTCATTATAATCCGATGGTGGGTCACTTAGGGCAGGGAAAAACACTAGACCGTCTGATGGCCCGTTTCTATTGGCCGGGCATTTGCTTGGATGTTCACAGGTATTGTGCGGCATGCCGTAAATGTCAGTTGGTGAATCCCGCGGCCACCCCAAAAGCGCCATTGCGCCCCCTTCCATTGATCAAGATCCCCTTCGAAAGAATTGGAATGGACCTCTTCGGGCCATTAGAGCGGACAGCATGATGGCATCACATTGTGTTGGTTCTGGTGGACTACGCAACGCGATTTCTGGAAGCAGTACCTCTGCGCATCATCTCAGCACGTAGTGTTGCAGAGGCACTCTTCAGAATTATCTCCCGAGTGGGAATTCCGAAAGAAATCCTCACTGATCAGGGCACGACGTTTATGTCACATACACTACGTGAACTATATGAATAATTGGGGATTAAATTGATTCAGAACAGCATATACCACCCCCAAAACACACAGCTTGGTCGAACGATTTAATCAGACACTAAAGAAAATTATTCATAAGTTCGTGCACGAAGATGCTAGAAATTGGGACAAGTGGCTCGAGACCCTATTATTTGCAGTACGAGAGGTCTCGCAAGCCTCCACGGGGTTCTCTCCATTCAAATTATTGTACGGGTGTGGACCGTATGGCATGCTCGACGTCCAACAGGAAATTGGGAAGAGGGACCTTCAAACAGCAAAAGCGAAATTCAATATGTTCTTGACCTGAGAGCAAAACTCCACACACTGGAGCAATTAACACAGGAGAATTTGCTCCAGGCTCAAGAACATCAAAGCCGGCTACATAATAGGGGTACTCGACTACGGGAATTTGCACTGGGAGAAAAAGTCCTTGTATAACTCCCCACATCAAGCTCTAAATTACTTGCCAAGTGGCAAGGGCCCTTTGAGGTCACACGGCAAGTCGGGGAAATAAATTATGAGGTTAAACGAATGGATAGAGGCGTAGCACGTCAGATTTACCACCTTAATCTCCTAAAACCATGGAGAGAGGTGGTCCCCGTGACTTTGGCGACGGTGGTTCCAGAGAAGGAGGAGCTCGGATCGGAGGTGAACTTAAAAGCCACCGATCGAGTCCCCGGTCACTAACGGAGACCACCTCTCAATGTCACAATCATGGAGGTTGCCAGGTTGCAAGGAGAATTCTCCAACATGTTCTCACCTCTTCCCGGTCATACAAATCTCATAGAGCACCATATCGAAATGACCCCAGGGGTTGTGGTACGTAGTCGTGCCTACCGATTACCCGAACACAAAAAAAAGTGGTTTGGGAAGAATTAAAGGCCATGCTAGATATGGGGGTAACAGAAGAATCCCAAAGTGAATTAGCCAGCCCTGTGGTGCTGGTTCTGAAGAGTGACGGCTCAGTCCGGTTCTGTGTGGATTATAGAAAAGTCAATGTGGTGTCTAAATTTGATGCGTACCCAATGCCTCGGATTGATGAACTGCTCGATCGGTTAGGCGTGGCTTGCTTTTATTCAACACTGGATTTGACAAAGGAATATTGGCAGAATGCACACGTTTGTCAGCTGCATGTATCTCTCTCTCTCTCTCTCTCTCTCTCTCTCTCACTGGTGTCTCCAGCTCCTCTTTATCCCTCTCCCAGCTGGTTGGGGTAATTCAGTACCAGGTGTCCATCCTTATGGCCTGGCCATGCCCTCCTCATCACACTTTGGATCTTACATATATTAGGAATCTTTGCGTTCCACGCCGGACAGAAGGAACAGTGCATGAGAGATCAGCTGTACAGTCACAATAACACCCAGCTTCTCTCCTTTCACAGCTCGACTGTGATTCAGCAAAGGAGTGAGACACTGTCTAGTGGTTTAGGACTACATCTGCTGCTTATGACATGCTCTCACATTCAACCAGACGGGCAGGAAAAAGAAACAGCATTGTTAAGACAAATGATGACTGTAGGACAGGAAGGCCACAGCCAGACGTAGACAGCCCTAAAACACTTTTGCAAATGCAGAGATTTGTTGTGTGTGGGCAAGAGACCACAAGCATTCTGCATGCAAACCATTGGCACAAACAGATTGTAGATATTGTTCGCCGAAAATGGGATTTCGTGAAAGACTTCAAACTGACCCAGATGTTAAACCCAATGTTTTACACATTCACAGCACAGACTGGGAAAGGGACATCAAATTTTAGCTCATCCAGACTTCATTTAGCTTTGGGTACAGGCCCAGTGTAACAGGATCTTGAGCCATGAAGGTAACAGTGTCTACTAGCTCAGGTTATTCTCTTTCCTTGCAGTGGTTTCCCTCTCACAAACCCAACGCCCCAGACTTGCGCATTGGGGGGAGAGTTGGCAGATGTCTGAGAGACTGCCTGCCTTTGTGAAATGCTACAAAGCACATTCCAATCCATCGCCTCTATAGTCATACGGTTGTTTTTATCAGTATTTGGAGGATGAATGGTGGTGGATGAGGTTGTATGGGTGGCTGGATTTGCCAGATCTGTAAATAGGGGAGGGTTGAAATACTGTTGTAACACTTTTGACACCCTTTATCTGTCTGACATCACAAGTGGAGGCGCCACCAACAATAAGGGTGTTGAAATTTGGCACCATTGAAATAACTCAAATTACTTTCATTCTAGTATTCATTGTCTCTAAAAACAAATATATGTGGTATACTAAGTTTGTGACGTGAGCACAACACCAAGCTATTTGCTATTTTTATATGCACTAGACACTGAAAGGGGTTATATTACAATTGTAATTTAACCAAGAAGTGGTCACAGTCCAAAACAACATTATTTCAGAACACTTTTAAAAGAGTTTGAAGCAATTTCCGATTGAATCACTCTATATTCTCTCTTGCAAAACAAATACTTGTGGTTTTCTAAGTTTGTTGCGTAGGTACCTCACCAAACTACTCACTATGACTAAATTGTTTACATCCAAGACAACATTTAAGTACACTTTTGTACAAAAGTTTTTGATGCAATTATTTATGTCTGGCAAAACAAATATCTCTGGTGTGCTAAACTTGTAGCAATGTTATGACAGCAAGCTACTTGCTATTTTTGCGTATATTACACTTTGATGAAATTATTTATGTCTGGCAAAACAAATATCTGTGGTGTGCTAAGCTTGTTGCAATGTTATGACAGCAAGCTTCTTGCTATTTTTGCATATATTACACTTTAAAAGGGTTATATTGCAATTGTGATATAGCTAGCTAGCGATCACAGTCCAAAACAACATTATTTCAGTAGAATTTGAATACAATGTGATGTAATTATATTCATTAATCTCTCTTGCAAAACAACCTTCTGTGATGCACTAAGCTTGTGGCAAAGTTACGATGGCAAGCTACTTGTATTTTTGTGTGTATAGATAACTAGAGATCACTGTCCATAATAACATTATTTCAGTAAACTTTGAATATAATTTTTATTAGGGATGCACCCCCTTACAAAAATTCTAAACTAGCCACAAACTTGCCACAAATTTGCTGCTTGTTATTTTCACATGCAAATGAGATTTTGATTAGCTGCAAATGTTTGCCAGAAGTTTGCAGCTCTTCGCCGGTAGTGGTGAACCTCCGGCAAACCTTTGGCAACAATGGACAATTTGCTGCAAAACTAATTTGCAAGTGAAAATTATCAGTTGTGTATTTGAGGCAAGTTTGCTGCAAATTTTCCATGATATGGCCGATATGAAAATGTTTGGCCAGTACCGATACCGATTTTATCAAAAAAAAAAAAAAATGCCGATACTGATATTTTGCCATTTACCATAGTTTGTCATCAGATTACTGTTTTACTTTGGAATTCTGCTTTAAAAATGAACAAAGAGGTACAAAACCTTTTTTACTGTTCTAAAAATAAATAATTTTCATTGAACATGGATTGGATCTGTTGAACTCATGATAGGCCAACATTTTAAAGAGAGCCACAATGAAAGATAAATAGAAGATAAAAAGATAAAAAAATTATACAAAAAATAACTAAATATAACATGATTTATGTGAAAAAGGTTATTTTGTACTTCTAAAATATTTTTGCACTTATTTTTTTGCAGTTCAAAACAACAGAACTCACATTTGACATGTATGCACTGTATATAATAGTACATTACAAATTCATACTATGCATATTTTGGGCAATTACATAAAAAAAGAAAAAGAAAAAAAAAAAAAAAGAAAGAAAAAAATTAAACCAAAGAAACAAAACCCCCTTTTAGTGGTATAATGGATAATGGATAATGCCATCCGGTCTGGAGGGCGCTGCTTGCGCTGAATGTAGAAACGCAGCCTTTTTACGTTTTAGTAATTGCGCAAGGCCATATTGCAATTTCAGTCTTACTTCATTCAATCATGCAGCATTAATGGATATCATACCGATATCCCATAAGTCAAAGTCTGTTGGTTTCAAAGCATTTTAGATGGTTTCCCTCATCATGTAGCCTATAGGTAAGTGCTGCTTTACCAACTGTAACGTCCATTAATGGCAGTTTTTCGCATTAACGTGAGAAAGAAAAAGTCTAAAAATTAAATATTACATGTTCTTAGGAGTGCCAACCCTTCAACATAATGTGGCTGTTATTATTTCTGGATTGTCATTTAAATTCACAAAGTTTTTACAAAGTGTGTTTCTAATTAATTATAAATCAACCATCGTTTTTTCATATCGGCGTTTTCATGCATAAAACCAATATGCCAATGGTTTTAATTTGGTCAATAATTGGCCGATAAATATTGTCAGCCGATACATCTCTAATTTTTATGAAATTATACTTTATTCTCTTTTGCAAACTCAAATATCGGTGGTGTGCTACATTTGCCACAAAGTTATGACAGCACACTACTTACTCTTTTGTTTACATGGCTAACTAGCGATCACAGTCCAAAACAGCATCACTTCAGAAAAACTTTAAGTACAGTTTTTTATGTAATGTTTCTTAATTCTCTCTCGCAAATCAAGTATTTGTCGTTTGCAGCAATTACGAAAGCAAACAACTTGCTATTGTGTATATATAGCTAACTAGTACTATTTTGAAGTACACTTTGAATTTTAATGAAATTATGATGCGTGTATGGTGCAGCTGTCACAAAACTGAACTTTCCACTATAACAAGAACCATCTATACCTAACACAAAAATCATAACATCTAATTTCTCATGGTAGGTTCATTGTCTTAAGCCAAACTGTCTCTGAACTTCAGTTACCTCTGAGGTAATGGTAACAACAGAGGATTTAATATGCTGCTATCCTCTCTAGTGTTTCAACCAAAATAGCACTCAAGCAAATGGGTATTGCTTACATCAACGTTAACCCTTGTCAAAGCTCAAAACAGAGCAGACGAAACACTGTTGTCTCCTGTTCTCAAACAGCTAATTATCTTTGTGTGTCTCCTTTCAATCCTAGGTTCTGGCAGTAGGCCATGCACAGAGCGCAGTCTTATAATGACCCATTTTCTCCTAACCTTAATTTCCTGTGCACAAACCTACACCAATGCAGTTACTCCTTTTTTCAAACGAGAGCCAGAAATGGCTTTGTTTTCTAATATCACTTAACCTGGATTTAATGTGATCTGTTAAAAGATGGATTAATGAATTCATAATGACAATGAAACCAAAAGAACTAATAACCCAAATGAGAAAATGTAGAATGACCTTTTAGCAGATACTCCCAATGACTCAATCAATCTCAAATGAAATGTGCCAAAACCAGGGTTGTGCACCATTCAGAACTGAATTGAGGATGCCTTTTACATTCCAATTCGATTCCTGCATTTGAATTGATCTGAATTTAGGATATATAAAGTTGATATTTCTTTATTTGTATTATGGTTGTAAACATTGCTTGCATGTGAGTGTCTTCGTAATGTTGAGATCTCATCAGTACAACTCATTACGGTTGGGCCCTCCCCAACACACAATTACCTACATATAAAGCCCACCCCACCCCCCACCTCACACACACACACACACACACACACTCACACTCACACTCTCTCTCTCATGCTGTGCCAGCATTCCTGCGTGAAACATATATGGATGTTGATGGGGTACTGCCAGTTACCACCTACTTTGGCACTGATAAATCAAATCTTGCACATTTACCATCCTTCAGAATCTCTTTCAAAGGCACACAACTCCCTTTAAGAACACCAAATGTGGTAAATTAATTGACGACCCATATTTTGTGCCCTTTAACTCTTGCCAAATGAGAGCTATCACACTGAGCTCATTGTGATGCCTGCAGTCTCAGTATATGATCTTCATATTTCTCTTTCTTTCTTTTTTTTAAATTTTTTTTAATTTAAACAAAACATTTTAATTGCCATTAAAATAATGTCACAAAAAAGCATTTTCTACAAGCAAAATATAATTTTAAAATAATAAAATTAAATATAAATCTATAAATATACATATTTAAAAATACATTTTTTAAATAAATATATGATTGCTTTATTTTGATTTTAGTGTGAAATATGGCCTGGAAATTGTGACAGGTTTTGTGAGATGCACCCTGGTATTGAGATCACAGCATACAGAAACCTTCAGGAGAGAGAGAGAGAGAGAGAGAGAGAGAGAGAGAAGTAAGATGCTGGAAGGGCCAAATGTTTGATTCAGGCATTGCACTGCTCCAGCTCCCCCTCCTCCGCTCAGTCCTCATGTCTCAGATGGGCACCATTTGGCAGTGTGAATGTGCAGTTATTCTGCACAGCAGGTTCTTGTGAAAGACTCTACCTGCTGTTGAGATTTTATGCATGTCATTAAGAGCTTGGTACTCTGTGCACATATAGAGTCACTGCATAACAGTTCTTTTAAGATGTAAAATTATGTTCTATATATTTAATTCATTTTGCAAAGCAAACCAGTGAGGTCAGTGGAAGGCCATACTTCAATATTACATGATTGCATCCCTTTAATCTTAAAAAAAAAATAAAATAAATAAAAAAAGCTATACGATGACATAGAAATTAATTACATTACTTTTTTAAAAACATGTTATGTAATCCCATGGTGGTATTTGGCCTGCAACCACAGCTATATCACTGTAAATGAGAGCTTTTGTCATCATACAGACATTATGATATGTTTTTCTATTCCACAGATACAGTGTTTTGCAGCAGTGTTATTACTATTAAGATATCCACAGGTAAGGGCATGATTGAATATCACTGATTTATGGTGCACCCACGTTCAATATGTGGCCTAGAATTCCAGTGTATGTTGAGGGCTCAAGAACTATGACAAAGGATGCATGCTTTTGTATAAATGTAGAAATATCTGTATGCAAGCAGAAAAATCTTTACATACTTTGTCATTAGTTGGGTAATGCATAACTATTACTGTTGCTCATACTTAGGGTTAGTGTTGCGAATTTTAAGACATTTTCTTAATTGAAAATCGTTAAGTTTAATGTAATGAAAATCGATTAATCATTAACAATAACAATAATAAAATGTAAGTGGTGAACAGCTTGAAACTCAAAAAATACAAGACGCATATTTTTCTTTAGTCAAAGCTCTATTTATACAAAGTTTGATTTTTGACTGACCACCCGTTCTAATGTAAATAAATTCCTTTCTATAGTACATGTAGCCTACAGCTTAAATATCATTTAAATAAATACACTTAAGAAATGGGAGTGTTCGTATTTTACTCGTAATATATTTTCAGTTCGATGTATTTTTAATATATTTATCCTATTTTTTAATTCATTTGCATTAATTTACTGTTAATGTATTACTATAAATAGTAACTTAAAAAAAGTTACAGATTCCAGTTCATTAAAACTTCACGTTGTAGATGGTGGGATATTTCAGAAATTATTTTATTTGAAATTAAGTCAAATGATAGTCAAGTCAAGTTATTTGTATAGCGCTTTTCACAGCACACATAATTTCATAGCAGCTTTACAGGAAATCATGCATTAACAAAAAATTAAACTGTAATATCAATAAAGTCTTAGAGTCATCATTGTGTAGTTTGATTAAATATGATTGTAAATAGTGTAAAAAAAATAAATAATTAAATCATAATTGTATTTCAAACCCATGTGAGCAAGCTGAAGGCGACTGTGGCAAGGAACACAAAACTCCATAAAATGCTGTGTGAATACAGTTAAGCCCAATGTATGCTTCAGTTTTGAAGCGAATGCTTAGCGACTGTGTTCAGTTGAACACAAGCTTGTCAAAGTATTCTTCATTTGACTGTACGTATTCACAGGCGGTTGGTGCATATGTGCTACGACTGCTATGAGATACTGGACTATTTCTCCCCAGGAGTTTAGAAACATAAAGATGTCTTTATATTCCTTCAGACTTGAGTTATACAAATGCAGGTATCTCTTGACCTCCACACACACAAGTACTTGATGTGCACATCCACTGTTGTTGTTTCCACATTTGTCTCCTGATGTTTAGCAGCAAATACTTCTTCTTTTAGCCCTTCCTCATGACAGCAATGGCTAAAATGTGAGTGTTGCCACCTTGTGGACCCATTAATTAGTACAAATAATTCCAGGTGCACGTGCATTCTGCCGGTTAGAAACATTGAGCTGCGCACGTTCAGTGCTCGAGCACTCTGCTGATGACGAAATTTGCATCACGCATCCTGTACTGAGATTTCAGGTGAATGTACCTACATGCTCTCCCGGCGAGAACTGACGTGATTGTCGGTGTGGATGATACAGGATCATGCAGTAAACGTAACGTTCATAAAAAAACTAAGTGAAGGATGCATGTCTGTGTTTTTTATTCTGTGTTGCGGACAGGATGTGACATGCAGCGTGCAAGCAGCAGAAAGACCTCTAGCAGATGGTGATGATCGATAAGCTTAATCGATCAAATTATTAACAATATAACAATTAGGGGCCTGGGTAGCTCAGCGAGTATTAATGCTGACTACCACCCCTGGAGTCACAAGTTCGAATCCAGGGTGTACTTAGTGACTCCAGCCAGGTCTCCAAAGCAACCAATTTTGTCCGGTTGCTAGGGAGGGTAGTCACATCCCAGCTAACCTCCTCGTGGTCGCAATTAGTGGTTCTCGCTCTCAGTAGGCCAGCTAACCTCCTCGTGGTCACGATTAGTGGTTCTCTCTCTCAGCAGGGTGCGTGGATCGCGGAGGGTAGCATGAGCCTCCACATGCTGGGAGTCTCCGCGGTGTCATGCACTGCGAGCCACGTGATTAGATATGCGGATTGACTGTCTTGAAACTGAGACTTGTCCTCCTCCACCCGGATTGAGGTGAATAACAGTGCTACCATGAGGACCTACTAAGTAGTGGGATTTGGGCATTCCAAATTGGGAGAAAATGGAATACAATTTTTTTTTAAAAAAAGGATATAATATGTTGTTAACGATGAATAATCGATCAGAGATTGTTTATTAACATCTCTAGTTAGGGATTTGAACAAACCCCTAAAACTAAGTATAAAAATATGGGCATAACTCGTCATGCACCATTTATGCTATGCACATGAATGATACCATGTGGCTTGTTATGGAGATGTGTGCTATTTCTTTTCTAAGCAATCAGACTTATGAATTTCCACCGGGCAGATGCTAAAATTGACAAAAATCAGAATATCATAGAGACATGTATATGGGCTTTTTCGGCTTGGGCCAGTAGGTTACTACCTAGCTACTACCCAGAACACCCCAGGAACCACTAAGCAACTGCACAGCAATGCACTTAAACACAGTCAGAACACCTAAGCAACCACATAGCAACCCCCTCTTTTGACTAGGGCCAGTAGGCAACCACCTAGCAACCTCCCTGCAAAGCAATGTGCTAAAAACTCTCAGAACACCTTAGCAACCACATAGCAACATCCTCTTTTGATGGGATTATCCCGTATTTAAAGATTAAATTACGTATCGAATCAATACGGGATGCAATTTGTCCCGTATTTAAGCTGGTCAGATGGTGTCACGGTGAAATCGTTCCAGATCACTAATTTAACATTGGAAATTTTGCCAAGGGTTGGTAAGGGATCATCTGAAAAGTCCAAACATTGTGCTAAAACTGTGGATTTTTTTCTGTATAAATGTCCAATAAGATAAACACAATTACAGTGTACAGTATGAATACAGTCACTAAGTTATAAAGACAAGAAGTACAGACATTTGTTTTTACAAAAACCAACCAAAATGTATACATACTATAAATAAGATAAAGAAGATAAATAGTTGAAATAATAAAATAAATATATTTATATATATATATATATAAAAGATGCTTTTTTTTTTTTAATAATTAATGGGTCAGGAAAGTTCTAATTTTATAAGAAAGGATATACACTTTTTATTATTAATAACTCAACGCATTTATTGCTAAAACTGTGGAGGATGTGGAAGGATTGTCTGTCCCTTATTTTACAACTTCAAAAGTGGCAACCCTAGCACTTGGGCAACTAAGCAACAACCTAGCAACTACCAGAAACACCCTAACAAGCATGTAACAAAGTTCTATGCTGTGTTCCAAATGACATACTATACGTATACCAACATATGTTAGGGACAGTGGTGGCTCAGCTGTTAAGGCTCTGGTTTACTGACCAGAAAGTCTGGGGTTCAAGCCCCAGCACTGCTAAGATGCCACTATTGGGCCCTTGAGCAAGGCCCTTGACCCTATCTGCTGCAGGGGCACCATATCATGGCTGACCCTGCACTTTGACCCCAGCTTAGCTGGGATATGTGAAAACAAATACATTTCACTGTATATATGCAAAAATGTATGTATAATGTGTGACCAAAATAAAGGCTTCTAATCTATCTATACACCATGCACTTACAAAACAGGCTAAGCACACAGCCATGTAGTGTATGAATTTTCAAAAAATGTAGTATCATCCCAAATGGAACATTTAATGTTTTTTTACTGCAAGGAAGTATTTGCTGTTTAACAGCTAAGGGAAGTGATGTTTCAAACGCATGTGATGTGTTGCCGTTAGCTTTAGCGCAATAGACAACCTCAGTTCAACACTTGTATCTTAAACAACGTACATATTCACACAGCTTGGCTTGATGGTAAAGCATTCAACTCACATTTGTAAGGTGCTGAATCCACTGAAGTTTTGCTAACTGATACATTTTTCCTTATTTACAACTGTTTTGTCAGACGAGCAGCACAGCCAGGTAACTTAGCCCCTTCCGCTATGAGTGCATGAAGTGTCCATCATTCCACACACTGTTTTGACAGTTGAAAAAGTGCATCATCCGGGTCCTTAAAGTAAACTTCTTTTTGCTGCATTCAGTGTTAACATACTACTCGCACTACTTACTACAAAATGGCGTAGAATAGCGTAGAAGTGTGCAGTTTGGGACACACCTCTAGAAACTACCCAGAACACATAAGTTACTGCAGAGCTATGTGCTAAAAACACTAAGAAAATCTTAGACCACATAGCAACACCCTCTTCTGACATGGGCCAGTAAGCAAACACCTAGCAACTACACAAAAAAAGCCTAGCAACCACTTCACAATGCCTTAGAAACCACCCAGAACACCCTAGCAACCACCCAGTGCCCCTTAACAAATGCAAATAATGCAATAAAAAAAAATTCAGAACACATTAGGAACCACATAACAACACCCTCTATTGACAACCTAGCAACTACCCAGAACACCCTAGCAGCCATATAGCAATGCTCTAGACACCCAGAAAACCCTAGCAACCACTAATTTCTCTGCTATACAGTGAAAATACGTGACCCTTGTATTAAAATGTTGTCATCTGTCTTTTTTTTTGCATACTCTCTAATCTTTAACAAGCACAAAGGAAAATGCAGCACTGATTTTAGCATCAACTTCCTTTAACCAATCACATGGTCAATCTCTGTAAAGAAAAAACTGCCCTTAAAACCACAGGGATGGAACAACCAGTCCTTTCACTTTAAAAGACTGGCTGCACTCAGCGCCTGCTCTGTCTAACAGCCATCAAGATTCTCCCACGTTCTGTTCGGTTCTGGCACATCGCACCTCTAATCAGGGTTAAATTAAGCGTCAGCTCTGCCGTGCCATACACCAGCCACTTTGAGCATCCTCAGCTCTCCTGAGAGCCAAAGAAAGCGTAAACTGAAATGCAGACAAGTTTGTTGGCAGATTATGACCCTATACCATCTGCAACTCTTTGAGATCAAAGCATGCCACTCATGAAAAATGCATATCTGTGCATGCGTAACACTTAAGGATGCATGGCTTCATTAAATATCTTCAACGCTCAACATGCTCCTTAAAACGTGTCTTGGTGGTTTGGAAATTATAGCGGTTTTGGGAACTGTACAACTGTAACTTAGACACAAAATATTCCTGACACCTTTTAGCCACAAAAGTAGCGTCAGACACATCTGCAATATGAGAAATTCAAGTTAATGAAATCCAGGATAGTGTGACATATAAAAAAAGAGGTTAACAGTACAACATAACCGACAGGAGTCTCACACAGCCTTTGGCTTATATAAGCTGGTTTATAATACCTTGCTGTATTGTATGTATATGCCCTGTAACATTCGTTGACGTGCGAAGAGGTCAGTAATTTTCTGTCATGCATGACTGTGCACAGATGGCAGGTTGCATGTGAAGTATTGAAGCAGTGCAGGCTTTGTTAAAAAAATTTGATCACACACACATTCATACACACTGACAACAAAACAAGCAGGGCATGACTATCAGTAGTCACCTGACATGTTTTCCTGGAAACTGTGTGTGTGAGTGTGAAACTGGTGTTGATAAGAGCTCAGGTACCAATCTCAAGGGGCACTTCAGTAAACCAGCCTTCTCTTAATGCACCAAGCATGACATTCAAACACACAGACGAGGCAGAAACTAGCCTTGAAAACAAATAAAAATGTTTCATGTTAAAACATGTTATATGTTTGTGTAAAATATTTAAATTTATTTGATGTCACAAAACTCATAAATATTATTTAGGTTATGCACAGATAATTTCAAATAATCTTTCAATGTAAAGTAGACACTTACCTGACAGAAGCTATTTAAAAAAATGGTGGGGACAAAACTGGCCAAGGCAAAAAGTGGTAAGGACATGTCCCTCCTGTCCCACCCATAAATGATGCCTATGGCTGAATGGATAGAATGCTGATCTTCTCAATACAGATGTTTTATTGGGGTACTATTTGGCCATTTAGAGATTATCGGAAATGAATAATCATATCATAATCATGTACTCTGAAGAAAAAAAAATTGTAACCTAAAAATGTGCTTCATGACATCTAAATTAACTGGTTTGCTACACATCAGAAATATTATTTAACATCACTGAATCAACCTAAATACATTAGTTTATACCAACATAACTACTTTTAAGTGTTGGATCAAGAAGAAATAGCTCCTTAAGGATAACATTTTTTAAAAGTTATCACTTTTACAGTATATTTACATTTTGCTCCAAGGTTCTTCAAAGAATACCATGGCATTACCATGGTACATGTCCAAAAACATGTTATTATCATCGTACATGTCCAAAACGCCATGGCATTATCAGCTACACTGGTTGACCGCTACTTCTAACAAAAATGTTTGATATGGAAAGTGGCTCATAAGGAAAAGTTTTTTTTTCCCATTAATTTTATTAAATTACAATTATTGTTTATTAATTTTTTTAAATTCATATATTTTTATTATTTCTTAAATATTTATTTTAAATGTTTTATGGATTAATTTTGTAATAAAAACATTTAATAAAAAATACTGTGTATATATATATATATATATATATATATATATATATATATATATACACTTATTGAGCAGTTTATTAGGAACACTATGGTCAATGTGTTGTGCATTCTGAAATGCTATTCTGCTCACTACAATTGTACAGAGTGGTTATCTGAGTTACCGTAGACTTTATCAGTTCGAATCAGTCTGGCCATTCTCTGTTGACCTCTCTCATCAACAAGGCATTTCCGTCCGCAGAACTGCCGCTCACTGGATGTTTTTTGTTTTTGGCACCATTCTGAGTAAACTCTAGAGACTGTTGTGTGAGAAAATCCCAGGAGTTCAAATGTTACAGAAATACTCAAACCAGCCCATTTGGCACCAACAATCATGCCACGGTCCAAATTACTGAAATCAAATTTTTTCTCCATTCTGATGTTTGATGTGAACATTAACTGAAGCTCCTGACCCTATCTGCATGATTTTATGCATTGCACTGCTGCCACACGATTGGCTGATTAGATAACCGCATGAATAAGTAGGTGTACAAGTGTTCCTAATAAAGTTCTCAATATGGCATTCAATAAAGATAACTCTTTAGGTGCTTTTTTTTTTGTCAGTTGTGCGTACATTCAGGCATTCAGGTTAGTTGCTCTGAAATATTCAAGGTGGTCGTAACATCCAATTGTCTTGGTTTGAGAAGTAGTTTAACAAAACAAATAAAATATTTTTCTAGACAGAATCATTACTCATGCCGCTGGCATTTCACATTCAAACAGCATTAAAATTATCCCACACCACTTTCTCTCATGTCAAAAAAAGAACCTGTGTGAATTTCGACTCTTGCGAATCCCTTCATCCCCCACCTCTTAGCCATCATGCAATTAATTGCAATTGAGACCAATGCTTTTTCCTGAGACTGTAGTTCATTTTTTCCCATGTCATTTTCTCTGGATTCTTCTCGACTGCTCTGGAAAATTTTAAACCAAACAGGCCAACAGCTGGATCTTGTGGGCAAATTTAAAGTCCTCTGGGGACTGTAATATGCAAGGCAGAGTGTTTGCAAACATCGCAAGCCAATCAGAGAAGACCTGTTATATGCTTCCCATTAATTTACCAGGAGGTGATGGGAAGTGACAGCTATGAAATTCTTAAGCCTCTTTGCTGTATGTGTAGGTGTATGAGGGCATAATGCAGAAACAGCTTGGTGCCGAAGGGGCGTACGATCATCATGGCATTTGAGAGGTGAACGAGAATATACAGGTTTTCTCATAGGTTTACTTACTCTTTGCAGAATCTTTAAATTAAGAAAAATTAAGAGATTATAGAAACTGTCTTTTGTTTTTGTATTATTACTACCATGAACAGATATTTAAAGGGATAGTTCGCAGAAAATTTTTAAATTTTGTCATCATTTAAGCCATACATTTCTTAGTGTGGAACACAAAAGGATCATTCAACTAAAGGTCCCCGGCTCAAAAAAAAAAAAAGTTCATAAATTTTTTACTGGTAAAAATACACATAAACGATGATCAAAATATTAAATGACATGCATAGATCAACATTTACTAAGTAATCTTTTATTTTGTAGAGGGAGGTCAAAATGACAATTTTCACCTGTGATTTTGGAGCAAAACTACAGGTCAAAAAAATGAATAGCCGTAGAAAGGTGACAGCATCATTATTTTATATTTACACAGATAAAGGTAGATCTATAACTAAAATCAGTTGACTTCAGTACCCCTTATTGCATTACATGCCAATGGTGTGAGTTCAAAAATTATAAAAATGTTCAACACTTTTTTGTGTTGGTTTCCCAAAGTTGGAGAACTCCAGAAATATAAAAGATATCTCAATATCCTTTTTGATTCTGGTTCAGAACAAACTTTCCTTGTTACGCATTGTTGCATTTTTAAGGCCCTATGTGGTTAAATCCTAAACATATGGGCTCTCAATGTGGCTCCATGTGTAAATTGTTGAATTATACCCATTTTTAATGGTCGAAAACCAAACGTGGGTCATATGGTATGATGGGAGTTTTTGTTGTCCAATTATTTAAAGAACAAATAATGTTAAAACTTGAAATGTACATATATTTATTTACATAAAAACAATAAATGTCAAAATCTCAATTTTCGAGACTCCAGAAATATTCCCAACAAATATGGCTCTTCAGCCGGAGAAGTATCTGAAATGTAATCACTGAATGGAAAAAAAAAAAATGCGATGAAAGTGAATGGTGACTGAAGCTGTCATCTGTCTCACATCTCTTTTTGTGTTCCACGGCAGTAAGAAAGTCATATGGGTTTGGAACAACACAGTAAATGATGACAGAATTTAAATTTTTTGGTTGAACTGTCCCTTTAAGAACCAAGGGTGCGTAAACTCTTGTCTTGTGGAATATATGTAAATATTGGTTTTCAAAAAGCTTCATCTAGACAGAACTAAATAAAAAAACAAAAGCAATTTTTATGACCCCTTATTTAAAAAAAAAAAAAGAAAAGATAAACATATTGCAAATTCTACAAGGGGTATGTGAATTTATGAGCAGAACTATAGCTGTAGCACTTCTTTTGCCCAAGTTCCACAGGGACGTTAGCGTTATGCACACCTGCTGGATTTTCACTCGGTAACGGTTGCCTCTGTCATGCTCTATTCACATTAAATTACATGTCCGCTATACCAGCCGGATGAATTCTGCTTAAATCCCAACTCACTTAACGGCTGTGACTGTTGTCAAAATGCTGCCACAGCATATCATCCTGACTGCTCAATGAATAATGAAGTACTGCATTGCCTCCGTCCAGCGAGCCAGTGATGCTGATCTCAGCAACCATGAGAGAAATTCACGTAGCGCTCAGCAGTAATTGTTGGAAAGGGTCATGCAGAGCAATATGCTTTTTATTAATAAAAAGGGTGAACTTTTGCAAGGACATCTTTGAGCAATGTCATGTCACTGTGAAAAGGTCATGCCGTTTGTAATTCTACTTTGGCTATGTTCACACAGGCAGAAAAAAATCCGATTTTTTGGACGCTGTCACTAAAATCCGTTTAGGTTTTGGAGTCTGAACAGGACAAAAACACATTAAATCCAATTTTTACAAGCCTCATCCAAACCACATTCGTAGGTGATTTGGAATCTGATTAAAATCAGATTTTTCTTAACGCGTCAGATCGATTTCATGTGTTTTTTTTTTTTTTTCATCATTTGTATAACGGCTGTTATAGGTCAGGTTTGGCAATGAGAAAACATACTGCGCTCCCAACAGCATAATTATTGCCTCCACAGGGCTAATCGAATTTAATACAATAATGATGGCCACATAGTAGAATTTGCAATAAAAATTACTTCAAAAGTGAGTTCAGCCTGTTTTATTACACATTTCAGCCCTACAAAACTTTCACAATGGAAGGTAAACAGGGCATAGAGATCATCACTTCTGAATGAAACACACCCATATGTCATTTATAAGTTACAGGTCACGCAATGCACTGCAAACCTCTTATAATAATACAGACATTGGCTTAACTTACCCAAAGAGATGCGCTAAGGTGCAGTAACCCATACCAGTTGCGAGAAACCAAAACGCGATAAATTATTGAATGTCACGCGAATACGGGACAATTGAGAAGCGATTCATCACAGGATTAATGCGGGTCCTCGTCTCACCATCTGACCTTTTTATGATTTAATATGGGACACAAAGCCTTCAATACGGGATGTTTCATTCTCTGCTAAAATACAGGACCCCAAGATAAAATGCATCCCGTATGAGACGTCATAATTTTGGCCAAAATACAGGACATCCCCGCAAAAATGGGCAGCAACAATACTAGCAGCAACAAACATTGCATATGCCACCCCATTTTTAAGCCGTTGTCTGTGAAGAAAGTTCATATTTGGATACTGCCCTCATGAACAATATAATCAGTGGTAAAACATCCATCGCTAAAATCTCATGGTGAATATACGCAATTTTGCTGCGTTACCATGACAACTAATTTGGACATGATAGCAAAAGCGACTGTAGTCTGAACCGAAAACATCTGACTGGCCACATATAACTTGCAGTTTGAAAAATCAGATTTTTCCTGCAGTGTGCAGTTCAAATGCTGCAACAAAAATTATATACATGCCTGTGCTAAATTTTCTAGCTACTGGTGCAAAACAAAACAAGGAGATCTTTGGCAGAATGTCCGAGTTGCTGCTTTACATACCATGAAAGTGGACAGTGATTTACACTCACTGAGCACTTAAGTAGGAGCACTTGTACACCTACGTATTCATGCGATTATCTAATCAGCCAATCGTGTGGCAGCAGTGCAGTGCATAAAATCGTGCAGTGCATAAAATCATGCAGATACGGGTCAGGAGCTTCAGTTAATGTTCACATCAACCATCAGAATGGGGAAAAAATGGAATCTCAGTGATTTCGATCATGGCATGATTTTTGAGGCCAGACGGGCTGGTTTGAGTATTTTTTGTAACTGCTGATCTCCTGGGATTTTCACGCACAACAGTCTCCAGAGTTTACTCAGAATGGTGACAAAAACAAAAAACATCTAGTGAGCGGCAGTTCTTCGGACGGAAATGCCTTGTTGATGAGAGAGGTCAACGGAGAATGACCAGACTGGTTCGAGATAACAGAAAGGCTACGCTAACTCAGATAACCACTCTGTACAATTGTGGTGAGCAGAATAGCATCTCGGAATGCACAACACGTCGAACCTTGAGGCAGATGGGCTACAACAGCAGAAGAATATGTTTGGCACTTTATTAGGACCATAGTGTTTCTAATAAAGTGCTCAGTGAATGTATGACCCCGTTTCCACCTGGTATTAAAATGCGCTTCGTGTGATCCGTTTCGTTAGGGAATATGTCAACACAGACAGAAAACTGCATTCGTCAAGCAAATCCATGGAGTCTTTAATCCAAGTTTAAAGCTAGATATATATTTTCTGTCCTCAAAAGCAGAAAAACAACTTAGAAACATCCTTTTTCTCAGAAACAAATCCTCTCTGAGAATTTTCTCAGTTGATTGCATCAGTTAAGAAAGTAATGGTTGTTGTAAATATATAGTGTAGCCTAGGGCATACGCAGGCATATGCCGTATGCCCACCTATCCTTCTTAGGATTTTGCATATGCCCACCTAAAATAAGTGATGATACGTATGGCCGCCAGTACAACGAGTAGGCTTTTGACACAGAACTTTTTCAATCTACTAACGCGATGCTGCAGCACTGTTGAGTGAATTGTGTATGTGTTTTTTAAGTGTACAGAGATTCTCTATAAACCCGCACGGAGCAGCGTGAGGCGTGAGAACAACTGATGGCATGGGCAAGACAGACAGTCGGACTAAGCTGATCCACCAATCAGAACATTCATTTCAGATGCGATTGTATATTTGCTAATTAATCATATTTTCCGTTTCAGTAAGGGGCGGGACATTTCCAGCGTCTAATCCTGATGCACAAGCATATCTGGAGTAACCATAATTTGTGCTGTAAATTTATTTTCCTGCTAAACATATATATATATATATATATATATATATATATATATATATATATATATATATATATATATATATATATATATATAGATATATATATATATATATAGATAGATAGATAGATAGATAGATAGATAGATATAGATAGATATTAAATTTAATTTATGCAATTAAACTTTGTGAAAATACTGCATGTTACTGCACCCGTGCTAGTTTTTGATGCTCTTCACAGATGCTGGACAGCTGTGTCCTGTAATTATATAAAATGTCTTTTTTTTATTTATTTTTTTTATTTATTTATTTTTATTTTTTTGCCTTTTACTGCTGTCGGTGGTGCCTTTTTCTCATGATATCATATCATTTCAGTTTATATTTCTAAGTAGGAAAACAATTTCACTATACACAGAAAACCACATTATAGTACACAAATATAACAAATAACCATTAATAAAGTATTAACAGTTTTCATGGTAGCCTAATATAAGGATCATTATTGCCACCTATTCATTTAAAAACATATTTAACATCAAGTTACCATACCATGGTTCGTGGGACTGTTATTACAACAGAATATATATATATATACACACACACACACACACACACACACACACACACACACAGTTGAAGTCAGAAGTTTACATACACTTAGGTTGATGTCATTAAAAAAACAACTTTAACCACTCCACAGATTTAATATTAGCAAACTATAGTTCCCTGTCTGTCACTCACTTGATGTTGTGTCGATGTAGTGACACTAGTGGCTCGCTCTTGAGAGCCCAATCACCTTTGATTTATTCAGAAAAGGCCAGTTAAAATTGGCGAGTGGAATTTGCATGACGCTCTCCGCCCTAGACATACGGGTATAAAAGGAGATGGCATGCACCACTCATTCAGACTTGTTCTTCGGAGCCGAGCGCACATGTGTGTTCGTCCCGTCACCTTGCTATTGCTGCTGGAATTACGGTGCGTATCAGCGGTCACCCTTGCATGGTCGAGTGTTGTGCTTCCCCTGGGTGCTTCGGCGGCTGAGTCCACAAGTGTAAAAGAGTATATTCAAAAAGAGTATATTTTCTCTAAAAGAGCATGCACAAACGATTGGCATCTTTTTAAAGATGTCCTTTCGCCGTTGTGCTACTGGGTGCGGCCGTTATCTCTCCCCGCCGGATGGCCATGAAATCTGTCTCGAGTGCTTGTGTCGCCAGCACACCGAGGCAGCTTTTGTGGATGGGTCATGTTCTCACCGTGTATTCCAGGTATTCTCCATGTGTTATCCTCCCTCTGGTAGGATGTGGTCTCCATAGTACTCTCCCTCTTGGAGAGGAAGAGCACTGTCCCAGCGCTATTCTATCAGTTGTTTGGCGGGAAATTGCTTAAAACAAAAATCAGGAAAGGCCACCATCTGTAGCCTCCTCGGTTAAGTGCCTCCTCCCCCCATAACGGGACCAGGGAGGCGCCTTACTTAACTCACTGGAAGGTCACGACGTGGTCATGCGCTCACTGCGAGGCACGCAGCAGCTTGCCCGTGTCCGCTCCTCTGTACCTCGTGACACGGTCCAGTGCCTGTGGCATTTTGTATAGGAACCCCTATGTCACTACATCAACACAACGTCGAGTTGGTTACTGATGTAACCTCTGTTCCCTGATGGAGGGAACGAGACGTTGTGTCCCTCCTGCCGTGGCACTGAACCGACCGCTGACATGGCCAGGACTCTCTCTCGGCTCCTCAGCACAAATCTGAATGAGTGGTGCACAACATCTCCTTTTATACCCATATGTCTGGGGCAGAGAGCGGCATGCAAATTCCACTCGCCAATTTTCATTGACCTTTTCTGAATAAATCAAAGGTGATTGGGGCTCTCAAGAGCGAACCCCTAGTGTCACTACATCAACGCAAGGTCTCGTTCCCTCCATCAGGGAACAGAGGTTACATCAGTAACCAAGACGTTTTGGTAAGTCCTTTAGGACATCTACTTTGTGCATGACACGAGTCATGTTTACAACAATTGTTTAGAAGAAAATGATGTCAAGCCTTTAGGCAATTAGCCAATTAGCTTCTGGCTAATTGGAGTCAATTGGAGGTGTACCTGTGGATGTATTTTAAGCTCTACAAGTCTGGTTCATCTTTGGGAGCAATTTCCAAATGCCTGAAGGTACCACGTTCATCTGTACAAACAATGTACGCAATTATAAACACCATGGGACCACGCATCCATCATACCGCTCAGGAAGGAGACACATTCTGTCTCCTAGAGATGAACATAGTTTGGTGCGAAAAGTGCAAATCAATCCCAGAACATCAGCAAAGGACCTTGTGAAGATGCTGGTGGGAACAGGTAGACAAGTATCTATATCCACTGTAAAACGAGTCCTATATCGACATAACCTGAAAGGCTGCTCAGCAAGGAAGAAGCCACTGCTCCAAATCCACCATAAAAAAGCCAGATTACAGTTTTCAAGTGCACATGGGGACAAAGAATTTACTTTTTGGAGAAATGTTGTTTTCCCAACCGTGAAGCATGGGGGTGGCAGCATCATGTTGTGGGGGTGCTTTGCTGCAGGAGGGACTGGTGCACTTCACAAAATAGATGACATCATGAGGAAAGAAAATTATGTGGATATATTGAAGCAACATCTCAAGACATCAGCTAGGAAGTTACAGCTTGGTCACAAATGGGTCTTCCAAATGGACAATAACCCCAAGAATACCTTCAAAGTTGTGGCAAAATGGCTTAAGGACAACAAAGTCAAGGTATTGGAGTGGCCATCACAAAGCCCTGCCCTCAGTACGATAGAAAATTTGTGGTCACAACTGAAAAAGCGTGTGCGAGCAAGGAGGCGTACAAACCTGACTCAGTTACACCAGTTCTGTCTGGAGGAATGGGCCAAAATTCCAGAAACTTATTGTGAGAAGCTTGTGGAAGGCTACCCAAAACGTTTGACCCAATTAAACAATTTAAAGGCAATGCTACCAAATACTAACAAAGTGTATGTAAACTTCTGACGCACTGGGAATGTGATGAGATATATATATATATATATATATATATATATATATATATATATATATATATATATATGCATGTATGTATGTATGTATATACATATCCTTCATAATTTCACAGTATGCCCACCTCTTCAGACACTGCTACACTACATAATGATCACATTGACACAAGAAGCTTGAGATTTGAGCAAGATCTGATGAAATTGCTTCTTTCCAGAAGAAGTCTGTCAATCCCAGATGAGGTAATGGATGTTCTGTTCTCCAGATGGTTGCATAGTGGGCTAATCAGCCATGATATCTCCTACAGTTCATCCATAGAGAACATGAAAGTAGGGTTGAGGAATCCACTTTCAGCAGCAGATTGGGGAAAGTAGGGGAGATGAACTGGATCTTGTGACAGCTACTGCAATGTGCCAGATAAAATATCAAAAAGACATTTAGCAATCCAAGCTTTCCTGCCATAATTAGCAGACTAGTTTACATTCATATGTTCAGAATTCCTGCAGATTGTTAGGGATGTGTTTGGGTGTGTGTGGATAATTATCTCCTGAGTAGATTTGTTCAGGAAGTAGGCTACTCCATGTGTTTTATGTATTAAGACATCTTTGTCGATATGTTCTGTAACCCCAGGCAGAAGCACCGAAGGCTATTTGTGCTTTGGACTCACCCAGGTGTGATTATTGGGAGTTTATTTTTTACTTTTGTGGTCGATGTCTAATGAATAAGATATTACATTTATTATTAGTGTATTTATTTATTTTTATTATTTTTTTTTGGCTAAGACTAGCATCATTGCTCATGCATGAGGTTAGGGATTTTAATGAATCCCTAATCCTAAATTTTACACTTTGGTACATAATTTCATCCCGTATGTTTGTGCTACAGACATGAATGATACCTCAAATGTGCAGCTTGTTGAGGATTTTTGTCCTATTATGTAAGACTTCTCCATTTTATGCTTCCCTGCTGCATTCTCTCACATTCTCTCTCTCTCTCGCTCTCTCTCTCTCTCTCTCTGTTTTTCTCTCTCAAACATACTCTGTCTCATTTAATTAAGACTGAAAAAAGGACAGGCAGATTTTTATCTCTAGTAAATCCTGCTGTGGTTCTCCATGTTCTTTTATCCTTGTAAAACTCGGCATGATTGACGATGGAGTTTGGGAACACGAGAACTATCTGTATTCATTGGAATATCGTGCTCCTTTAGAATGAGCTTTTTTATCATCCTGTTCTCTCTCTATGTTCCTACAAATATGTTGTACCTCACCAGAGAGGTATTTTATGGGATCATTGTGGCTGGTTTATCCAGAACAGAAAGAAACTTGTGAATATATTCCCTTCTCTTCTGAATAAATAATTTTAAACCAGTCTATGGTGGTTTGCTTGTGTCAGCTTAGGTTTTGGGCACTTTTCAGCTGGTCAGGCAGGGAAACCTGATGGTTGACCACACTGTAAAAAAAAAATAAAAATTAACATAAATGCATGTCAGCACAGGGTGCCAAATGTTTACGATAAACTGAAATAGTTTTAGACTAATATGCTGAAATAACATGTTTCAACTTTAAACATTTTATTGTTTCGACTGTTCATTTTTAAAAAAATCGTGGACCATTAATTAAAAACATATTTTGACTGTAAATAGAATTCACGTGGACGGCCGTGTACATGTGCACCATTTACCTGCGGAAGTGATGGCACCAGGATAAACTGTGGGAAGATGACAAGCTGGTGGAGGGAATATGATGCTCTGGGCAATGTTCTGTTGGGAAACCCTGGGTCCAGCCATTCATGTGGACGTCAATTTGACATGTGCCACCTAGCTAAACATTATAGCAGACCACGTACACCCCTTTATGGCAATGGTATTTCCTGATGGCAGTGACATCTTTCAGCAGGACCCTGCCACACTGCACACATTGTTAGGGAATAGTTTGAGGAACATGATGAAGAGTTCAAGGTGTTGCCCTGGCCTCCAAATTCCACAGATCTCAATCCAATTGAGCATCTATGGGATGTGCTGGACCAACAAGTCCGATCCACAGCGGCTCCACCTCGCAACTTACAGGACTTGAAGGAACTGCTGCTAATGTCTTGGTACCAGATACCACAGGACACCTTCAGGGGTCTTATAAAGTCCATGCCTCGGCAGGTCGGCGCTGTTTTGGCGGCACGCGGAGGACCAACAGCATATTAGGCAGGTGGTCATAATGTTTTGAATCATCAGTGTATATAAAATGCAGTATCAGTGTTGTGGGACATATACATAAAAATCCATTTTTATAAACTGTTCTTGTCCCTTTACCCCCCTTTTATGAACCTTTTTTAAACGTTCAATTATTGTGCAAATATCCAGTAGTATAACTAACAGATCAATAAACAATACAACAAAATGAACAAAAAACAATAACATAATTGAGAGACAAAAAGAAATAGAGGTAAGAAGAGAGGAAAGAGAAAAGGACTGCAAAAAGTGAATGTGGTTGGCGAAATAAGCTACATAAGCAGACACACATTGTTTTTTTAATTAATACAAAGTTACACAGCATAGCTGTAGTCATGGGCTTATCGTGATATGAGATGGAGGAATCAGTTGTCTAAGTATTGAAAAAATGGGGACAAGGTCTTTATGAAGGATGCATTGTTATTGTGTATTGATGCAGTTAATTTTTCCAGACTGGAGTATATTGATAACAAATGGAGCCAGTGATTTATTTTATTTGTGTCTTTCCAGTTGAGTAAAATGTGTTTTTTTGAAATAGTCAGTGAGGTTAATAAGAATGAACTGAGATGTTTCGAAATGTTTAATGTAGACACGTCTCCAAGAAATGCTATTATGAGACACACTGGGATGCTGAAGCCAAGAATCTCTGATAATTTAGGAGCATTTAAGCTCAAGCTCGACTCTTCACCACAGTGGTAACCAATTAATTTTTTTTTTTTTAACATTTTAACATTTTTTTTTTCTGTTAAAATGATGTTGTCCCAACACAAATGGATTAAGTAAAATTACAGTACATTTTAAAATTCAAAGTGTATTTAATTAATTTTATTTCACTAAGTGAAATTGCATTGCTTTAAATTGTAAGTAAATTGAATGAGTAGCAAAAATCAGTTTTACTTTGGAGTTTACTAAACTCCAGATTAATTTTGACACTCAAAATTATTTGTTGAGTTTCTTCATTATTATGAGTACAGCATAAACTCAATATCTTGTGTCGCAAATGTAGAGTCAAATTACAGTTGAAGTCAGAAATTTACATACACCTTAGCCAAATACATTTAAACTCAGTTTTTCACAATTCCTGACAATCAATCATAGAAAACATTCCCTCTCTTAGGTCAGTTAGGATCACTACTTTATTTTAAGAATGTGAAATGTCAAAATAATAGTAGAGAGAATGATGTCGGTGTCCTTTTCTGCATATCGCGGCCCCCTTCAGCATATCTCTTCAACCTGTCGCGGCCTGTTCGGCATTACGCTGTGGCCCGTTTCAGCTTATCGCCGCCCGTTCAGCCCCGTTTCGAGGCCAGCCCACCGGGAAAAGTCCCAGTTCTCCCTATGGCCCCTGCTCGTCATTCACTCACCCTCATGGTGTTACAAATCTTTATTATTTTCTTCTGTGGAAAACAAGATTTAGACAGAATGTTAGTCTCTGTCACCATCCACTTTCATTGTATGGAAAAAAGATTAGCGTCAGCATTGTTCAAAATTCTTAAAAACTCTTGTGTGAAAAATGATAATACAGAATTAAAATTTTTGGGTGAACTATCCTTATAAAATGATGCATCCGATTCCTTAGGCTGCCTAACTTGGTTTTGAAACAGAGAATTAGACTTTCCCTCACCTAAAAGACTCCCATTTGAAATAATTAAGCAATCACAAGTTGGTCTTCCCTAGCGAAGCATGTTCCTAAATAGAGCACAATAGCCCATGAATCATCTCCTTTGTGAGATTAATTATCATTATCAACACTTCAATGCTCATTAATCTCTCTTTCACACACACCAGCCCATTTCCTTCATCTATACTCAACCCCCTCCCTCAGTGGTCCAGCTAAGTTCTTTCTGCTTTACAGGAGACCCAACCCCCATCACTTCCCCTCTCATCTCCATCCCTGCTTCACATGGACATGAAAGATTCCTCATCTCTATATCTCATTCAACACCCTCGCTACGTCAGTTTCACATGATCTACAGAAAGATGACCAAAATGTTGGATCTTGTCCTGTATTTGTTTAATGACAGATGCTTTGATTCTTAAAGCATCATGAGAGTTTAGCTGACGGATGGTCTCAGCTTACAGTAATAACATATCAACACTAAGTGCAATAAATGGCTGTTTCATGTGCCAAAGACCATATAACAAACACATATCTCCTTTTCCACTTGGTTTTAAATGGACATTGCATCATGTCTTAAAAATGAGGTTAAAGGGATAGTTCACCCAAAAATGAAAATGATGTCATCATTTACTCACCCCCATGTCATTCCAAACCCTTTTCCATAGACAGAAAGTGGGTGATGATTTAAATGGCCAGGCTCCAAAAAGGACAAAAGGCACTTTTTTTAAAGCACCATAAAAGTAGTCCATACAACTTGTGTGCTGTATTATAAGCCTTCTGAAGCCATACAATAGCCTTGCGTGAGGAATAAGATGAAATTTAAGCTGTTATTCAGTAATAAACTTTCCCAAATTAAAAAATGCAACCGCAAATAAGATTTGAGAGCTTCTGCTGAAAGAGAGATTTTCAGTCAATAAGACCATACATTTACACAGATTTTTATCCAATCAAATGTTCTCTAGAATGAGAAAGTCCCTCCCCCAAACACTAGCAAGTACCAAATCACAGTTCAAGGCTGGAACATTGCCCAAACTTTGTTTCATTAGGATATAGTGGAAATAGTGGAAGATGAGTCAATCAATCACAATTTTTGCTCTTTTTTTTCTGGAAGAGAAAGACTACACATTAGGTACAGTACCTAAGGAGATATTAGGCCTTAGTCATTATTCATTTTTATTACATATTTTTTTTTTTTTTTTCATACAATAAAAGTGAATGGTGACTGAGGCTGGCATTCTGCCTAACATCTCCTTTTGTGTTCCACAGAAAAAAAAGTAATATGGGTTTGGAACAGTTTTTATGGAAATTACATTATATTTCCCCAATGACCCATTTTTATCCGTTGTTTGTTGACAGCGGTGTCATGCCTTTAGGTGGACAGATAAAGAGATGTGTTGGGAGTTTTGGAGTAAATCTGTACAGCTGGGTGTGAAGCCACACACTCAGTATCGCTGTCTGAGCGGAGTACAATGTGTCACAGCTGCGGTCTGTACATGTTTGTCTTTCTTCACACCTCACAGAGATGAGATGTCACTCCTGGCCTTCAATCAAGTGGCCAATCAGTCTCATAGATCAACAGTCAACTTCTAGATGAGTCTGAGCTTTCACCACACACACAAACAAAGGCACACATACACTCCATCACATATACTGCACACGTAAGGGCCTCTCCATCTTTTAAAGCTATTATAATGATAACCTAACCTTAGAATAACCTTACGCCTTAACCTCTAAAAGCCTAAATGACCCTATTTGCTTTCTCATTAAGTATTCCTGTTCAGTGCACATTATTCTAAAGCATAACAATGATTATGATAGAGCTGTCAGTAATACTTGATTGTGATTGGTCAATCTTGGCATTCTGCAGTCAAATACTTTTGTGTTACAACCACTAAACCACATATCTGACCGTTGTCCAAGGCAACCGATTATATACATAGCTATGATAGTTTCATGTCAGTCATTTCATTCCATGTTCTTTCTAAACACATAATAAAACTCAAAATAATATTTTATGTCCATTTATTTATTTATTTGGGAAGTAGCTGTATAATAAGCGAAATATTATACAGTCAGCCCATCATTATAGCGAAATAAAAACCTTTAGTGTGACAAGACTGATCACTCTGTCGAGGTTTCTTTTGCAATAATGACCAGCTGACTATACAGAATTTTACATAATTGTTTTCATAATCTTGTCTTCATAATCACACATTTTTATAACTTTCTCCACCTCTAAATAACTTTTCTTTTCTGCTGAGGAAACCAAGACCATGTGGGTGGGGCAAAAATAATATTAACCAATGTTTTTAGGGCTGGGTATCGATACAGGTTTCCCAATTTGAATTATGATTCACAAGCTCTCAGTATTTCAGTCACTGGGCTCTATTTTCATGAGTGTGCAAAGTGCAGCACTACGCAGAAAGATTGTGTACCACATCTTATCCAATTTTCATGAGAGTGCTTATTCTAAATGCAATTTTCATGCAAGCGCAAAGCGCAAGTGGGAGTGTTTGCGCTTTCTGTGGGTGAATACGCATAAACTGTGGGTGTTTTGAATGGTAGTGAAGTGACGCAAAGCACAATTTTCTATTTTTCGGAGAAATAGGTTATTGCCCTAAGATGTTTCAAAAGCACGTCTGTTTTCAGCACAAAGCACACATTTCTAAAATTACTTCCTAGATTAGCAGTTTGGAGATTCCACCAGCAGGTGGTAATAAAGTTCACACCCAAACGCTAAAATATAATGGAATATCAGATTATGTTCCTGGCAATCACTGGTGTAGCCAATTATGAAAAAAAAAAAAAATTATTAGGTTTGTGTTAAACTATCTATATCTCATGTTTTTTTGTTTTTTTCTATTTTTAATCTTATTACTTTTATATTTGCAAATGTATTTATGATCTAATTTGTATTGCTGTTTTTCCACCTGTTGCAATAGAGTGATTTTTAATTCACTGCAAAAAGGGCCGGTGGAAGTAGTTAGAGAGGGTAAATGGTTTGGATTTGGTATGATTTTTTTGACCACTTCATTATTTTGATTATATTCTCGTTTCGTTTAAAGTGTAATTTGAATTTAGAAATATTTTTGGTTTAATTTTTTCATATTTCAAAAAAATTTATTAAATATTTCAAAATTAAAAACGAATGGTAGAAGTGAAGTGCATTCCGATAAAATCACTGTTAATACTAGCAATGATTTGTGTATCAGTAGATGAAAATGATTAATAGCACTTCCATTCTCTATAATTTACATTTAAATACAAATCCTGAAGAGAACCACAATTTTCATGTGTGTAAAAGGAGCGTGTCACATGCCTGACATTCACATGCACAAAAGAGGTGGTTTTTTTCTTCAATATTTCTATTCTTCTAATTCATTGCATACAATCCATTTACACTACCAACTTCTTATGAATGTGCTGTCTTTGTTTATATCGCTGGTGCATGATGGAATGGACTATTTAACAGGCCCATTAGTGCTTTGCACACATAATTTTGCTAAACCCACTTGCGCCTAGACTTAGTGCATGCTTGCATGAAAATACCAAAACTTCATGGCCATGCCCATTGACTTTGCGCTTATGACTTAAAGCATAGTGATGTGCTTTATGTAAGCATTATTAAAATAGGGCTCATAATGTCCATTTTGCTTCCATATGAAAAAATCTCTCTCAGCTTATGCTGTAATGAAACAAGGAACCTTCTAACATGTTTCTGAAGATGTTGTTTTCTACAACGCAGCAGGGACGAAATTCTCAGAAGTAAAAATAACAATCAACTCTGTTTTTAGTGCTGTGAATGAGAAGGAATTGTTCATCATTGTTCTTTCATTTGTTACGTTCAAATGATTTGTTTGGTAAGTTGAGTGAGTTAGTTCAGCCGAACATCTGCAAGACGGCAGGTGATCTACAAATACATGTTCAACCACTAAAAATACGTAAAAAAAAAGATTAAACATTCTTAGGATTTAAAGAATCAAAATCAGGATCGGATAATGGTTATTTCTTCCCAGTTTTAAATGTTATCATAGCCTAACTTTTCACAATCTAATCTAATCCTGATGTAGAAAAATCACGACCCATCCTATATTATTTCTCACTGAATTTTTCACTTTCAATCTCAAATATGTCAAGTCACGTTAATTGCAGTTTTGTGTTGTCTTTATTGGTATGTTTTGAACTCAAGTTAAATTTTGTGTTTAACAGCATATAGCGTAACACTCAAAAACGCACATCAAAAATCCTGCACACATAAGGGCCTCTCCATCATCATACAGAACAAATCACAATTATTACCCATCCCCCCTCCAGAGATCAGAGCAGGAGGTGAGGATAGGGCCATGGCGTCGTTTCCATGGCAACCCGCCAAAGCCATTTGCAGAGGCAGCGGCTGGATCAGCTAATTGAAGCAATCAGAAAACTGGCTGCTGTGCTAGATCAGCTAACTGTACTCCTCCCCCAACAGCACCACTACCTCTCCCCCACCTTAATTCACAATTCAATCTGCCTCCATAATCCACCAGGAACTCCACCTAATTCACACAGCATGTTTTATTTATTTATTTATTTATTTTTTTTTTTCAGTCATTACAGAGGAGCTGATTGGAACAGGTTTTACTGTTCTTTTACCGGTGATGTATAAGGCAGGAAAGGCCAGCAAGGAAAAGAAAATTGCCATAGTGCTTGAAACGATGCATGCATGGGAGAATGAGAAAAGAGCTATTTTCTTGTTGAACCCACTGGGCAGTACACTATTTATAGAGGTCAGAGTGAAAATGAAAAAAAGAGAGATAGTTAAAAAACTGTTAAAAAACTTAGTGAGCTACAGTACCTTGGTGTCTATAGCCTAAATAGTCAAGTGCCTTCTGAGGCAGCATGCAAACTGAAATGTAACCTGATTTGAAACACTCTACATAAGCAGCAATTCTGTATGCCAAACAAATAGTAGTCCACACACAACACACAGGAAATTCGACTGAAAATAAATTTTTATAGAGTTTGGCTTTAAGGTGCAGTCACATTTACCTTTATATGGCGAAATTCCATGGGCAAAATACAGTCATCTCAATGGGAATTTGTGCAATCGTGAATTTCGTGCAACAGACTTCCATGGCAAAAAATTTCCCATCACGGATTTCGCGTGGAGTTCCAATTTTTCGATCACACTGAATGCACTTTTTGCATCAGTCTGCGCTGTTTTTAATTGTTTTTCTATGTAAATGCACTTTAGACAGATATCTTTGACTGTTGCACTGCATCTCACTATTTTATCAGCATCTCGCACATGAGCAGCATGTTTTTAAAGGATAGGGAAATTAGCTACACGCAGACAGCTCACGCATACTGTGCTGAAGACAAAATTTGCATCATGTGCACTAGAAGTAGTGGCATGCAGAATACCGAAGTCATGTTTTAAAAATGCTTCTCAAGACACATGCATTCTGTTCTATTTGTTGCGCTGTGTATAGCTTTTTTTGTATACAAAAATGTGTTCCGTCTAAATGGCCCCTTAGAATTTGGCCAAAAGAAGGTATCTTTAGAAGTTAGAAGTATACTACCTACCTTTTGGAACAGTCTTCACAGTGGGAGTGCATCTATGCTGCCTGAAAATACTGCATATGAAGGCAGCTCACTAGGTTGTGGAACAGAGCCAGAGAGATAGGGGAAAGATGAGAGATTTACTGTATGTTCACATGACAAGATGTGGAATAACAGACAGCTTGTGGGAGCAATATTTAAGGGCTCGAAGTGCATCTGTGTGCACTATTTTGCTACATATGCTCTGTAGCATGTGTTTTCATGTGTGTATGCGTGCATGCTAAATGCATTCTGTGGGTAATTACTATGAGAGCGTGCATGTCAGCATGAGACCGAGTGTTTTTGCTGGTCTATACATTTGCACGCTTGCGTGCCGCTTTCAGAGAGCGGCTACTTTCATGCCAAAACTCTAAATGCTTCTTACCACTGAATATATAACACAGATTCTCTCAGAGCAAACAAATAAAAAATGATGTCCTTACTCTGTAAAAAGAAAGATAAAAGAAGATATTCTAATTAGGAGACACTGATCATGAAATGCCAATAAACCTTTCACATTGAAAACCCTAATAAGTTGACTTTATCCAGTTGATTGAGTAAACTCGTTTTCTCAGTTGAATTGAGTGATGGCATCTCAAAAACTTGTAATTAAGTTCACTTAACTTGGTGTTCATATGGAATAAACTTAAATATTTAAGTTAAGGTGACTAAATGCAAGTAGACTAAATTCAGATTTGCTATTTAAATATTGTTGTTTTTACTTAATAATTTGAATTGAATTGACTCAAATTTAGATCATACAATAACACAGTTCAACTAAAGAAGATTATAACTGATTCTAGGTGGATCATAAAATACACCTTATTCTCCACAGAAATGCATATATGCCTGTACTTCAGTTGCACATGCACAGAGAGAATTGAGATAGAATTAACAGGGTCCAACTTGACCAAAGGGGACACAGATTACTTGAATGTTGACATCACACAGAACAACAATAAAAAAATAAAAAAATAAATAAAACCTACAAAAGAGCTAAAACCTCTATGCATTCTTGATAACAACTATTTAAATGCCCACATGAGTTCCTTTTGACCAAGAAAATATAATTAAATAATTCAAGTGCAAGGGACTATGGATATTCCCCATAGCCTCAATTTTGTACTCAATATAAAAATAAAAAAATTCTCCCCAATGTGGAATGCTCAATTCCCAATGCGCTCTAAGTCCTCATGGTGGCGTAGTGACTCGCCTCAATCTGGGTGGTGAAGGATGAATCTCAGTTGCCTCCGCATCTGAGACTGTCAATCCGCGCATTTTATCATGTGGCTTGTTGAGCGACATAGCGCATGTGGAGGTTTCATGCTATTCTCCGTGGTAACGCGCTCAACAAGCCACGTGATAAGATGCGCGGATTGACATGTCTCAGACGCGGAGGCATCTGAGATTCATCCTTCACCACCCGGATTGAGGCAAGTCACTACGCCACCACGAGGTGTCCACGCACAACTCACCACGTGCCCCACCGAGAGCAAGAACCACATTATAGCGACCACGAGGAGGTTACCCCATGTGCCTCTACCCTCCCTAGCAACCGGGCCAATTTGGTTGCTTAGGAGACCTGGCTGGAGTCACTCAGCATGCCCTGGATTCAAACTTGTGACTCCAGAGGTGGTAGTCAGCATCTTCACTCGCTGAGCTACCCAGGTCCCCTGTACTCAATCGTTTGAGTTATTAACACTTCAAATCTTAAGTTGATGGATTTTCAAGATAAATAATTTCAAGGAGCATAGATATTTGAGTTGAGCCCAAAACTTGACATTTCAAGTGATGTTGAAATCTTGATTTTTCCAGTAATGACAACATTAGACCCTTCAATATATCCCTCCTCAACTTCCTATTTTAATAGGAAATATGTCAACACAGGACAGAAAAAATACAGCTGCCTATCAAGCCATTTAATTGGGTTTTAAACAGTTTTGCATCATTTTAAATAAAAAGTATATAATTTTTTTAAAACCTGAATTCACTTTACTTTATTTTTTTTTTTTCTATAAATGCTTTTTTTTTAAGCCAAACTGTATAGATTTATAATATTAGCTATCATCTTTTTATCGTCCAAAATATTTCAGGCTAATTATTGTTATCGCATCAGCCAAAATTGACATCACTTCATCCCTAATTCTAATATTTATCAAAATAAACCCTAGGGCTGGGTGATATAAGGAATATTCTCAATATAATCATGATGAATTGGCTGACGATATAAAATTCAGCAATATAATGATTATTGCTATAATTTAAAGTTTTTTTTAATTTGGCCATTAAGGGTACATTTACACGACAACGATGTACTAAAAACTGAAAAGTTTTGCCTTTGCATTTTTGAAAAGTTTCGCGTACAGACGATAACATTGTCAAAACAATCCCCGTTCACACGGATCCGCGAAAACAACTAAAAACGCTGTATTATGCATGCCAGGCCAGTAGTTGGTGATGTCACTTTGTAAAGAAACACGACGCGCCTGTGCACATAAGCATTCTTCCACAGAGCGGTGAATACAAACAATGAAGATGGCGAAAGCATCGAGCAATTTTGTCTGGACGGACGATGAAGTTGCTTTATTACTACGATTACTTTGCTGGAGAAGCGTCAATAAACTTAAAATCTTGAGCAGCACAAACACAGTCCTGTAGTCCGCCATTGTAGTTTTGAATGTCTCGCGCGTTGTTTTGAAGTATTCGCGTGCATGCCTGTAGACTGAACACTTGAAACCCATTTTCAAAAGTTTGCGTTTTCAGGCCCCAAAATGCCGTTGTCTTGTAAACAAACAGCCAAAACGCATAAAAAGTTTTCCGTTTTTAGTTGAAAATGTTGTCGTGTAAACGGCCCCTAAGTTTCATAAAGAGTGCTTCAGTAGACTAATTTCACAATTCACCTTTAGGGCTGCACAATAAAAATAGAACCAAAATAGCGATATGGTCATATTTGATTATTAAAACGCAAAAGGCTGTGATTAAAGAAAGATAAACATGTCTGTGTGTGCTTCAGAATAAGCGAGTGATGCGCTGTTCTGTGCCATATACCATATAATAGAAAAGGAGGACGTGAAAGCATTTCACCAGATGCTGAACGTTGTAAACTGTCAAAAACACACTGCACTTTCAGTGTCAAAATAAAAGCTCCAGGTGAATGTGAAGTAAATAGGATAGAAATATATTACTTTTGTAAAAAACAAATCTAATCCTCAAAATAGTTATGATAATTCTGTATTAATTTATAATAATAAACTTAACTGGGTCCCACAGTAATCATTTAGGATTATGCAATATTCAGCTGAAGTAGTTTTTGCACATCTTGTTCATTCACACAAATTTTTTAGTAAAAATATATGAAGGTAAATAATGCTTTTTATTAAGCTACAATGTACAGTAAATAAATATAAAAAGTGCAAAGCAATGAAATTGATTAAATCTCATTCTACCTTGTGTTCATTTGGTGAAAAACTGTGGGAAACATTTTTATTATTTTAAATAGATTTTTATTGAATTCTTTTAAAATACTGAATATATTTGGCTACAATGGCTGTTTGGATGAAGTGATGGTTCCTCTGATAATAATAAAAAAAAAAAGGCAAATTAGATAATTAGTAAATTATATATATAGAGAGAGAGAGAGAATATCGTCAATAGGCTGAAACATTTTGAGATATAATTTTTGTAGTCATATCACCCAGCCCTAATAAACACCATACTGGAAACTTCTGATTGGCTGAGATACTGAATCTACTTTCTGGCCTCCATGTAAGATTGGAAAGCTTTCTTGGTGTGATTACAGCCTCCTCATCCTGCGTCTCTATGCTGCCCAGCAGGTATTCAGCTGAGAGAGTTGGACAGGTTGACTTGGACAGTGCTGTTGTTATCTAGTGCCTGCACATGTCAGTATGTGTACAAAACCCATCACGGTAACCACTGGAGCGGCAGCCATCTTATCACAATCAGAACCAGCGCGGTTAGGGCTTGTTCTTCCCCCGTTTCCATATTGGACCCCGGAGGCCATTAAATGGTTATGACTGGAGCATCTCGACTCTTGACACCTCTCTTATTAGCTGAGATTACAGAACTGGGAGGTAGACATCCTTCTTTAGAACTTGCTGTCATTTCCTAACATACCGTACATGTTGTGCATGGCACGATAATCTCTATGTGTGTCAACATTACTTTTAATTACTATTAATCCCTGCTAATATAAATTTGAAAAAATCCCCAATCCAAGATTTCCCAATGCAGTGTCTTTTGTTAGTACTGCTTACACAAGGGAATTCCTTATTTTAATAGGTTATTGGGCCACATAGAAACTACTGCACAATTTTCACCAGTGTTGGGGATGTATCTTTCCAAGCTACTCATAATTTATAGTCACGGTACAGTTAAGAGACCAGAGCGTGACTGATGTGTGCATTTTCCATTTCCCATTTCCCATTTTGATTTGTAAGTAGAAGCACCTAATAAACATGCAAAAAAAAAAAAATAAATAAATAAAAAAAAATGTTTAGAAAAATAACTTCCCCAAAAATGTATGTCCACATATGTGGACAGCGGGACTAAGTTGTGAAATTTTAAATAGTTCAAAACGCACCTTATTTTCATCCTAACGCCATCTAAAGCCCTGAAAGCAAAATGTTTCAGCTTTTGGATGAACCCATTGATTCTAAATGTGATAATGCACAGTAAATATAGGATTTCTAAGGAAAAAATGTGTTAAAGTACACAGTAGTGTACACTGTGTTTAGCAGTATGGCGTTTTGAGATAAATCGATTAAATTTTAAAAATTTAATATCGGATGAAAAAAAAGACTCTAACCTTTTGACTCAAACAGGTTTCAATGTAAAAACTTAATTAGGTTTCTTACCAGATGTAGTTTTGTTGCCGTTTCTCCCAAAGAAAAAACTCAGCTGTGGTCAGCGCCATGTTGTTTTGTCACATGAATCCGTGCAATGAAGGTTTGACAGCACAGAGTCTCCTGAACTGAGATCAGTCAGTTTAAATGAATTTAAATTATGCGTTGGGTATAGCGAAGCCAAAATACAATGTCCACGCATGTGTACGCAGGGTTGCACGAGGCTAGACTACAAGCTACTAACAAAAAATTGCTAACAACACTGAAGCTATTTAAGGAACTTACATATGTAAAATACATAGCTACATTTAGTTACATTTACTATATATTTTTGTAATTATAACTAGGATTTTTCTGGTTGTTTCTCCACATTTTCCATAATTCTTTGCTGTGATGGAAAGTATAAATTAATGATAAAGTGGCATGGGAGCGTACCAGAAAAAGAGGCCTTTAGGACACATGTAAAGCTGAGGTTTATGAGTGAGGTGAAATGTGATCTGAAGCCATGACATTTTCCTCACAGAAACTCCCCATCTGCTCAATAATTCACACAGTGTCTGCCCAGTTCGCCTCCCACAAACCATCAGTGCCAGACGCAGTGACAGACGCCAGAAGCCACACAGTATAGCGGTACGTAGGGTTGCCACCTTCAATGTAAGAACAATAAGGGAGATAACTCAATGTCTTTAGGTTCAGCATTTCACAAAATTTGCACGAACAGTACAGTGCCTGAACAAATGAGAGTCATCGGTTTTCCCCTTGAATAAAAACATTACTATTAAGACATTTATTATTATTATTAAGACTTATTATTAAGACTTTTGCATTAATACATAAGATTGGATAAGACACAAATGGACCGCGGTCCACTAATTGATGACAGACGAGTGTTGTTAAACTCACCGCATTGTTCAATTCTGAGCATTGTGAAACTCACAGCTAAGCGTTGTTAACTCAAAGCTGTGTGTTGTTTAACTCACCACTGAGCGTTGTTAAACTCATGGCTAAGTGTTTTTAAACTCACTGCTGAGTGATTTTTTTACTCACCACTGAGGGTTGTTAAATTCCCACTGAGCATTGGTAAACTCACGGCTAAGCACTGTTAAACTTACGGCTATGTGTTGTTAAACTCACCACTGAAGGTTGTTTAACTCACTGCTGAGCAATATTTAACTCACCCCTAAGCACTGACGTGCACAGAACGGGGGCAGCAGGGGTGCAAGCCCATGCCCCTTTCGTTCACAAATCTAAAGGTGCCCTTTTGGTCGTCCAGAAAAAAAGAAGAAATTTCAATAATTAAATTAAAATAGTTAAATAAAACAAAATTAAAATATCGTCATAATCTCACAATAACAGTAATAATGTGTTATTATGAGATTTATTTGTAAATCGCGGATGTATTAAACAAAATTAAGCGGAGGTATCTTTAAGAGTGTGCAATCGCTGCGGATTCCAATTGCAAGTGATCTTCCCTATGCCCTATACTCACTCTGAACTGCAGAGCCCTTGAAGTGGGTACTTTGAAGGAAACATGGCATTACTGTATGAAGGTACCTTGCACTAACAGTCTTGTGGAAGGGCCCTCCAAAAAAAGATTAATTTTCTCACTTTTGTTTTGAATGAGATTTCGAGTGGCATCCACTCCCGCAGGAGTGCCCTTCAAGAAAGCAAAAAAATGCAGTTTTGAATTCGTCCGGGAGCATTAAAGTGCTGTTACCTCAGACCAGTACCAAAGTCCACTCCATGTATTGTGCTGTAAGTTCATTAAAAGAATAATACTCGATTGCTACCGCATTTTCGACATCACGTACCACTAGTGTAGACAGATTTATTAATTATAATGGGAGCGATCGTGTCACTTTCAGTGATTGAAATTCAATTAGTCTTTTATAGAATATTAACATAATCTGAAGGAGCTGCCTGGTTCAGCCAAAGACAGTTTTGTTTTGTTGAAACTAATAAGCCATCAAACTAATAACTTTCAGAAAAATACCATTAGGCTACCACAATACCGCCACTCCCTATACGCATATTACGCAGTCTGCGTAGGGCACCAACTCCCTAGGGGGGCACCATCATACCCTAGGGGGGCACCAGAAACTCCACCGGCTGCCCTTACTCGCATGTTATACGTTATTCCAGGACCCTGTAGCATTCGCGAAACATAGTCAATTGCCTCATGCTCGCATTTTCTCATTGGGCCTTCGCACCGTGCACCACGTTATAAGGGTAATGCAACGGTACTGAATGATTGATCATGTTCATATTTCATGATACTTTCATAATACTCCAAGGTGCTTTTTGTGATAAATATAACAGAATAGGCTTTTTTGTGATAAAGGAAAAATGGAAAAAACTATGTACAGTATACAGTATATATATACAAGAAAATGGTTAAATACTTAAGTATTTATAATTACTACTCATTAAAAAAATGAGCCTTTTTTATCCTTCCGCCTCTGTCCCTGCTAAGGTCTGTGCACGTCACTGCCCCTAAGTGTTGTTAGACTCACTGCTGAGCGCTGTTTAATGGCTGATGTTAAATTCACCACTGTGTGCTGTCAAACTTATTGCTGAGCATTGTTTAACTCACCACTATGTGTTGTTAAACTCACTGCTGTGCACTGTTTAACTCACCGCTGAGGATTTTTAAACTCAAAAAAACTCAGTGTTGTTAAAGTCACTGCCATATGTTGTTAAATTCACAGCTAAATTTAACAAGTTTTGTGCAGAGAGCGCTCTGCTTTTTCAAAACTGTTCTGCAGTTTCATCAAAATCAGTCAGGGGGCTGGAGAAATATTATTGACAGACAGATTCGGCCTGTGGGTCACCAGTTGAGGGGCCTTGACCTAGTGTATTATCCGATATGTGTGAAAATACGGGACAACTTTCATCTTGATTCAATTATTCCTATATGGGACAATCCCATATTATATGGGATGATTGGCAACCCTAGCTGTATGGCTTGGTGACTGATGTGCAGGAAGTGCTGCAGCCCCAAGGCGGGGTCAGAGGCCGTCACTCTGGGCATCTCCATGACGTGCGCTCCCAGTATACCCCTCTACTCTGTCATGCACACCCTCTCTCTACAGCTCTATACATAGATGTGCTCTGGTTCTGTCCACCTGCCAGGGTGTCTAAATATAGCAGTCTGCTCACTTTCCTTTGCTCGAGCTCCGCACTGGGCCAGGCGATCAGCTTTCAAACCTCACAGGGATGGGGGTTAGAGGAGGGCGGAGATAGTGGGATAGAAGGATAGATAGAGAGATGAATGAGCAAACTGATATGCCTGTATTTTTACATGTCTTCCACACCAGTCCTGCAGCACTGTGGCTTAAGTCTATAACACTATTAACCATAAGGGCGGCACCCAGGATGTTCATTCTAAATTACATTTAGTAAAACGGATGGATCTGTCTTTAAAATCTAACTGGATGAGCTACATTTAATGTCTTCATAAAAAAAGCATACATAAACACATACATTTGACTGCACTTTAATTAAATTCTATATTAATGTGCCAAGTTGCTACAAACCATCAAAGTACCTTTGGGTGAATCTCAAGAAAACACATCCTGCTCACATTCCATCCCAAAATAAATAAATAAATGAAATAAAATATTGTATTATTAGAAATATAGTAAAATTAAATTTTGCATAAAGAAAATTATTTTTAGGACCATTAATTTGTTGTTTTTTTGTTTTTTTTGTTTTTTTGCATTATGACATTATTGTCAAAAAAAATTTTTTTTTTTAAAAAAACCTTTCATTACCGTAATGCATTCAGATGGTTTATTTGTAATCCCTATTTTTCTCAATGGTGATTGTTATTAGATTTGAATTAATAAAGTACTTTTTTAATCAATATTTGTTTTATTTTAATCATCATAAATTACAGCCAGTACCATGAAAACAAATTATTTAAAAATAAAAATAATGGGAATTTGATTATTTTGCATTACGGTAATGAGAATTTGTGGGGAAAAATGCTTAATTATCATGAGAATAATGTCACAATCCAAACCATATTAATTTTCCAAAAACAGACTTTATTTTCTTTAAGCAAAATCTAATTCTTATTTCTTCCTTTTGATTTTGGAGTGAAATATTACCTAGACATTTTCTTGATAGGGACTTTTAAGCGATTTACCCCCTTGACAGCCTATATTTATTTGCCGAAGAATTGTTTATTGTGCTTATCATTATTAATACTTTTAATTATTTGTTGACCACTGGTGTCTTTTACCATATTGCTGTTGCTGCAAAACCAATAAGCCACTCCAGGCTTTACACACTGTCTCGATTTTTATTGTGCACTAATAATTATGAATTGAACGCAATTACATTGAAATAGAGGATTTACTTAGCAATTCCCTTTACAAAAACAAGAATGGTTGACTCTGTCCTCACAATGTAACTTATTTCCACGGAATTTATGAATAACAGATTTGCTTCCTAATCCAGCTGCTCTCTGTTTGTTTCTCAGTCTGTGTTTGTCTATATGGTTAAGTTACATAAGTAGGTAAAACAGGATAAAGAGTGAAAACACAGAACATTCCTCTCCCTGAGGAGGTACATTTCCTTCTTCCTGATCTCAGTGTTCGGTCCAGTGATCGTAAGCAGAGACAGGAAGTCCAGAGACGCTCAGCCGTTCCATTTAAACAGGAAAAAATGGCTATAAAAGATGTCATGGCATCAAACACCAAATGGCCAATGGCCATGAACCCCTTGAAAAACACTTGAGCCAAAAATAGCAGTTAAATTTGTCCACACTTTACCGTAACTGCAACACAGCATTTTCCGTGTAAGACATATCTTTTCAGGATCTATCGGATGAAAGAAATACTGCCCTTCTATTCATTCTTTGCATAGCATTTCAGATTTAGATGTTTGGATTACTTTCCGTAAATTCTACAGTTAATGAAAACATTAAAACTGTTGTGGTTACAGTAAGACATTTACAATGGAAGTGAATGAGGCCAGTCCATAAACATTAAAATACTCACCGTTTCAATAGTATAGCCACAAGACTGTGTAAAGTTATATCCAATAATACAACTTTGTTTCCATTTCGATGTAATGCAGGTAAACTCTGTAATCTGGTAAATCCCTGATACATTTAATGTTAACACATATAATGTTTACATCTTGTGTCTATACTTTTGAAACAGCATGCAGTTTAATTTGTATGGACTGGCCCCATTCACTTCCATTGTAAGTCCATTGCTGTAATTCTTTTTTACTATTTTGTTTTTAATAAGCAAGGGATGAGTCGAAATTATTTTGTTGTAACCAACACTATGCCACAAATATTGTCAATTAAGCTTAACTTGTATTGAACCTTGAACATTCCTTTTGTTCATTTGGTTTTCTCAGTAATTACATTTGTTGTTCATTAAGTTAACAAAGTGAGAGTGTTTTGTTGTTTATTATGTAATTTATTATACTTATGTTACTGAGTTGATTGAACTTAATTGTGCTTGTTGCTAAATCACAAAGAGACATTACCCTAAAGTTGCTGTTTTTTAATCCAAAAATATTATATACAATACCATTAAATTTAAAATTTGGGACATTTGCTTAATTTATATTTCTCATTATCTTAAAAACCTTTTGATTGAAAGGCTTATCCTAAAATGCTTAAAATGTATTTTGTAGACCAATATAAATGGTGCCTATGTATACATTTCTGCACTAAACTTACATTTTAATTAAAAAAGATTGAATGGATTAATTGGACCAGATAGTGAAGGAAAAGTGTCAAAGATACATGGATTATATTGAATATATATATTCAAAAGTGTTTAAAAAACATCCCAGTAAGCACCATATGAATTTGGTTGAGAGAATCAGAAGAGTGGCTACTTTGAAGATGCTAAAATAATATATATACTGTATATATGTTTTTAGTGTAGTGTATATTTTATACAATACAATATAATATAATATAATATAATATAATATAATAAATGTATAACTATATAATTCCCATTCTTTCATTTGTTATGTCATAGTTTAAATGACTTTACTAAGATGTGTCCAGACTTTTGACTGGTAGTGTATATTGTCTAACCCAAAAACCGACCCTGTAAATACCCTTAATATATTGAGAATAATATATCAGTACATTAGTGTAGAAATACCAGTGGTTTGCGTTTAGAACTGAAACACACACCGCTTGACCGCAATACTGCTGTGGGCTAATTTAATATCTTGTGCAATCGAGTTCACAAGCGCCTCTTCACTACAGCTAATACATACAAGAGAATGCTTTTTAAGACCTATTTTTGACCACACAGATAATATAAATCATTTATCAAACCTGAAGACATTGTCATGGCAATGGTGAATAGCATAATGGTTTGGAGCCCTTGTCTTCTTTAACACAGGCAGAGGTTACTTTCCATGTCACTTAGACACATTAACAACATTTGACAGACAGGAAGAGGTGCATTATGGATCAGATGGGATTCAAATGAATAAACCAGTAGCAGGAAATGCTGGTTGGTTACATTAAGATGCACCCAGGACACACAGCGCTTTTTATATGACATGGAACACAATCAATAGCCATGCTTCCTGAAGCACCAGCCAACAATTCACTGGATAAGAGAAATCTGATACTTCCTTTTTTCAGGTTCCCTGGGGCGTTAATAGACAAATTACATGCAGCATACGTAGATGCAGTGTGTTTAAGTGGATTATTGTTAGATATTGTATCTAAATTGGGATGCAATATAGTAAAAGAGCAATAACAAAAGAGCAATATTTCAATTTATCTCAACCATGAACCTCAGAATTGGGTCTCTAAGCTTTCAAAACACTTCAGTCCTAAAGCCTGATGAAAAAAGTGATGTTTATATAGTTTATTTTACCCCAGCTTAAAGGAATACTTCACTCAAAAATGAAAGTTCTTTCATTATTTACTCACCCACATGTTGTTTTCTTCTTATTATTATTATTTGGAACACACAAAATGAGTGTGAATGAATGTTCAGTGTTTTAATGAATATCGTAGCCTGTCTTTTAAAATACGCACAACGGACGTCAAGATTTTCACTAAAAAAAAATTACTTAAAGAAATGTTCCGGGTTCAATAGAAGGTAATCGGCCAGTCCATAAACATTAAAATACAAACTATTTCAAAATATAGCCACATGACGGAAACATTATACATGACAACATTTTTGTGTGTGTGTGTGTGTGTGTGTGTGTGTGTGTGTGATAAAAAAATTACTTTACATAGATAAGGTTAGTAAGCGATTTTATAACATTACAATTATGTATTTTAATGTTTATGGACTGTCCCTTGCAAGTGCCTAATTGTAACCGCTTTTGTTTTTGTTTTTTTAAATGAGGGGCAAGTCAAATAAATTTTTGTGGTAATCAATATAATGCCACAAATGCTGTTGATTAAGCTTGACTTGTATTGAACACAGAAAATTCCTCTAAATTTCAAGTTGTTTCTCACCTAAACCTATCGTGTGTCTTCAGAAGACTTGGAATATGATGCACGAGTCTCATGGACTATTTGTATGATACTTTTTTTATTTTATTTTTTTTACTTTTAAGTGAGACACTATCCACTGCCACTGAAATGAAAATACAGACCGAGATCTTATCTTTTTGTGTTTTGCATAAACAAAAAATTATACAGGTTTTGGAACGACATGAGGATGAGTACATTCTGACAGATTTTTCATTTTTGGTGAAGTATTCCAAAAATCTGTAAATAACCTGGAATGTCCATATATAAGGGGCACTTCGAAAACCCAAAACAATCCTAGTCGCCATTATAAACACAGACACATTGTCTGACTGTGACAACCAGTGAACACATGCCACTCTAACTTCTTTGTCAATGTCCACAGAGTAAGAACAAACGGGTGTTAAAGTCTGAAGTGTGGCCTCTCTCGAATGGTGTAATTCGAGGATAAGAAAACCCCATTAACCCCATAGACAAAAACATTAGAGAGACAGGGATTGCCTTTGTCATCCTGTCTGTGGATACATGACCCCCAGCACACTACCAGGCTTTAACTGGCATTCAGTCAGACTTCAAAGCATAGATATCCCGTGACATCAGCACAGCTGCTGAACAAGGTGCATTCTGGGGTTTTTTGGTTATTAATAGACAGCAGATGATATGAGCTCAGGGTCTTCTGAGTTTTGGAGTTGGCGAAACAGCTGTCAGGCCGAGTGACCGAAATGGGCATCCACACGGCCATCATTATCTGTTCACTTTAGGGGTGAAGTGTTTAAATACTGCACTACTAGTGGCACCAAATGGAACTGCAGAGAGACCAGCGACTACCAGAGAGCCACAATGTTTACGTTTTTGGGGGGAATCAACCTATGAATGGCTTACTTATAGTTTTCTCTCCATATTAGGAAGTAGGGCTGCACAATTAATCAAATAAATAAGCGATATTTTAATTACAGCTGCCACAATTAACTAATCATGAAAAGAGTCAATTATAGCAGTTCAAGTCGGTCTATTCATTGCCTCAGATTTTTCTATTTAATTTTTTTTCTATTTAATGTGTGTTTTTGCAGCGGTTGAGCATTGTAACCATCACAAGTCCATCACTCTCTTTTTTTGTATAGTTACTTCAAAATTATTATTTTTTATTATTATTATTTTTTTTTTGTTGTTGTTGTTTTTTTTTAAGTTTTGTTATTCATGCTGCTAAAAGGGGCAATGTGAAGTTGACCGTCTATGCAACTTGTCTTGATTTACTGATAAAACAGCTATAAAGTAATTCAGAAATTGTTCTTGTTTAAGAAGTGTAGCCTACATAAAAAATATGGCATCCAGTTGATCCACCCAAAATAAGTATTTTAATATAAATTGTATTAATCTAAATGAATCACAATTACAATATCAAGGGAAATAATCTATAGTTATGATTTCTGTGCTAAACGTTTAGCCCTAGGAGAAAGTATTTAAACACCTGATTACATAAAGTGCTTCAGTTTAACAGTCAGCTATTTTAGCTCATGCAGCTAAGATTGGGTAATCCTCAAAATAGTATGACTGGATCATTTAAATAAACAAGGTTTTATTCAACAAGGTTTTTCTTCTCCTAAAACATTGTTAGTGCATTGGTAATATCTGAGTATTATTTATTTCTCATCATATTTTAGTCAACAGTAGGCTATGTTTTTATTAGAATTGTTTAATTATCCTCGTGATGCGTATTTTTCTTTTCTTCATTTTTGTCAGTAATTTACATGACGAGTTGAACACTGCTTCTGAACATGTATTCAGTGCAGCTGGAAACATTTTAACCCCAGTGAGGTCCTCTCTAAAACCGGACAATGTCTTTTTTTTTTTTTTTTTTTTTTGTCTAAAAAAAATTAAACACATCTGACGACTGGAAAGATTTTAGACAAGGGAGGACTTAACCATTTAATAATTGTTCAGCTGTTTACAGGTATTTGGTCATATTGAATATTCGAGTTTAGCTACAGTATATTAAAATCCCTTTCGAGGCAAAGCAGTCCACTCAGTAGCCATCTTGGGAATGCTCCCGGGCAGCTTTTTGTGGATTAAAATGACATGAAAGTACAGCTCCAATCTACTTGAATGGGGAAAGACCGAAATCTCCAAAACGGTTGGTCAAGATTACGATCAAAGAACATATTTCAAATCAGGAGAAATATCAGACGACAATAGAGCTGTTCAGCCGTGACTTCAATTTGTAGGTGAACCCGGAAGTCTAGAACATAAATTAGACACTTTCATACCTCAAGCGTGAATTTTAAAAAATTTTTTTTTAAAGTATGCAATTCAATATGGCTTCAAAATTCATGTTTGAGGTATAAAAGTGTGATTTATATTGTAGAACAAAATGTCCATGTATCGTCAAATAATGTTTACCACAGACCTTATGTTACTCATAAGTAAAAAAAACCAATAGGAAAATCCAGAGGGAGCCCATGGCGAATTCTCATCCAGGTTTTTGGACTAAACAGCTCTATGGTATCATAAATTGTGCTTCTTTAGCTCAGATCATGCTAAAAACACTTCTTCTCAGGCTCGTCCAGCTAATGTGCATGCACATTCTCTTTATAAGGTGGGCCTTCCTGTTCTACATCCGCCATATTGAGTGTTCCAATTTCTTTCATTCATTTTAATGCAAGTGCTCCGTCTCAGGCTAAACAGTCCTGGGCTATATTAACAGATTTTGACATTCTGGAATATTTTAGCTGACATTGACGTTTACATGTTACTGATGTATAAAGTAGGCTATATTGTGCAAATAAGACTTATTTCTTTGACCTGGCTTATAATCCACCTTAGAGTGTATTTTTTGTTGTACAGGTGCATCTCAATAAATTAGAATGCCGTGGAAAAGTTCATTTATTTCAGTAATTCAACTCAACTCAAATGAAACTCGTGTATTAAATAAATTCAATGCACACAGACTGAAGTAGTTTAAGTCTTTGGTTCTTTTAATTGTGATGATTTTGGCTCACATTTAACAAAAACCCACCAATTCACTATCTCAAAAAATTAGAATATGGTGACATGCCAATCAGCTAATCAACTCAAAACACCTGCAAAGGTTTCCTGAGCCTTCAAAATGGTCTCTCAGTTTGGTTCACTAGGCTACACAATCATGGGGAAGACTGCTGATCTGACAGTTGTCCAGAAGACAATCATTGACACCCTTCACAAGGAGGGTAAGCCACAAACATTCATTGCCAAAGAAGCTGGCTGTTCACAGAGTGCTGTATCCAAGCATGTAAACAGAAAGTTGAGTGGAAGGAAAAAGTGTGGAAGAAAAAGATGCACAACCAACCGAGAGAACCGCAGCCTTATGAGGATTTTCAAGCAAAATTGATTCAAGAATTTGGGTGAACTTCACAAGGAATGGACTGAGGCTGGGGTCAAGGCATCAAGAGCCACCACACACAGACGTGTCAAGGAATTTGGCTACAGTTGTCGTATTCCTTTTGTTAAGCCACTCCTGAACCACAGACAACGTCAGAGGCGTCTTATCTGGGCTAAGGAGAAGAAGAACTGGAATGTTGCCCAGTGGTCCAAAGTCCTCTTTTCAGATGAGAGCATGTTTTGTATTTCATTTGGAAACCAATGTCCTAGAGTCTGGAGGAAGGGCGGAGAAGCTCATAGCCCAAGTTACTTGAAGTCCAGCGTTAAGTTTCCACAGTCTGTGATGATTTGGGGTCCAATGTCATCTGCTGATGTTGGTCCATTGTGTTTTTTGAAAACCAAAGTCACTGCACCCGTTTACCAAAAACTTTTGGAGCACTTCAGGCTTCCTTCTGCTGACCAGCTTTTTAAAGATGCTGATTTCATTTTCCAGCAGGATTTGGCACCTGCCCACACTGCCAAAAGCACCAAAGGTTGGTTAAATGACCATGGTGTTGGTGTGCTTGACTGGCCAGCAAACTCGCCAGACCTGAACCCCATAGAGAATCTATGGGGTATTGTCAAGAGGAAAATGAGAAACAAGAGACCAAAAAATGCAGATGAGCTGAAGGCCACTGTCAAAGAAACCTGGGCTTCCATACCACCTCAGCAGTGCCACAAACTGATCACCTCCATGCCACGCCGAATTGAGGCAGTAATTAAAGCAAAAGGAGCCCCTACCAAGTATTGAGTACATATACAGTAAATGAACATACTTTCCAGAAGGCCAACAATTCACTAAAAATGTTTTTTTTTATTGGTCTTATGATGTATTCTAATTTGTTGAGATAGTGAATTGGTGGGTTTTTGTTAAATGTGAGCCAAAATCATCACAATTAAAAGAACCAAAGACTTAAACTACTTCAGTCTGTGTGCATTGAATTTATTTAATACACGAGTTTCACAATTTGAGTTGAATTACTGAAATAAATGAACTTTTCCACAACATTCTAATTTATTGAGATGCACCTGTATTTGTTTAAATTTCTGATTGACATGTCCTCATGTATTGAGGTTGTACTGCACAGTGGTCAACTGTTATTGTGCTTTATGAATAAATTGAATTAAGTAACAGACAGAAATTTTAAAACCAATACAAAATGTTTTGTATTTATGTTATTTTGTGATATTTTTCAAATGATTTAATTTTTATTTTGAGTTTAATGACACACTTTTTAAAGTATAAACCACAATAAACGTGTAATTTTCACACACCCCTCCTCCGCCCCCCCAACCATCGTACAACCCTTAGCCCTTAACCACCTCAGCTGTAAAAAAAAAAAAAAAAAAAACAATTGTCATCGAAACAGCCCTACTGCCTGTAAAGTAATGCACTTACAATGGAAGTCTATGGGACAATATATGGCACTGGGATAAATGTTAAAATACACACTGTTTTAAAAGTAAAGCCAAATATTATATGTGTTAAAATTACTTATGAGTAAGATTTAAACATTTTACATGTTAACATAAGAGTAGTGTGACAGAATTGCTTATATCCTTGTCCGTGTAAATTGATATCCAATATTTAAATTCCTGTCATGACTATATAAAGCTGGTAGACCCATAAACCCATAATCATAATTTAGAGCTCAAAAAACACACATTTTTGTACAGAAATATACAGTACACTCACCAGCCACTTTATTAGGTACACCTGTACATCTACTTATTCAAGTGATTATCTAATCAGCCAATCATGTGGCAGCAGTGTAATGTATAAAATCACGCAGATATGGGTCAGGAGCTTCAGTTAATGTTCACATCAACCATCAGAATGGGGAAAAATGTGATCTCAGTGATTTAGACTGTGGCATGATTGTTGGTGCCAGACAGGCTGGTTTGAGTATTTCTAGAGTTTACTCAGAATGGTGCCAAAAACAAAAAACAACCAGTGAGCAGCAGCTCTTTGGATGAAAATGCCTTGTTGATGACAGAGGTCAACAGAGAATGGCCAGACTTGTTCAAGATGACAGAAAGGCTACGGTAACTCAGATAACCCCTCTGTACAATTGTAGGGAACAGAATAGCATCTCAGAATGCACAACATGTCGAACCTTGAGATGGATGGGCTACAACAGCAGAAGACCACATTGGTTTCCACATCTGTCAGCCAAGAACAGAAAACTGAGGCTACAGTAGGTCTACCATTTGTGTACCTCAGCAGAAATCCAGATGTCAGACCAGGCGATGTTTTTCCAATCGTCTACTGTCCAGTTTTGGTGAGTCTGTGACCACTGCATCCTCAGTTTCCTGTTTTTTAGCTGACAGTAGTTGTACCCGGAGGGATCTTCTGGTGCTGTATCCCATCCGCCTCGGTGTTCAAAGTGTTGTGTGTTCAGAAATTATTTTCTGCATAGCACTTTTGTAACACATGTTTATTTGGGTTACTGTCACCTTCCTGTCAACTTGGACCAGTCTGGCCATTCTCCTCTGACCTCTGTCATTAACAAGCTGTTTTTGCCCACAGAACTGCCGCTCGCTTTGTTTTTTGCACCATTCTTTTTACTCTCTTGAGACTGTTGTGCATGAAAATCCCAGTAAATCAGCAGTTACAGAAATACTCAAACCAGCCTGTCTGGCACCAAAATCTGACCCATATCTGCATGATTTTATACACTGCTGCCACACGATTAGCTGATTAGATAATCGCACGAATAAGTAGATGTACAGGTGTACCTAATAAAGTGGCCGGTGAGTGTAAGTGCTTGAACAAAAATAAGAACTTAACATTTCTGCTCTTAAAACCTCTGGAATGCATTGCCCCAAAGACTTCCACTGTATTTGTGTAACAGTAAAGTTAATGTGATTTTGTTTGTTTTTACAAACTGAGGGACGATTTTTACCATTATTTTCTGTGTTTATCAAAAGCATGATGTCGATATAGCTTAACTTGAACAAAACCCAGAGTGGTTTATTTATCTGCAGTACAGCTAATTGGTTATGTGAAAGGCACATTTAGTAGTTTGATAGTTAACTGTAGTGTGATTGCTGTGATTGGAAAAACATAAAAATAAATACTCAGAACCATGAGCTGTAAATATGGGTTTTCTATGTTATTCTAGGTTGATGGAATATTGTTAATGGACCGGAACTGAAGACTTTTTGGAAGAGGGCCATAAATTGATTTTTAATAGGTTTTTATGACATTCCCAAGAAGCATTGGTGCCTCTGAGTGACACAATTTCAATACATCTCTTGTCACACCTGATGTGAAGCCCCGTGAAAGGGAAAAATGAATTGAACAGATCTAGGGCACAGGGATGAGAGGAATACTGAGCATTATAAGTGGATAAAGTCAGTTAATGAATATTAGATTTTTTCATTCATTACCACTGCTGACTGATTTCCATTTGGTGGTGTTTAATAAGAGGCAGATAAAACAAGGGGAAAATGGAAATGTAGCCACATTCGTATTCCAAACACCCACTCAATGAAACATAGAGAATAATATCAACCAAACTCATTTAAGAATGAGACATCTACGCAGCCCACACAGGCCTGATGCATATAGGCTCAAAAATGCCAAAATATTTTTTTAAATTAAATTTTTTTTTTTAAAAACCAAGGTACCAGGCTGCTCAATAAGCACATTTTCCTCATTTGTTTGTACAACCTTTTGTGGTGATTGCTGCAACATAATTTGAATGAGCTCGACTACTTTGTGCACGTTGGTTTATTATAGTAGTGCCATAGATTTCAGATTTACCCACCCTTAAACATCACAGTAAAAATTAAATGTTTGGTCCCATTACATGTCAGTAAAACAATCATGATTGCAAATTGTCCAAAACGCTGGTGCTAGATTGTTGACAGGTTCGCGGAAACAGGACCATATTACTCCCATTTTGTTTTCTTTACATTGGTTGCCGGACCATTACAGGATTGATTTTATTGATTGTTTTTAAATCTTTAAATGGCCTTGCACCATCTTATATTTCAGATTTGCTACAATTTTACTCACCGTCCAGATCACTTAGGTCCTCTGACCAGAAACTCTTGATTGTTCCTAGGTCTAGACATAAATTACGGGGGGACCGCGCCTTTGCAGTGTTTGCCCCGAAGCTCTGGAACAGTTTGCCTTTGCACATTAGAATTGCCTCCACACAGGTTTCATTTAAATCTCTATTAAAAACTCATCTTTTTTACCTGTTTTTTTTTATTGAACACTGTTTAATGACATGTTGAAATCTTGTTGTTTTATGTTGAGTAGTTAGACGTCTGTGTTGTATAATATTGGTGTGTACTGTATGTTTTGCTTTTTGCATATGTTATAAGAATTGTACAGCACATTGGTCAACTAACTGTTGTTTTTAATTGTGCTTTATAAATAAATTGCCTTGCCTTGCCTAAAATGAAAGTAGGCGGTTCTATGCCAAAATGAACTGAAAAGTGGACCACACTATACAGGAATCATCAAAAGTCTGGCTACATGACAATATTTTTTTGTATCACAAACAATAAATATTGATAATTAGTCATAGACATACTGTATATATGTGTAAACACTGATTTCCAATTGAAAAGATAATAGCATGGCAGAGCTGCACTTTTTGGTCAGAAAAATTACCACTGATGCCATAATCTCATTGTTTATTTATTTATTTGTATGTGTTTGGTGGCATTAAAAACCCTGTATTTATGATTTATCGCCCCGCCCTATGTGACCTTACACTGGGCTAGGCATGTGTCCATTGTAAATGGTGCACAGAATCAACCAGGCCCCCACTGGACACAAGTACAGCCTGTATTTTAAGGTCATCTCTAAACACAATCCCCTCCTGTCCTCCCCCACACCCTCCAGCACACTTCCACGATCCCTCATCCTGCACAATCACTTAGCGGACCTCCAAAGCATCCATCCGCTAGAACCGCAGTCACGAGAGAGCAAAGCAAGTGGCCACTCAGCTTCCTGTGTGCTATTAATACTATCTGACCTCTTTGCCCCCTTTCTGTCTGCTCACAAACACACACATATGCACACACCCATGTCCTTAGAGAATCGCTAGAGCCAATCAATAGCTCTCTAAAACATGCTGAATGCACTACCTGCAATGTGAAGACACAGAGGCCACGAGTCAGGGCATAAGGTCTGATGCGGACATCCTGGTCAATGTCACAATGTCAGAATCGGGAAACAGCAGCACTGAGATTTTACATATAGTAGCTTGGGGTTTTATCTTTTACACAGAAGCCCGCCCCCTATTGTTCATAATGGCAGCTGTGGCAAATGTTGACTTCGCATTGTGTTTTTGCAGCGGTTGAGCACTGTAACCAATCACAAGACAGTCAAGCTTGATTAGCTTGTTATTTTGTTCTGAAATGTGTCAGACCGCAATTCATGGCGCTAACCAAAAAATACACATTCTCGCTCTCAGCATTGCCACAAGGGGTGCTATAGTAGAATTAGCATAAACTGTCCTCCTCTATGATTTTCTATTTTAGGTCAACTACTGTCGAGGCGGAGCAACGATTACAGAATTTTGCTGAACAGGTTAGACCTTATTGTAAACAACTAGCCACTTGAATATTAAAACATCCAGTTTAAAAGTGTGTGATTTGCAAATTGCAAAAATTTGCAATTGCAAAAGTAATGACACTCTTCCTGTCTTCCATTGGTTGAGAAACAGATTGGTTGAGCTAATGTTGCTGTGTTGGGCTGGACGTGCTGCTTAAACAATCAAAGCTATGTTTTGATAGTGCCACAGAGCCACAGTGTTTACAATTTTTGGGGAATCTACTTACATCCATTCTGATTAAACTCTAGAGAATGTTACAGAAATTACAGTTACAGAAAGTTACAGAAATACTCAAACCATCCCATCTGGCACCAACAATCATGCCACAGTCGAAATGACTGAGATCACATTTTTTCCCCCATTCTGATGGTTGATGTTAACATTAACTGAAGCTCCTGACCCGTATCTGCTTGATTTAATGCATTGCACTGCTGCCACTCAATTGGCTGATTAGATAATTGCATGAATAAGTAGGTGTACAGGTGTTCCTAATAAAGTGCTCAGTGAGTGTATATAGAACTGAATAAATAATAAAGGTGGAATTGGGGTGGTGGAGAGATGTCGGAAGAACTGTCACAGAAATAAGCTAAATAGCAGTTTATACACACTTACGTTGTGATTGACAAGATTAGATGAACATGTACCACACCAACTTTCATTTAGAACTCCATTTATTAATGGAGAATCAACCGACAAAGATACTAAAGAGCTCAGTGAAGAGCAGTGCACCCTGATAATTATTCATTTTTGGAGGCGAGACAAAGCCCCATCATGGGGAATCATAGGGATCATTAGCGAATGAAAGTCGTGCTTAAGCTTTGCGTGTGTGAACTCAGGCTCTGGCACGGTATGCAAACGAAAGCACTGGAACGCGACTCCCTGTCATGCAAAACTGCTCCCTGCTACTCAAACTCAAAATGAGGCATCGCACTGTATGTTAATGAGTGTGTGTGAGAAAGCATGTCTGCTCATTCCACGCCCTGGAGCCCATCATAGCAATGCTGGAGAATTCTCAGACGAGCATGGATGAGGAGAGGCAAGAGAGAGAGTTAGAGGGAGCACGACTGCCATAGCCTTGGGTCCTTTGTAATGGTGATGCTGCGACTGTGAAGAGGAGTACAACGTAAGAGATGCTGCCTGTCACGAGCATGTGATGCTGCTCTAGAGAAGGGGGAGGATGGTTGCGGTATAGAACAGCCTTTCTGGTAATTTCTGTGCCAGTGCAGTGGGGGGTGGCGGCAATGCAGAGGAGCAAAAGGCCTGATTATAAAACCTGTCTATGTCACATAAAAAAAAGCCAGGTTCTCTCAAGCCTTTGACGCAGATATGGAGCATTCTAGAATTCTGTGTGACGCATACGCAAGCCTAAATACAGGTTAACATGGGCTGCAGTCTGATTCATGAGCGAGTGAGTGTGTATGTGAGTGCGGAGAGTGAGAATATGTCCAGACAGCCAATCAGAGAGGAAGAGCCTACTATCATCATAAATGACTCAAAACAACAACACTGCCATCTGCCCATATTTGGGCATGTTCTGATTCTGTGCGTATGACAATGCAAAAATACAACATAACAGCATGTATATTATTTATATATACAGATATGAGTCCCCAAACAACTATGACTAATCTTGTGCTCTGAATACTTTTAGATTGCAAATCAGATGGGTCAAAGTTGTAGTTTAAAGCGTGGTAACTATGACAAATATTGAATGAAAAATCATGCATTTAGTGATAATAGATACACATTATAAAATGACTGATTCAGATAGATAGATAGATAGTCATGATGACTAATCAAAATAGAATATTCCGGAGAGCAGTGAAAAAAATAATATGTACAGTGCATCCGGAAAGTATTCACAGCGCTTCACTTTTTCCACATTTTGTTATGTTACAGCCTTATTCCAAAATGGATTCAATTCATTATTTTCCTCAAAATTCTACAAACAATACCCATAATGACAACGTGAAAGAAGTTTGTTTGAAATCTTTGCAAATTTATTAAAAATAAAAAACGAAAAATTCACATGTACATAAGTATTCACAGCCTTTGCTCAATACTTTGTTGAAGCACCTTTGGCACCAATTACAGCCTCAAGTCTTTTTGAGTATGATGCTACAAGCTTGGCACACCTATTTTTGGGCAGTTTCTCCCATTCTTCTTTGCAGGACCTCTCAAGCTCCATCAGGTTGGATGGGGAGCGTCGGTGCACAGCCATTTTCAGATCTCTCCAGAGATGTTCAATCGGGTTCAAGTCTGGGCTCTGGCTGGGCCACTCAAGGACATTCACAGAGTTGTCCCGGAGCCACTCCTTTGTTATCTTGGCTGTGTGCTTAGGGTCGTTGTCCTGTTGGAAGATGAACCTTCGCCCCAGTCTGAGGTCCAGAGCGCTCTGGAGCAGGTTTTCATCAAGGATGTCTCTGTACATTGCTGCATTCATCTTTCCCTCGATCCTGACTAGTCTCCCAGTTCCTTCTGCTGAAAAACATCCCCACAGCATGATGCTGCCACCACCATGCTTCACTGTAGGGATGGTATTGGCCAGGTGATGAGCGGTACCTGGTTTCCTCCAGACATGACGCTTGCTATTCAGGCCAAAAAGTTCAATCTTTGTTTCATCAGACCAGAGAATTTAGTTTCTCATGGTCTGAGAGTCCTCCAGGCGGGCTGTCATGTGCCTTTTACTGAGGAGTGGCTTCCATCTGGCCACTCTGCCATACAGGCCTGATTGGTGGAGTGCTGCAGAGATGGTTACTCTTCTGGAAGGTTCTCCTCTCTCCACAGAGAAACGCTTGAGCTCTGTCAGAGTGACCATCTGGTTCTTGGTCACCTCCCTGACTAAGGCCCTTCTCCCCCGATCGCTCAGTTTGGCCGGACGGCCAGCTCTAGGAAGAGTCCTGGTGGTTCCAAACTTCTTCCATTTACGGATGATGGAGACCACTGTGCTCATTGGGACCTTCAATGCTGCAGAAATTTTTCTGTACCCTTCCCCTGATCTGTGCCTCGATACAATCCTGTCTCGGAGGTCTACAGACAATTCCTTGGACTTCATGGCTTGGTTTGTGCTCTGACATGCACTGTTAACTGTGGAAACTTATATAGACAGGTGTGTGCCTTTCCAAATCATGTCCAATCAACTGAATTTATCACAGGTGGACTCCAATTAAGTTGTAGAAACATCTCAAGGATGATCAGTGGAAACAGGATGCACCTGAGCTCAATTTTGAGTGTCACGGCAAAGGCTGTGAATGCTTATATACATGTGATTTTTTTCGTTTTTTATTTTTAATAAATTTGCAAAGATTTCAAACAAACTTCTTTCACATTGTCATTATGGGGTATTGTTTGTAGAATTTTGAGGAAAATAATGAATTTAATCCATTTTGGAATAAGGCTGTAACATAACAAAATGTGGAAAAAGTGAAGCGCTGTGAATACTTTCCGGATGCACTGTATATACATTGGCGGGCAAAAGTTTGGAATAATGTACAGATTTTGCTCTTATGGAAAGAAATTGGTACTTTTATTCACCAAAGTGGCATTCAACTGGTCACAATGTATAGTCAGGACATTAATAACGTGAAAAATTACTATTACAATTAGAATTTTTTTTTCAGAACTTCTTAAACTACTTCAAAGTGTTCTCATAAAAAAAAATCCTCCACGTGCAGCAATGACAGCTTTGCAGATCCTTGGCATTCTAGCTGTCAGTTTGTCCAGATACTCGGGTGACATTTCACCCCACGCTTCCTGTAGCACTTGCCATAGATGTGGCTGTCTTGTTGGGCACTTCTCACGCACCTTACAGTTTAGCTGATCCTACAAAAGCTCAATGGGGTTAAGATACATATGATACAAGATGTCGTCATGGATGGCAGCCTCGGTGTGTAGCTCTTTTGTTGTTTTTGTTTGTTTGTCCTGTGTTTAGTAATATTTTTTAGTCAGGTTTACCAGGGACAAACTGCTGAACATTCGGCAGCATATACCAGACAACCTTTTCCCGGTTTTTGAATATTCGGACGTTTTGTTGGACATTTTAGTCAGAGGCGTGGCTGTGTTGTTTGGGAGACGCAGGTGAGGGAGACGAGCAGGCGCGCAGGTCAGGCTCCGTCGGCGCGGCTTTCAAACAGCGCTGCCGAGTATTCATCTAGCGAATATCCGCTCTCTTCCTAACAAAACGGACGGACTACATCTCCTCACCTGCACAAACAAGGACTTTTCAAACTCTGCTGCCTTGTGCTTCACAGAAACCTGGCTGAGTGAAGCCATTCCGGACAGCACGTTACATCTGCCAGGCTTTCAGCTGTTCAGAGCAGATCGGATTGCGGAGTTAACAGGGAAAACGAGAGGTGGTGGAACATGCTTTTACATCAATGAAGGTTGGTGTACAGATGTAACAACATTAAAAAGGATGTGCTGTCCTAATTTGGAAGCGCTCTTTATTAACTGTAAGCTGTTCTACTCGCCGCGGGAGTTTTCCTTGTTTATTCTGGTGAGTGTGTATATCGCACCAAACGTGTGTGTGAACACAGCACTGCAACAGCTGACTGATCAAATCACAGACACAGAACAACAATACCCAGACTCGGTTATTATTATTCTTGGGGATTTTAACAAAGCAAATCTCACACGTGAACTGCCCAAATACAAAGAGCACATTACATGCCCCACCAGAGACAGGAACATACCGGATCATTGCTACACAACAATAAAGGATGCATATCGCTCTGTCCCAAGAGCAGCTTTGGGACACCCTGATCACTGTCTGGTTCAACTTCTTCCAACCTACAGGCAGAAATTAAAATCAACCAAGCCAGTAGTAAGGACTGTAAAGAGATAGACCAATGAAGCAGAGCGGGAACTACAAGTCTGCTTCGATTGCACGGATTGGAGTGTTTTTGAGGCTGCAGACACCAATCTAGATGAGCTCACAGATACTGTTACATCATATATCAGTTTCTGTGAGGATATGTGCATTCCAACTAGGACTTATTTAAAGTTCAACAATGACAAACCATGGTTTACAGCAGAGCTCAGGCAGCTTCGTCAGGCCAAAGAGGATGCTTACAGGGGTGGGAATAATGTCTTGTACAATCAGGCCAGGAACACACTGAACAAGGAAATCAGAGTGGCTAAAAGAAGATACTCTGAGAAGCTGAAAAACAAGTTTTCAGCTAACGACCCTGCATCAGTGTGGAGTGGCATGAAACAACTCACAAATTACAGGACTCCTACCCCCAACCCTGTGGTGGACCAACAACTGGCTGACAACCTGAATGTGTTCTACTGCAGATTTGAAAGGCCCAATCTCACACCCCACACCCACTCTGACCTTCACTTCACACAAACACCAACACCTCCTGCAACCCCCCTCCTCCCCCCTCCTGCTACTCGACCTGCACTTAAAATCTGTGAAGATGATGTGATCCGGGCTTTCGGAAACAAAAGAAGAGGAAAGCTTCAGGCCCAGATGGCATCTCACCAGCGTGTCTTCGATCCTGTGCTAACCAGCTGGCCACCATCTTCACACAGATCTTCAATAGATCACTGGAGCAGTGTGAAGTCCCATGCTGCTTCAAACGCTCAATCATTACTCCTGTCCCAAAGAAACCAAAAATCACAGGACTTAATGGCTACAGACCTGTCGCCCTGATGTCTGTGGTCATGAAATCATTTGAGAGACTGGTGTTGGCCCACCTGAAGAACATCACTCGACCCTTTAATTTGCTTATCGAGCAAACAGGTCTGTGGATGATGCAGTCAACACGGGATTGCATCATATTCTGCAACATCTGGACAGACCAGGGACATATGCAAGGATCCTTTTTGTGGACTTCAGTTCGGCTTTCAACACCATCATCCCAGCTATACTCCAGAATAAATTACAACAACTCTCTGTTCCCATGTCTATCTGTCAGTGGATTACCAGCTTTCTGACAGACAGGCAGCAGCTTGTGAGACAGGGGAAACTCACTTCCAGCACCTGTACAATCAGCACTGGTGCCCCCCAGGGATGTGTGCCTCCCCACTACTCTTCTCCCTCTACACCAGTGACTGCATCGCCAGTGACCCCTCTGTCAAGCTCCTGAAGTTTGCAGACGACACCAGTGTCATCGGCCTCATCCAAGATGAGGATGAGTCTGCATACAGAAGGGAGGTTGAACAGCTGGCCGTCTGGTGCAGTCAAAACAACCTTGAGCTGAACATGCTCAGAACGGTGGAGATGATTGTGGACTTTAGGAGGAACACCCCATCACTGACCCCCCTCACCATTCTAAACAGCACTGTGGCAGCAGTGGAGTCATTCAGGCACTACCATCTCACAGGACCTGAAGTGGGAGACACACATTGACTCCATTGTGAAAAAGGCCCAGCAGAGGTTGTACTTCCTTCGCCAGCTGAGGAAGTTCAACCTGCCACATGCGCTGCTGATACAGTTCTAATCAGCAGTCATTGAGTCTGTCCTCTGCACTTCAATAACGGTCTGGTTTGGTTCAGCTATGAAATCAGACATCAGAAGACTACAAAGGACAGTTCGGACTGCTGAGAGGATTATTGGTTGCCCCCTGCCCCCCCTTCAAGAACAATACACTTCCAGAGTGAGGAAAAAGGCTGGAAAAATCACTCTGGACCCCACTCACCCTGCCCATTACCTTTTTGAACTGTTGCCTTCTGGCCGACGCTTCAGAGCTCTGAGCACCAGAACCATCAACACAGGAACAGTTTTTTCCATTAGGCTATCCATCTCATGAACAGTTATATTGTCCCATTGAGCAATAACTATGTGCAATACACAGTTTAGTCTGTTTTATATTTATCCAACACATCCAACCTCTTCTGCCATTTCGTTCCTCTGAAGAAAAAAAAACAAACAAACATTTGCAATGTACATAACATATTGTATTTGCACTGTACATAACAGATAACAGATATTAGATTTGCACTACGTATGTGTATGTGTGTATGTATGTACAGTGGTGTGAAAAAGTGTTTGCCCCCTTCCTGATTTCTTATTTTTTTGCATGTTTGTCACACTTAAACGTTTCAGATCATCAAACAAGTTTAAATATTAGTCAAAGATAACACAAGTAAACACAAAATGCAGTTTTTAAATGAAGGTTGTTATTATTAAGGGAAAACAAAATCCAAACCTACATGGCCCTGTGTGAAAAAGTGTTTGCCCCACCTGTTAAAACATAACTTAACTGTGGTTTATCACACCTGAGTTCAATTTTCTCTAGCCACACCCAGGCCTGATTACTGCCACACCTGTTCTCAATCAAGAAATCACTTAAATAGGACCTGCCTGACAAAGTGAAGTAGACCAAAAGATCTTCAAAAGCTAGACATCATGCCGAGATCCAAAGAAATTCAGGAACAAATGAGAAAGAAAGTAATTGAGATCTATCAGTCTGGAAAAGGTTATAAAGCCATTTCTAAAGCTTTGGGACTCCAGAGAACCACAGTGAGAGCCATTATCCACAAATGGCGAAAACATGGAACAGTGGTGAACCTTCCCAGGAGTGGTCGGCCGACCAAAATTACCCCAAGAGCGCAGCGACGACTCATCGAAGAGGTCACAAAAGACCCCACAACAACATCCAAAGAACTGCAGGCCTCACTTGCCTCAGTTAAGTTCAGTGTTCATGACTCCACCATAAGAAAGAGACTGGGCAAAAAAGCCTGCATGGCAGAGTTCCAAGACGAAAACTACTGCTGAGCAAAAAGAACATTACGGCTCGTCTCATTTTTGCCAGAAAACATCTTGATGATCCCCAAGACTTTTGGGAAAATACTCTGTGGACTGACGAGACAAAAGTTGAACTTTTTGGAAGGTGTGTCCCCCATTACATCTGGCGTAAAAGTAACACCGCATTTCAGAAAAAGAACATCATACCAACAGTAAAATATGGTGGCGGTAGTGTGATGGTCTGGGGCTGTTTTGCTGCTTCAGGACCTGGAAGACTTGCTGTGATAAATGGAATCATGAATTCTGCTGTCTACCAAAAAATCCTAAAGGAGAATGTCTGGCCATCTGTTCGTGACCTCAAGCTGAAGCGAACTTGGGTTCTGCAGCAGGACGATGATCCAAAACACACCAGCAAGTCCACCTCTGAATGGCTGAAGAAAAACAAAATGAAGACTTTGGAGTGGCCTAGTCAAAGTCCTGACCTGAATCCTACTGAGATGCTGTGGCATGACCTTAAAAAGGCAGTTCATGCTCGAAAACCCTCCAATGTGGCTGAATTACAACAATTCTGCAAAGATGAGTGGGCCAAAATTCCTCCACAGCGCTGTAAAAGACTCATTGCAAGTTATTGCAAACGCTTGATTGCAGTTGTTGCTGCTAAGGGTGGCCCAACCAGTTATTAGGTTTAGGGGGCAATCACTTTTTCACACAGGGCCATGTAGGTTTGGATTTTGTTTTCCCTTAATAATAACAACTTTCATTTAAAAACTGCATTTTGTGTTTACTTGTGTTATCTTTGACTAATATTTAAACTTGTTTGATGATCTGAAACATTTAAGTGTGACAAACATTCAAAAAAATAAGAAATCAGGAAGGGGGCAAACACTTTTTCACACCACTGTATGTGTGTGTCTGTGTGTGTATGTACGTATGTGTATAATTATTTTTTATTTTTTATTATTATCTATGTCTTGCTGCTGTTTTTGTATTGTTTTTGTATTGTTGTACACTGGAAGCTCCTGTCACCAAGACAAATTCCTTGTATGTGTAAGCATACTTGGCAATAAAGTAGAATCTGATTCTGATTCTATGATCCATAACAGTCTTTTCCAAATATCTGTTGTTCAATGTCTGTGTTTCTTTGTCCACTCTTACCTTTTCTTTTTGATTTTCTGTTTCAAAAGTGGCTTTTTCTTTTCAATTCTTCCCATAAGGCCTGCACCTCTGATTCTTCTCTTTACTGTTGAACATGAATCTGGTGTTGAGTGGGTAGAATTCAATGATACTGTCAGCTAAGGACATGTGAGGTGTCTATTTCTCAAACTAGAGACTGATGTACTTATCCTCTTGTTTAGTTGTACATCTGGCCTTCCACATCTCTTTCTGTTCTTTGTCTTTGAAGACTGTAGTGTACACCTTTGTATGAAATCTTCAGTTTTTTTGGCAGTTTCAGGCATTGTATAGCCTTCATTCCACATAACAATGATTGAGTGACAAGTTTCTAGAGAAAGCGGTTTCTTTTTTGCCATTTTTGACCTAATATTGACCTTAAGACATGCCAGTCTATTGCATACTGTGGCAACTCAAAAACAAACACAAAGACAATGTTAAGCTTCATTTAACGAACCAAATAGCTTTCAGCAGTGTTTGATATAATGGAAAGTGATTTTCTAGTACCAAATTAGCAATTTAGCATGATTTTTCAAGGATAAGGTGTTGGAGTGATGGCTGCTGGAAATGGGGCCTGTCTAGATTTGATCAAAAAGGACTTTTTTCAAATAGTGATGGTGCTGTTTTTTACATCAATAATGTCCTCACTATACTTTGTGACCAGTTGAATGCCACTGTGGTGAATTAAAATACCAATTTCCTTCCAAAACAGCAAAATCTGTACATTATTCCAACTTTTGGCCGCCAGTGTATATACAGGTGCATCTCAATAAATTAGAATGTCGTGGAAAAGTTCATTTATTTCAGTAATTCAACTCAAATTGTGAAACTCGTGTATTAAATAAATTCAATGCACACAGACTGAAGTAGTTTAAGTCTTTGGTTCTTTTAATTGTGATGATTTTGGCTCACATTTAACAAAAACCCACCAATTCACTATCTCAACAAATTAGAATACATCATAAGACCAATAAAAAAAAACATTTTTAGTGAATTGTTGGCCTTCTGGAAAGTATGTTCATTTACTGTATATGTACTCAATACTTGGTAGGGGCTCCTTTTGCTTTAATTACTGCCTCAATTCGGCGTGGCATGGAGGTGATCAGTTTGTGGCACTGCTGAGGTGGTATGGAGACCCAGGTTTCTTTGACAGTGGCCTTCAGCTCATCTGCATTTTTTGGTCTCTTGTTTCTCATTTTCCTCTTGACAATACCTCATAGATTCTCTATGGGGTTCAGGTCTGGTGAGTTTGCTGGCCAGTCAAGCACACCAACACCATGGTCATTTAACCAACTTTTGGTGCTTTTGGCAGTGTGGGCAGGTGCCAAATCCTGCTGGAAAATGAAATCAGCATCTTTAAAAAGCTGGTCAGCAGAAGGAAGCCTGAAGTGCTCCAAAATTTCTTGGTAAACGGGTGCAGTGACTTTGGTTTTCAAAAAACACAATGGACCAACACCAGCAGATGACATTGCACCCCAAATCATCACAGACTGTGGAAACTTAACACTGGACTTCAAGCAACTTGGGTTATGAGCTTCTCCACCCTTCCTCCAGACTCTAGGACCTTGGTTTCCAAATGAAACACAAAACTTGCTCTCATCTGAAAAGAGGACTTTGGACCACTGGGCAACAGTCCAGTTCTTCTTCTCCTTAGCCCAGGTAAGACGCCTCTGACATTGTCTGTGGTTCAGGAGTGGCTTAACAAGAGGAATACGACAACTGTAGCCAAATTCCTTGACACGTCTGTGTGTGGTGGCTCTTGATGCCTTGACCCCAGCCTCAGTCCATTCCTTGTGAAGTTCACCCAAATTCTTGAATCAATTTTGCTTGACAATCCTCATAAGGCTGCGGTTCTCTCGGTTGGTTGTGCATCTTTTTCTTCCACACTTTTCCCTTCCACTCAACTTTCTGTTAACATGCTTGGATACAGCACCCTGTGAACAGCCAGCTTCTTTGGCAATGAATGTTTGTGGCTTACCCTCCTTGTGAAGGGTGTCAATGATTGTCTTCTGGACAACTGTCAGATCAGCAGATTGTGTAGCCTAGTGAACCAAACTGAGAGACCATTTTGAAGGCTCAGGAAACCTTTGCAGGTGTTTTGAGTTGATTAGCTGATTGGCATGTCACCATATTCTAATTTTTTGAGATAGTGAATTGGTGGGTTTTTGTTAAATGTGAGCCAAAATCATCACAATTGAAAGAACCAAAGACTTAAACTACTTCAGTCTGTGTGCATTGAATTTATTTAATACACGAGTTTCACAATTTGAGTTGAATTACTGAAATAAATGAACTTTTCCACGACATTCTAATTTATTGAGATGCACCTGTATATATATACACACACACATGTATATACTGTATATTTACATCTACATTACTTATATAGGCTATTTTCATTGTGTGTTTGTGTTTGTGTGTGTGTGTGTGTGTGTGTGTGTACTGTATATACATATACATATAGTTACGAGCTCCCAAACAATTATAATTAATATTGTGATGTGCTCTGAAACCTTTTAAATTGTGACAGTATCAAAGTTGTACAGTAACTATCACATGTATTGCATTACAAATCATGCATTTTAAAATTGTTACACAATATAAAATGACTCTTAAGTTATAAACTCTACACACTAAAATCAAATTGGAAGAGCTTTGTTCAAAGTCATAGTAAAATTAAGAAATATCACAACAGTTCTTTTAACAAGAATTTAATAGTGTTGTTAATTTTGCTCCGCCAACAAAAATAGGTAACACTTTAAAATAAGGTTCCATTTGTTAACATTATTGTTAACATTAGTTGACTAATATGAACTAACAATGAACAATACTTATTAAGCATTTATTAATCTTTATTAACCTAGTTAATTTCAACATATAGTAATACATTTTTTAAATCAAAAGTTGTGTATGTTAACATTAGTTAATGCACTATGAACAAACATGAACTAACAATGAACAATAGTATTTTTATTAACTAACTTTAACAAAGATTATTAAATGATGTAAAAAATATATTGTTAATTGTTTGTTTATGAAACCTCATACAATAACTAATGTTAACGAATGGAAAATAGTTCCAAAAGTAGCCAAAACAGGTTCAAGAGTTGCAAATGCAAATAAGTGGATCGACACAAATAGTGAAATGTGCCAGTGTTGTTTTACTGTAAGAAATATCAGCACTTTTCGTATGCCGCTTGTCCAATCAAATTCATAGACCAATCTAACCATTGTATAATAACCAATAAATGTACTCTGTGTCATATGTGCGATTTGTGTTGTGCCTATCAACTTTAATATTTATTAGAGTAAGACAATCCAACACAAGACAATTTGTGCATAATGCAGTCATCTTAGCTTAAAGAATCCTGACATTGCTGGCCAATGACAATTGTGCACATTCTGCAAACTGCTGGCCTAGCTACGGCCACTGATACGATCTCATGTGATAGATGCCGAACCCTGTGACCCCATCATCCTGACAGAGAAACCTAAGTCACTGGTCACACACACATTCACACACTGTGACATATTCTAACACTGAACCCCTATGGGTCACTAATTATCCCCATGACCTTTGACCCGAAGCAGGGTACGTGATGGGTCACCCTGCCGTCACTCTGCAGTGAAGTAATTCTCTTAATTAGATTCTGTGGGAGATATTATGATCTAAAAGACAACATGAAATAGAAACTGACCTTGATTACTTTCTTAATAACTGTTTGTTATAGTTTTTGTGAATGATTAAGCAGTGCATGTTATTATAAAAAATCCAATCAAAACAAAATAATAATTTTCTCTGCCTCTGAAACAGCATTTCTTTTCTGCTGACATAACCAAGGCCATGAGGGAGGGGGAAAATAATACTAACCAATATTATAATAGCCTAACTTTTAATGATCTAATCAAATAATGATTGGTAAAATCAAGTCCCACCTTTCATTATTTCTCCCTAAATATTCTGTTTTACTTGGAAGTACATCACATTACAGATGTTAAAATGTGTTCTCAATGTTGTTCATTGTGTAAATGCATTCTCGTTTGTGTGTAAATGCATGCACATAAGAATCATTTCAACAATGATTTACACACAAATTTGTTCTGCTCATGTTTCATCAATAAGGCCCACTAAACGATAATAAAATGTTTGAAATGCTTTCCTTCAATTGGTAAAAATCAGGTGACGCAAATCTTGGCAAGCATATGGAAACTTTAGGTTATATGGCAGTGATTAGGCTAGAGGGAATTGTGAGTTGTTTTTACATGCATGCTTTATAAGTATGCATGGGAGCTTATTAAGACTTTCTTACATTATCAAAGAAAAACCTGAATGTTTACAAGCCTAAGTGTCTGTTGTTTATTCATTTGTAAGTCGGACTGAATGAAAATGTCTACTAAATGAAGAAATGTGAATATTTTATTTAGAACATATGAGATATAGTCTCCTGAGATGTGTCATTACCAGTGATACTGAGATACTGATGATATATATGTATATATAGGAGAGACCGAGGCTAGTTGTCACACTTTTTTACTCCAGTGAATATTTCTCAGGGTAATTTTATTTTTGAAAGTCAATTTCTGCATAGCCACATACCTTGAAGCCTTGGGTACAAAAAAGTTTGCCAAGGAAAAAAAGATAAAGTTAATTGAACACACAATGAACACACAAAATGATTCATGAATCAACAATAATGGAAAAGGCAACACAAAAAAATATTAAAACATTGTTTTGGCCAACAAATATTGTAATCGATAAACTGTATAAACTGATGACCTGTAAAACACACATTACAACCCATAAAAATGCGACAACATGCCCTCATCTAGTTTCAGGAAAAGTTGTTTTGTCATAAGAACACATTTGAACCTTTCATTGAAAATCTGACTTAATAATATATTTGACCCTTGCCTTACTCTATGCCAGTGTGGTTTGATAACGTTTGTTTAAAAAAAAAAAAAAGAGTAATAACAGCAACATGATAATAGTAAAAATTTACTTTGTACAGTTTGTTGGTTTCAAACAACTCATTATTAGAATTTCTGTGAATTCTGCCTTCCAAATCCTCTGCAAGAGAAAACACACAATGTTGCATGATTGGATCTAACTGTTCCAGAGATATAGATTTTCTGTCAACTTCCCTGTGTAGCAACTAGCCCCAGTCTCTATTACACAACTCTCTGAAATTCTTGATTTTGATTGGTCAGTAGTGGCATTCTGTGGTAAAATATTTTGTATAGTGACCGCTATACTATATATAGTTGTGGCCAAAAATATTGGCACCCTTAGTAAATATGAGCAAAGAAGGCTGTGAAAAATTTGTCTTTATTATTTATACTTTTGATCTTTCATTTAAAATATTAATAAAAATCTATCCTCTAATGGGTATCAAACAATGGCAAACATAACACAAGTTTGATAAAAAAAAATAAAATAAATAAAAAAATTAAAGAATTTTGTCAAATATAATTGTGGCTCAATTATTGGCACCCTAACAGCTCTGAGTTTTCTCCTACATTGCCTAATGAGGTTGGAGAACACACGGCAAGGGATCTGAGATCATTCCTCCATACAGAATCTCTCCAGATCCTTCAAATTCCAATGTCCATGCTGGTAGACTCTCCTCTTCTGTTCACCCCACAGGTTTTCTATGGGGTTCAGGTCAGAGGACTGGGATGGCCATGGCAGAACCTTGATTTTGTGGTCAGTGAACCATTTTTGTGATGATTTTGATGTGTGTTTTGGATCATTGTTCTGCTGGAATATACAATCAGGGCCCACTTTAAGCTTTCTGACAGAGGCAGTCAGACTTTGATTTTTTTATCTGTTGGTATTTGATAGAGTCCATGATGCCATGCATCCGAACAAGATGTCCAGGACCTCCACCACCATTTTTAACCGTGTGCATGAGATACTTTTCCATATGGCTACCTCTCTGTGTGCGCCAAACCTATCTCTGGTGTTTGCTGCCAAAAAGCTCTATTTTTGTTTTATCTGACCATAGAACCCAGTAGTGTCTGGCAAACTGAAGACGCTTGAGTTTGTTGTTGGATGAGAGCAGAGGCTTTTTATTTGAAACCCTCCCAAACAACTTGTGGTGATATAGGTAATGTCTGATTGTATTTTTGAAGACTTTCTGATCCCAAGACCCAGTTAATTTCCGCAATTCTCCAGCTGTGATCCTTGGAGAATTTTTGCCACTCGAACTATCCTCCTCACCATGCCTGAAGACAATATAGATACACATCCCCAATTTGTAACATCACCAGTTGATTGGAACTTCTTAATTATTGCCTTTATAGTGGAAATGGGCATTTTCAATGCTTTAGCTATTTTCTTATAGCCACTTCCCATTTTGTGAAGCTCAACTTTTGCCACACATCATAACTATATTCTTTGGTCTTACCCATTTTGATGGATGACTAAGGGAATTTGGTGTGTGTTACCTCATATTTATACCCATGTGAAAAAGAATGTTATAGCTGAACAATATCAATTTCCTAGTCACCCAGGTGTACAAAGTGTTTTTTAAATATGAATGGGAATATACTTCAGAAATATTTTACTCAAAAGAATTTCTACGGGTGCCAATAATTGTGGCAAATGTGTTTCAGAAAAACATATTTATTTTCAATTAGTTAACTTCAATTAAAGGTTAGGTTTTTGTGAATATTTTCAATGAAAAATCTAAAGGATAAACAATAAAGACATATTTTTGCATATACACAGCCTTCTTTGCTCATATTTACCAAGGGTGCCAATATGTTTGTCCACAACTGATTTCCTTTATAAGAGTGCTAATGCCTCTCGTATTGCTCCACTCTCTTCTCAAATAGTAAATAGTCTAAAATCAATATTTCATGTCCACTTATTTATTTGGTAAGTACAAGTTGCCATGCAATAAGTGGAATGATGTACATCCAGCTCGTCATTTCAACTAAATTAATGCTTCACGCTGATACAAGGATTTATTTTTGTGAGAATGACCAGCTGACTGTAAATTATCACTTATATACATGTATGTACACACGTACAAATACTCCAACCTCCTCAACCCTTGTATACATACATACACACACACACCTACTTGCTGCAGCCATCCAAGGTCTACATTTTAAATGCACACTGCCATTGGACACAGAGTGGATGGGGCCTGCTGCAGAGGCAGCAAGATGGGAAAGGGAGGGGTGGGCTTCCCCACTTGAGCAGGAGACATGCGGTGGGTCTACCCTCCTCCCACTCTCTGCCAGAAACTATGACAATTAGCTCTCCTCATGACATATCCACAATAATAAAACATCCATAGCTTTTTACTCACCTTCAAACTCATATTATCCAAGTAGCTACAAGGTACACTCGCAATAAATAATGAATATATAATTTTCTGTGACATTAGTCCAAACCCCTGCAAGATGAGGTTCCCACAGTGTTATAAATAGCCAAGTGATTTGGTAGACATCACCCAGTTATGTGTAGTTATGTTTTCTTGCGTGTAACGTGAACTGCGCACCAACAGCTGTTAGCCGTCAGCGCTAGTTAGTGTTACAGTTCACTGCACCCTTACTCAGCGAAGTACGCATTGGAGGGAGACCTTATACCTAGCTGTAATGACAGCTGCCAGGGAATGCTCTTGGGGGAGCAGTGAAAATAGGGGTGTGTGAGGGGGGTGACAGGTTCGAAAAGCACATCTATTTCACACTTGGTAATTTCAGGTCCAATAACTGTATGGGAGCACACCAGCCCGGTGGAAAAGCACAGTGATAGCTGTCAAAGTCAGGGAACTGACTCAAACATTGAACGACATATCAGGCTGTTAATTCCAACATATCGAACCCTCATTATTCAAATGCGACAGGAGGTGTTTCCACAGCGAGGCTGGTTGACATGGGGCTGTCAATCACACGTTCTTTACTGCGATATCAGCAGTCACATTTGTGATGACATTTAGTGGGGGAGGGGTAGAGGAAAATGTGTACATGCGCAAGAGAGGGGCAATTAGGTCCAGGAAAAGGAATGTTCAATTATAGATGATCCATGCTGGTCTAAAGCACATATTAGCACAGCTAACATAATCTGTATGATTGCTGATGTTTAATATCAGGTGGATGCTAATGTGGATCACATTGTTTAGTCCAAACATATGTGACTGATGACCGGCATGTTAAAGAGGTGAGACTATGGCATGATCATTTTCCTCTCGAATCGCTGAAGTGGGCAAATGTTTAGGAAATATGATAAACTGCAGGACTGCTGTTTATAATCGCTGAGGCACCTAGAGTACACTTAACTTGACAGTCAGAGCCACACACCATTTTACATATATATGTAGAAAAAAACCAGTGCAAATCTATAGTCACTGTCCTAGATAATGTCCTAAACTTATCTCTAAACAAACATTTAATGTTGCTTATAAATCAGCAGTAAGTGATTTTTAACCACATACCCTTGCTCCAAAACCCCACCCTTAAAAGACATGCCAACCCAATGTCAGCAGCTTAAACCCACTAAATTATTCACAGGCAGAGAGCGTTTCTGATTGGTTAAAAAAGGTCAGCCTTTAATCGAACAAAAAGATAGTCCCGCCCCAATCTCATGCCATGGGTTGAGTCACTGAGCGAGTTTACATGCACGTTCTTACACCGGTTGTGCTTAAAGGAATAGTTCACCCAAAAATTATAATTCTCTCACCATTTACTCACCCCTAGTGCCATTTCAAACTCGTATGACTTTCTTTCTTCTGCAGAACACGAACAAAGATTTTTTTTTAAAGGAGATATGTGTTTATATCCATACAATGCAAGTCCATGGGGTCCAAAACTTCCGATCTTCGAAAAGGACATAGAAGGACATAGCTCTTCCATACGACAAATCGGTTTTGGGTGAGAACAGACCAATTTTTAATTCCTTTTTCACTACAAATCTTGACATCAGCAGTCTCCTTGGCCATCATGACTTCAAGCCTGATTACACTTCCAAGTGCCATCTAATGCTCCACACATGCATCAAGCCATAGGAAGTGTAATCAACCTTGAAATCATGATTGTGTCTAGAGACTGCAATGGCAAGATGTACAGTGAAATAGCAGTTACATTTTGGTCTGTTCTTACCCAAAACCTTTTTGGAGTTTAAAATGTACGGTCACTATTCACTTGCATTGTATGGACCTAAAGAGCTGAGATATTTCTTCTAAATATCTTAAATTGTGTTCTGCAAAAAAAAAAAAAAAAAAGAATGTCATACACATCTAGGATGGCAAGAGGGTGAGTAAATGATGATAGAATTTTCATTTTTGGGTGAACTATCCCTTTAATGAATCAAACATTACTCATTTGTTTAACATTGCAATGTTTTTTACAGGCTACATTTTCCAGTGAAATTCCTGTAACATGCTTACTTATATTCATTACTTCTAGGTATTTTATTGCATTGCTGAAATTTCACAATTCTCTAAGTGCGTGTGTCCCTAAGTAATTCTTATTTCTTTTGCCCCAGTCACAGAAATGCAAATTGTTGTCACTTTCCATTGCCCTTTTAGCAGAAAGTGTGTTAATACAAAGTGGACAGTTTAAAATTACATCTAAAAGCCTCTATAAATACAAAGTAGTTCTCCATAAATGTACGCTCATCTCAAGTTGTTAATAACTGATTTCATAGCATAATAATAATAATAAATATGTGTGTATTATTTTGTATAGCATGTAACCATCTCTCTATTATAACTTTACTTCCAAAGAAACTATTCAAAAACTGGTTATTATTGTAATTGTTATATTGCATATTTCTGCATATTATTATCATGTTTAATAAAGCCATCATTATTGAATCCACGTTTTGTGTTTTTATATTACAGTCTTATTGTTTACAGTGCATATACCTACTACTGAAGCATTACGGTTCACTTGCATGGTCCACTGACGGTGTAGACTGCTATATAACAATAAAGTGTCTTCAGATGAACTCATACAAGCCATATCAAGTTTCACCTCTTAAATTGATATGTGTAGTACAATACAAACATTTATGTGTAGTGGACAAAACACTTGAATAATCATGTTAAAATATGTAAACAAGAGTGTTGTTTATCTTCCTCATATCGCAAAAATGTATACAGAGTCACGTTTTCACTATGAGACCAGGTTGCATATTTCAGTTCCCTATCTGTCACTCACTCGACGTTGTGTCGATGTAGTGACACTAGGGGTCCCTATCTGTCACTCACTCGACGTTGTGTCGATGTAGTGACACTAGGGGTCACTCTTGGAGCCCCAAACACTTCTGCTTTTTTTTAATTGGCGAGTGGAATTTGCATGCCACTCCCCCGGACATACGGGTATAAAAGGAGCTGGTATGCAACCACTCATTCAGATTTTCTCTTCGGAGCAGAGCGGTTGTATTCAGTGCACTGAATTCAATTCCCTCCAAAGACGCACCTCAAAACTGCTGGATTTACGGCGCATTTCAGCGGCTTCTCCCCCTCTGCACCCGTGGAGTGAAGAGAACACCCCTGGGTGCTTCAGCAGAGCGAAAATAAGAGAGTATATTCTAAAAGAGTATATTTTCATTCACAAAAAGAGCGGCACACACGGAACGTCTTTTAAAAGATGCCTTTCCGTTTGTGTGTTATTCCTGGTTGCGGTCGTTATCTCTCCGCTTCTGGGCACTGCCCACATGGAGACATCGTTCGTGGATGAGTCATGTCCTCATTGCGAGAACATGACCATGGCAACTTTGTGGTCGCGGCTTGCTTTCGTAAGAAAGCAAGCCACCCCAGCGGCTCCCCGCACCGGTCCTTCTACCTATGGGTTTGAGGCTGCATTGGTTTGCACTGGGGGCAATTTGGGGACATCAATGGGACTACCTCCGCCGGGTATCCCTCCACGGACCTCCCATTCCCCAGCACACTCGCTTGCCCCAGTCGGTGCACTTGTGTCCGCAGAGCGCCGCCACCTGGTATGGGCGCCCGAAGCTCCCATCCAGGGCCTGTAGATTTACGTCGTCCCTGAAGACTGTGGCCTGCGGTGCCACTGGACAAGCCTCCTCCACCCTGCACACCATGGCTCTCCTGCAAGTACACCAAGTCAAGGCGCTAGAAGAAATGCACGAGGGTAGTTCTGACCCGGGATTGATGCAGGAACTGCGCTCGGCAACCAACCTCGCTCTCTGGGCGACGAAGGTCATGGTGCGGTCTCTCGGGCAGGCGATGTCCACCCTGGTGGTCCAGAAGCGCCACCTTTGGCTCAACTTGTTCGAGATGGAAAAGGCGGACAAGGCACGGTTCCTTGACACCCCATTTCCCAGGTTGACCTGTTTGGTGAAGCCGTCGAGGACTTTGCCCAGCAGTTCTCGGTGGTGAAGAAGCAGATGGAGGCCTTAACATATCCTGCCCCAGCACGGCTTAAGACACCGCACCCTGTCTGCTCGTCGCCAAGGGCATCCTACTGCAGCAGCCCGGCTCCGCAGCAGCCCGCCCCTGTGACCCGGCTCCGGCGTGGAGCCCTCCGCAGGAAGCAGACGGCACCCATCTCACGGCCGGCTACTAAGAACTGGAGGAAGGATTCGAAGCGCCCCCGAGACGGGTGACCCACGAGCGAGGAGACCTGCTTCTCTGGAGCTGGTCGACAGAGCACTCCATCCCCCGGTGGAGGGCCGGGAGGAGAATCTTTTGTCGCCGCATGCCCAGGAGGCTGCCAAAAGAATGGTTTCCTCGTCTCCTGGGACAAATGTCCGGTGCGCACGGCCGTCGTCATGACCACCATCCACCATCCCATTTTGGCAGGTATGGCACTCCAGCAGCGGACCCCCCACCCCTGTGTGCCCAGCTGTGGCACAAACACGGCCATAAGGGATTGGTTCCAGTGGACTATGGGGACGAGATTCCTCCTCCCCCCTCCTCGGCCAATCTTATGGTGGGCAGCAGGAGCCAGGTAAGTGCTTCGATGTCCCCGGACTCAGCACGGCCATGGGGCTCGAGTCCCCTCGACGTGGCACCTTGAGCTTCACCCCGCCATGAGGCCCCACCCGCCGGTACATCCGATGTGATCATTCCCTTGGTCCCCCTCACCCAGAGTTTGGGCACGTGGCTCGCGCTTTCCAACCCGTCGCGATGGCTGACCCGGACCCCAGGAGGAGGCAGACCCAGCCTTGGCATTGCTGTGTCCGGTGCGAGCTTTACGCATCTATTTGGATCGCACGCAGAGCTTTAGAAGCTCCGAGCAACTCTTTGTCTGCTTTGGTGGACAGCGGAAAGGAAGCGCTGTCTCCAAACAGAGGATTGCCCACTGGGTCATTGACGCCATCGCGATGGCATATCAGGCTCAGGACTTGCCACCCCCTGCAGGGTTATGAGCCCACTCAACCAGGATTGTGGCGGCCTCCTGGGCCCTGGCCAGTGGCGCCTCTTTGACAGACATCTGCAGAGCAGCGGGCTGGGCAGCACCCAACATCTTTGCGAGGTTCTACAATCTCCAGGTTGAGCCAGTCTCGTCCCGTGTACTGGCAGGCACGAGCAGGTAAGTTCCGGGAGAGCTGGCCAGGTGTACCGTTTGCGCATAGCGCTTTTCCCCTCCCTTGAGGTGAAGACGTGTGCTTTTGACTCCCAGTCATGTTCACAGACTGTGATCCCTGGATGAATTTCCTCCTTAGCCATCTGGCAGTTGAGTTTGCTTAGAAACTCGCTACCGGCCCAGTACGTGCCCTAATGAGACCCTGTACTGAGGTAGGTCCACATGTGCTGGTTCCCCGAAGGCGACCCCATGTGATATCTTCCGCAAAATCGTTTCCCTGTCAGTAAACTGCGTCTTCCTTGGGCAGGGGCTCCTCTGCCCCCGGTCGCCATGCTTTGTAGAAACTCCTCCCCATTCGGGTAGGACCTACCGTGGGACCTCCCCACATGACATACTTCTGACAAGACTCGGTAAGACCATGTGACGTATTCCACTCAAAATACCCCCCCTCTTTTTGGGCGGGGTGTGGTCTCCGCAGTGTCTTCCCCTTTGGAGGGACACCCCCCGACGCAGACACTTATGGCTCCCAGTCGGTTTACAAATTCCACTCTTTTTGGGGAGAAAAGAGAGGAAAAGAGGCCTCGGCTGGGCTAGCCTGTCCCTATCGTTGGTCAGTCGACTTGTTCCTGAAGGACCATTCGACACTCATAAGAGTGTTGGGGGAGGGTACGTGACGGCCTGGTGCGCTGGCTACGAGGCACACAGCGGTCTGCCCGTCATACACCGCCAGTTCACATAACACAGTTCAGATAGTTGTGGCCTTTTGTATAAGGACCCCTAGTGTCACTACATCGACACAACGTCGAGTGAGTGACAGATAGGGAACATCATGGTTACTTTCGTAACCTCTGTTCCTTGATGGAGGGAATGAGATTTAGTGTCCCTCTTGCCACAACGTTGAGCTACCCGCTGAAATGTCCGGGACCTGGTCTTGGCTCCTCAGCACAAAACCTGAATGAGTGGTTGCATACCAGCTCCTTTTATCCTCGTATGTCCGGGGGAGTGGCATGCAAATTCCACTCACCAATTCTCATTGGCCTTTTTTCAAAAAAGTAGAGGTGTTTGAGGCTCCCAAGAGTGACCCCTAGTGTCACTACATCGACACAACATCGAGTGAGTTACAGATAGGGACCCCTAGTGTCACTACATCGACACGTCTCGTTCCCTCCATCAGGGAACGGAGGTTACGAAAGTAACCATGATGTTATAAATGTGAAAACTAATTAAATGGTATCAACATGAAAATAGCATGACTTCAGCTCTGCAGGTCAATATATCTGAGTGATCATAGGCAATGTCCAGGTTACCTCAAACAATGAGATTTATCCGTGCAGAAGAGCAGTCCCAAAACACAACTCACGTAAAAAGTTGCTTGCATTTTTAGGTTTAAACCACAGATGTCGATAGAGTGCTTAAAGTTCCGTAGTGCAGCTTTAAGTGAAACATCATATTAAATACTTATAGGGCTGCGTTCCATTTCAAATTTGTATGCTCTCCCCTCGCAAACTTCACTCCGTCTCATGGACTCCTTACATTGCGCGAGTGTCCACTACTGGCAGAAGACGTGCAATGGGTTTAACTGGAACACCCTTAACCCTTGATCACTTGGAGCATGTTGAAGGCTGATGTCAATTTGTGGAATTTTTTTTGTGATTTTATCACCTGAGAAAACAATGTTTTCGGAGATTGATTTCAGAGGCTTATGTATAAATCTCGTGTTTAATTTTTTTTTCATTAGAATGAATTGTTAGAAAGGATTAATCAAGATTTACACGAATGAAAATGTTAACATAACAATGAACACATAGACTATAACTGTGTGATAAACAGTTTAAGGTAGCTACAAGTATTATGCTGTTAAATTTCAATATAATTTTTCTAAACTGCTTAATTGACCTAACTTTATTTCCATCATACATTAGAGTTGTGTGGGGGTGGGGGTTATGAAGTGCAATCTGCTGTCACGGCTCAGTCGAGTTGCATTGTGGGATATGGAGCAGCCTGAAGCATACATCAGAGTAGGCTCACTCCCTCGGTCAAAATCCAGATGTTGAGGGTCTGTCAGTAGAAACTTCCCTCGCTCACTTAACGAAGTGGAACAGACTTCCAAAATGGCGCCGGGGATTCCACCGAAGGGAAGTGCTTAGGAGAGTTAGTGAGTGGATGTTAAAAGTGAAGTGGAACACAGCCTAGTTGTCTCTGCATATTAAGCTGGGATAGTTACACATTTCAGCTTTAAATGCTCTTTTTTGACTGGGGAGGATGTTTAAAGAATTTACGGTATGTTATTCTTGTAAAATGAACTTATCAAGGAAAATTTGATTCCTCATGATTAGACTCCTTTTTTTCACAGTAACACCCATGACTAATGTTTATTAAGTCTGTAACACAGACACATACAGTTCTTACTAACAATCTAAAATAACACCCTAGCTCTTCAGTTCTTCGGTATCTAAGCGTAAACCAGGAAAGTGTTGTCAACATCTCTTGTAGCTCCATTCATGGCAAGTCTTCCAGGCGATGTCATTATTTCACCCTCTTACTGAAAACAGACTAAGAATAACACAGCTAACAAGAGAACTCAAAGAATCCTTATATGGCCAAAGAGATCAGGCCCCAACATTAGACCTGTGCCTCCACCGAGAGCTCTTGTGCTGTACGTCTCTCAGCGGTGGGGGCCCGTGTGTTGGAATGACTGGGTCAGGGACCGCAGTGCAAGCCTGTGACTGAGGAATGTGATGCTGGAATGCGAAGATCAGGATGTTGGTGTGTGGGACAAGTGAAGTGTTCTCTCTTTTATAAGATCATGTGCAACTCTGTGACTCCAGTCTGTCCTGTTGTGTGATTCCACTGAGAGGTCAGCTGATTACAGAAGAGCTGACTACTGATTACACAGAGATGTCGCAGAGATGGAGGATACATTGTTGTTGTCACATGTTGAATGTTTGAGATGAACTGTGTGATGATGAGTGTAGACAGCTTCTAAAATGTCTTATTTCAGAGTTTCAGCTGATGCTTCTGGGGTAAAATCAAAAGTTTTCTGTTTTAAAGGTAACACTCACCCAAAAATTCAAATTCTGACTCATTTACTTATGTCGATCCAAACCTGTATGACTTTCTTTCTGTAGTGGAACACAAACGAAGATATTTTGTTGAATGTCCAGAATGTTTTGATTTGTTTCTGACATAAAGCTATCATATGGCTTTAGAAGACTTGTAATATTTACAATATTACAAATATAACGCACAAGTCATATGGACTGCTATTATGGTGCTTTTTTCCCTCATTTTTGGAGCTTGAAAAGCCTCAGTCCTCATTCACTTTCATTGTACAAAGAGGAACAATCTGGACATTCTGCAAAATATCTAGTGCCAAAGACCACATCCATACTAATCTGTTTGAATTTGAAAACTCTGTTTTCAGTTTCCTTATGTCATCATTTTCCAGAGTATGCAGTAATGGAAAGCATTTCAAAACCGCACTTTTTTGGTGAAAAACGGCATTATAGTGCGGATAAGCAGCGTTGGGTAAGTTACTTTAAAATAGAAATCAACTCCAAATTAATAATTATTTCTCTAAAATTTTAATCAGATTACTTTACTAATTACTTCTTAATTACTTAAAAAATAATCACTTTACTTTTAAGTTACTTTCAAAAACACTTTCCGCTCAACAAATTCAAAATAATTTCTGTATTTCTTTCTTGTTCATTGTTACACACAAGTCATACACTCAGCACCTCACATTTCCTTCTTTTCCCCCTACACAATGACTTATTACAGGGCCATAATTCATGTATTCTACATAAATAAAATATAAGAAACAAGCATAACCCTATAATTTACTTAAAAGTATTTAAATAAATGTAAATTATGTCAGTAACTCTAATCTGATTACAAGAATTTAATATGTAATGCATTACACTAATTTTTTGGACTAAAAAGTAATTAGATTACTGTTGATGAGAGGTGTTAATGTAGTGAAAGTAATATGGTTTACAAATAAAAACATTTTAGTGTGGACGTGGCCTTAGTTTGTGTTCTATAGAAATACGCAGGTCATAAAGGTATTGTCACATATTGGACTCCTGTTAAGACTCTTATTTTGAAAGTTCCTTTTTTTCTGCCCTCCGAGCCTTCCACGGCTCCGCCCACTCCTCCTCCAGCGGCTCTGCCCACTCCTCCTCCAGTGGCTCTGCCCACTCCTCCTCCAGTGGCTCCGCCCACTCCTCCCCCAGCGGCTCCACCCGCTAATCCTCCAGCAGCTCCGCCCGCTCCTCCTCCAGCGGCTCTTCCTCCAGTGGCTCCACCTGCTCTTCCTCCTGCAGCTCTGCCCATTTCTCCTCCTAAGAGTCTTGTGGCTCCTCCTGCTCCATCCCCTGAACCTCCCGTGGCTTTGTCTTCTAAAACTCAATTCCCTGAGCCTACTGCAGCTCTGCCTGCTTCTCCACCAGCAGCTCGGCCCGCTCCTCCTTCTGAGCCTCCTGTGGCTCCACCACTTCTGGCTCCACCCCCTGCAACTCCATTCCCTGAGACTCCTGTGGCTCTGTTTGCTGAGCCCTTGCCTCCTGCAGCTCCGTCTCCTGAGCTTCCATCCCTGGCAGCTCTGCCCTCTGAGTCTCTACCTTTAGGGGCTCTGCCCCCTGAGCCTCTGCCTCCAGTGGCTCCGCCCCCTGACCCGTTGCCAGTTCCATCCTGGTCTCCTGTTCCTTTGCCAGTTCCATCCTTTTATCCGGATGTTCCACAGCCCAGGCCTCCTCCAAGACCTCGGGACCCCACTCCCTTCCTGGAATCACTTTCTTGTCTCTTCCCTGCACAAACCCTAACAGGTTTGAAACAACATGAAGGCCAGTAAACGATGACAGAATTGTAATTTTGACTAAACTAACATTTGAATGCCTAAGTGTCATCAATACTAATCCCAAATCATGAAAAATGCATGAAAAAATGCTCTTTGCAAATAACTAATCCTATTCAATTTTCACCAGAACTATGGTATGGCTTTGCTCAAACCTCAAACTTTTTACTCTATTTCGATGGATTCCTACAAGTATCACTGCAGCTCCCAGCTATCAGTGACATTACCATGAACATCAGTGTCACCTCGTACTGACAGCATAACTATATCAGATGAGATGTAATCAAAAAGCCTGGAATGTCAACATTTGTGTACTCTTTTGCTTTGTTGCCGAGAGGGTGGGCCGGAACATTCCAATCTAATTTGTTCCTTTAGGAGGTTTTGTACCATTCTAATTATGTACAATGCAATGTTGTGCAAACCCACTGTGTCTGTACCCAAATCAATCATTTATTAGTGACTGCACAAAGCAAATGCAGTAATAACAGCACTGACAGCCCTCTGAAGGTATCACTCCTCTGTTTCCATAGCAACATGACTCCCAACACGTGCCTGGGTGTCTCTGGCACAGCACTGGCCACCCCTGTGGATCACATTACCAGATTGCTTCTCATTAACCGCGGCCCGCCTGATCTCCCAGCATGGCACTGAGGATTCACCATAGCCTCTGCTCCTGTAACCACAGCACACAGCTGCCAAAACAATTACAGCTGTGCCAGGAGACCCCAATGTAAATATCATGGCCTGTTGAAAAGGGCTTGCATACAAAATATATGGAATAGAAAATGCACTACCATATAATGGAGCATAATTTGTAGTGCCAGCCATTTTTGAAAGCACACTGTGTATGTTTTTCATAATGAAAGCACTGTTTCATTTTGATCAGTGATTTGTTGTGGTTTTGGTATTAAAGATATAGAAAAGTAGTAGTACGGTTGATTTAATGATGCAAGAATGTTTTTTTTTTTTCTAACCTTTTTTTGTCACCCAAACTCCAATTACCTAAAAAGTTTACTTGAAGTACCTCTTGAGATCTGTCTATCTGTCTGTCCATCCATCCATTTATCCATCCTTCATCTATCTGTTCATACATCCACACATCCAGCCATCCATCCATCCACAACCACCCAGTTGGGATAACTTGGCTTAGATGGTAATACCGTGGTATTCTGAGTCATATAGGAATGCTAATAGAATTGCTATCGTAATTTGGAACAGATCCTCAATGGCTCCAATAAGGATCATCTAAGCATCAAATAAGGTCCTACTGTATAAACTACAATCTACTACACCTACAAATAAAAACTTCAATTTATGCAGCAGGATTTAATGTATTATTTTCCAAATTCATCTATGATTGTTTGTTAAGGACTGTAAGATTATAATTTCCATATACAATTATTTAAATTGTTTATGAATGGTAAGGTATGTCATAGAATACCATGGCATTACCATCATAGTAGTGTCAACAACAACAACAAAAACAAAACATGGTTTTAGCATAGTTTTTATTTTTTCATTATATATTTTTATGGTAATACCATGGTATTTTTTGGTAAGGGAAAATGCTCGCACATCCAACACTTCTTCAACGGGTGCTGGATCAAGGCAAAAAGCATGAAAATATAACTGAAGAAGTAGATCTGCACATTGTTATACTATTCGCTTTTATTGATAAAAAAAACAACAAAAAAAACAGCAACGTTTTGATCAAACTGATGATCAGTCGAAGGTCAGTTTGATCAAAACATTGCTGTTGTTTTTAATCAATAAAAGGGAATAGTATAACTGTGTGCGAATCTACAGTACTTCTTCAGATATACTTTTTTGTAAGGGGACACAGTTAAACTGAAAAAAACAAAAAACAAAAAAAACCTGTTCATTTCTCTTAGCACTTACATGAGAAACAATCTTCAGTATAATATTATTACCTCCAATTGCCCCGTTCCCACTGGTCATGATGACACAAGAGCTGCTCTGTCAGTGATAATTACCCTCTCTGCCCCCTCCTTGTTGTGCTTTAACATGCAGCTGCTACTAGTGCTACACCTGCGATCGTCAGACTCGCTGTAAATTTTCAGCTCAAAATAACAGAGCCCAGGTCTAGCACCAGCCCATCATCTCTAATCTAATTAGGATTAATGACATGTATGATGATGGATGTGCAGCTATCATGGACTAAACCAGGCCCCTCACTGCCAATCTGCGTTAAAACGAGCAGCTCTGCAAAGATGATTGACAGCAATCGGCTTGTCATATGCGAAAAAAGAGACTTCTCTGTGTGTAGCCTATATGTTGGAACATGTATAGGTTTGAAAAAGAGCTGTTTTGTGGCCCATCACCTGTAATGACATAGGAGAATTGGTTATGAAGCTGAAACATATTAAGGTCCGAAAGCTGAAAAATGTTGCCTTAACAAAGGTAGAAAAGCATCAAGACATGACATAATCCAAATGTTTAAAATTCTGTCCACTAAGGCCACATCCACACTAATACATTTTCGGATGAAAATGCATAGATTTTGTTACATTCATGCCTCTTATCCACACTGAAACACTGTTTTCCTGCACTGAAAATGAGACTTTGAAAATGCTCTCTAGTATTGCATACTTTAGAAAATGATTATGTTAGGAAACTGACCTATTAGTGTTGACCGAATAAACATGATGCCTGACTGAGTGGTTAAAAGGAGTAAATTATATATAAATATATTATGCCTCCATTTCTACCAAGAAATAAGCATTGTAGTCATTGTATTATTTGCTTGGTTATGTCTATAGATCATTTTGATTTGTTTTACAGTAGATCATTTGATGTAACGTTATGTTACCTGAGAAGTACTGTATGTCTGAAACCAGCTTCCATAGGAGGTAAATACATAGACCAAAATGCTGCTTGTTCCTGTTAAAGGGATGCTTCACCAAAAATTAAAATATTGTTCTAAACCTAGTCATTTATCAGTGAAAATAGTGACATTTGTTGAGCGTTCATGAGTCCTTTCAGAGAAGCTTGTTTTTCATGTTTTTCGTTTGTGTTCCGCATAGGATCGAAAGTCATATGGTTTTGGATAAACATAGGGGTGAGTAAATGACAGAATTTTTGTTTTTGTTTTTTTTGTTTAGTGTAGTACCCCTTTAACCGACTGGGCAGTGAGGCAGTAAGGCAGCTTCCTTAGGTACTGGACACAGTTGTTAAGTCCACAAGGTTTTTAGTAATGGTGAGCTAGAAACAGGTGGATTGGGCCAGGTGTGGGGGCAACAAACCTGTATTGTTTGATAGGATACGACAGTTCCAAGCAGGTGGAAATGTGCCAGACACCAAAAGGTGAAGAGGAGCAAAGGATCCTGGGAAGATGAACAGGTGTTAAGTGACATAAACAGAACTAGAGTGGGTCACAGGGCAATGTCGCTGCGAGGGGACAAAGGTTAAACTGATTTTGCTTCCTGATTGTGCAACAGTGCATGACTGATGTGGAAGCAAGGTGAGAAAATGAAAACAAAACTGGCTAAATAAACAAATCTCAAACATATTACTGTCTTAGTGATATTACTAAGATATTACTAAGTTCCTGAGCTGTTGAAAACATCCTGGTTACTTTCGTAACCTCCGTTCCCTGATGGAGGGAATGAGACATTGTGTCGATGTAGTGACAATAGGGGTCACTCTTGGGAGTCCCAAACACCTCTGCTTTTTTGAAAAAAGGCCATTGAGAATTTGCATGCCACTCCCCCGGACATATGGGTATAAAAGGAGCTGGTATGCAACCACTCAGGTTTTGAGACTAGGTCCCGGCCATTTCAGTGGGTAGTTCAGCGTTGTGGCAAGAGGGACACAATGTCTCGTTCCCTCCATCAGGGAACGGAGGTTACGAAAGTAACCATGATGTTCCCTATCTGTCACTCACTCGACGTTGTGTCGATGTAGTGACACCAGGGGTCCCTATACAAAACTCCACAACTAACTGAACTGTGTTACGTGAACTGGCGGTGTGTGACGGGCAGACTGCTGTGTGCCTCATAGCCAGCGAACCAGGCCGTCCCGTAACCTCCCCCAACACTCTTATGAGCGTCGAATGGTTCATCAGGAACAAGTCGACTGCCCAACTATAGGGACAGGCTAGCCCAGCCGAGGCCTCTTTTCCTCCTTTTTCTCCCCAAAAAGAGTGGAATTTTGTTAACGGACTGGGATCCGCAAATGTCCACGTCGGGGGGTGGGGGGGGGTGTCACTCCCAAGGGGAAGACACCGCGGAGACCACACCCCACCCAGAGAAAGGGGGGGGGGTACTTCAAGTGGAAATACATCACATGATCTTACCGAGTCTTGTCGGAATTATGTCATGTGGAGAGTCGCATGGTAGGTCCTACCCAAGGGGGGAGGAGTTCCTACAGGCATGGCGACCGGAGCAGAGGGCCCTCTGCTCAAAGAAGACGTAGTTTACCAAGAGGGAAACGATTTTATGGAAGATATAACACATGAGGTTACCTATGGGGAACCACCGCGTGCGGAGTACCTACCTCAGTACAGGGCCATATCAGCACATTTACTGAGCCAGCAGCGAGTTTCTCCGCAAACTCGACTGCCACAGGGCTAAGGAGAAATTCATCCAGGGATCACAGTCTGTGAACACTACTGGGAGTCAAGAGCACACGTCTTCCCTCAAGGGAAGCGCCATACCTGCCAAAATGCCGCTGGAGCGCCATACCTGCCAAAATGGGACGGTGGACGTGACGATGGCCTTGCGCACCGGATACGTGACCCAGAGGACAATGGAACCATTCTTTTGTAAGGCTTTTGGATGCCGCAGCCTCCTGGGCATGCGGCGACAAAAGATTCTCCTCCCGGCCCTCCACCGGGGGATGGAGTGGTCTGTCGACCAGCCCCAGAGAAGTGGATCTCCTCGCCCCTGGGTTGCCCGTCTCGGGGGTGCTTCAAAGCCTTCCTCGGGTTCTTAGGGGCCAGTCGCGAGACGGGTGGCATCTGCTTCCTGCGGAGGGCTCCACGCCGGATCCGGGCCACGGGGGCGGGCTGCAGCGGAGCCGGTGCTGCAGGAGGACACCCTTGGTGACAAGCAGACAGCCGGGGCAGGATATGTTGTAATACCTCAGTCTGCTTCTTCACCGCTGAGAACTGCTGGGCAAAGTCCTCAACGGCATCGCCAAACAGGCCAACCTGGGAAATGGGGGCGTCAAGGAACCGTGCCTTGTCCGCTTCTCCCATCTCAACCAAGTTGAGCCAAAGGTGGTGCTCCTGGACCACCAGTGTGGACATCGCCTGCCTGAGAGACCGTGCCGTGACCTTCGTCGCCTGGAGAGCGGCTTAAGAGAGGCTTGGTGTACTTGCAGGAGAGCCATGGTGTGCAGGGCATAGGCGGCTTGTCCAGTGGCACCGTAGGCTCTAGCCGTCAGGGACGATGTAAACCTACAGGCCTCGGATGGGAGCTTCGGGCACCCGCGCCAGGTTGCGGCGCTCTGTGGACACAAGTGCACTGCGAGCACCTTGTCCACCTGGGGGATCACCGAATACCCCCTGGCTGCTCCGCCATCGAGGGTAGCGAGAGCAGGGGAGCTGAAAGACCGGGACTGGGCAGTAAATGGTGCCGCCCATGATCTTGTCAGCTCCTCATGCACTTCCGGGAAGAAAGGAAATGATTGTCGAGCCGCGAGGGTTCAGGGGAGAGTGGAGTGTTCCACTCTAGCCCGACGCTCGCGGCCGCCCGGGAAAGCACGTCAGTCATTTCTGCATCAGCGTGAGGCTGGGTGACCGTTCCTGAAGGAGGAAGCCGAGCCGAAGCCTCTGCGTCAGACTAGACGAGCCTGCTCTCCGATGCGGCGCTCGATAACTCATTGTCTTCCGGAGCTCTGAACGAGAAGTCGAACTCGCGCTGAGACGAGCCGCCGGTCTCGTGCGAGAGCCCGATCGGGGCAAGCGAGCATGCTGGTGAATGGGAGGTCCATGGGGGGATACCCGGTGGAGGTGGTCCCATTGATGTCCCCAAATCGCTCCCAGTGCTAACCGACACTGCCTCAAACCCGTAGGTAGAAGGACCGGTGCAGGGAGCCGCTGGGGTGGCTTGCTTTCTTATGTTGCCATGGTCATGTTCTCGCAATGAGAACATGACTCATCCACGAACTATGTCTCCGCATGGGCAGTGCCCAGACACGTAAGACAGCGATTGTGGCCGTCAGAAGCTGAGAGATAACGACCGCAACCAGGAATAACACACAAACGGAAAGGCATCTTTAAAAAGACGCGTCTTTAAAAAGACTTTCCGTGTGTGCCACTCTTTCAGAAAGAAAATATACTCTTTTAGAATATACTCTTTTAAATGTTCTGCCGAAGCACCCAGGGGTGTTCTCTGCAAACCACAGATGTAGAGGGGGAGAAGCCGCTGAAATTCGCCATAAAATCCAGCAGAGAAAGGTGAATGAACTCGGCGGATGAATTCAGCTCAATGAATAGAACTGCTCGGCTCCGAAGAGAAAATCTGAATGAGTGGTTGCATACCAGCTCCTTTTATACCCGTATGTCCGGGGGAGTGGCATGCAAATTCCACTCGCCAATTCTCATTGGCCTTTTTTTTAAAAAGCAGAGGTGTTTGGGGCTCCCAAAAGTGACCCCTAGTGTCACTACACCTACACAACGTTGAGTGAGTGACAGATAGGGAACTCTGTGTCCCGTTTCCTAACATCATATTTTTAAAATCTTTGTCAAGACTGCCATGCATGAGAGAGAGCGCCAAACTGAAAGAGTAAACTGGAAGATGGAAGGTGGAAGCTGTAAGTCATTATTTTATTAGTTTATTTAGTAATTTTTGAAGATATGAAGGAATAATTGACTGTAGAATTACTGAAAATTAATGCATATTCGAGGTGTTAATCCGGACGCAAGCGCAGCGACCATTACCCCACAGGTGTGCATTAACTTTTGAAAACTAGGATGGTTTTGATTAAGTTTTTCCGTTTTTGATTTCTCAACACATTTTCAGGTTTTTATCTTGAGTTGATCACTTTCTGTACGCCTGTAACCGAGCGATGCTGTGTTGCAGATGCAGGCATGATAGAGATATGCAGCATAAAAAATTCAAACATTCGTGAAGGCTGAACCGCGTGAGAGACAGACGCCGTTGGGGACCTGTAACTGTAAGTACTTCTAACAGTTAAAAGGACAGGCAAGGAGGAGGCAGGAACCGGCTGAACAGTAAACATAAAGTTTAATGATATAAATGAACATAAAACTACATAAAACATAAACAAACACACACATGCAGCGCGGCTGTTTGCGTCTCTCACAAACTGGTGCCTCCGGCTCCCCTATATCTTGCTCTCCCGCTGATCAGCTGATTCAGTGCCGGACGTGCACCATCATGGCCCGGCCACGCCCTCCTCCTCGTCACAGTACTTCTTTAAACTATTTTTATATGTTTAAATAAGCAATATTTGATGGCGGACCAACACACCACCATGTGTTGTGCATTCAGTGGTCTGGAATCATTCCGCTCATCCATAGATTATCACATACATTTATTTTAGCACATCTTTCAGATTTTCGTTCTCACAATGCTCTTTTCATCAGGGTTTTACTATATTAATATTAACCGTTTTGTTTTTTGGCAGAACAAATCTTTTTTTTACTTTAGTAAAATTGTAACAACAATGATTTCACTACAGTAATACTGCAGTATCCTTATAGTAACCATGGTTTTAATAAAATAATATTGTAGTAACTAACTGTAGTAATCATAATTAATTTTGTGGCTCTGGTTTTACCTTAAATACCATGGTTTAACTATGCTTACCTTGGGTAGTTTTTGCAAATATCTGATGGTGTTTGTCTTTTTTTCTTTACTTTGAAAAGACTTCTCAGTTTTGAATACTGACTCCACTTCGAAGCTCGAAGAGAACTGGGTGCCTGTATTTAAGGACAAGATCCTGCACTTTCTAACAGAAAGAAGTGGCTCTTCATCTACTTTCCAATGTGGAAACTATGACAGCAGGTATCGTGGATAAAGAACATCTGTATTTAATAGAACAGCAAGGTTTAACTATTTAAATTACATAAAGGAAATAGTTTACCCCAAAATAAAAATTTTGTCATTACCTTACACTCATGCCATTACACACCAAAGGAGAAACTGCTTTTATGTCCATTTTGGTTGTTGACAGACTGGTCACTGTGTCCTGACATTGTATGGAAAAATGGAATTTGAAGAACATTAAATGTTTTTTCCATTTTTTGCTCCATTGAAAAAATAACAGCATACGAGTTTAGTATGGCATGAGGTTAAAGTAAATAATAACTAATCAAGAGCAGGATTCATACTAAGAATAAGTGATGATAAAATTTTTATTTTGGGTTGAACTATTCCTTTAAGAACTTTACATAAATTAATTTCACATAACACATCCAAATGTCATAGCAGTAAAAAATTTCTTAACAAGACTTCAACCTTTTTTTTGTTTTCATTGAACAATTGTATGTTCTCGTTTTATTTTAGACAAACATGTTGACATTGCCTTTCTGGTCCATATTGTGCTCTCAACATTGATACACAATTGGAAGGAAAATGTTCAGACCAAGCTTCACAGGAACCAGGAAAGCCTTCATTGCCATGCAGCCTGTAAATTCACACAGACATTTCTAAATTCATAGGATTAAATAATTAAACGTACACAGAGCTCGTAGACTGCATTGTGCCTCGTTGCATTTGGAGGGTGGCAGGTGCTATTTCACACCCTGGGCGCACATAAAAAATAATGAACGTTCATATAATCGCTCGTAGAAAATGCTCTTAACAGCTAATATCAATAGTTATTGGGAAACGAGGCCCAGAACTCTATGAATGTGCGTGTCTTGGAGAAGCACTTTCATTGCACTCATGAATAGCAGAGCTCACTGCGTACACATATCAAATCAGACGTGCATCGGGGCTTTTCTTTCATCTGTTCTTCAAAATATAATCACGTTTCTTCAAACGTGTGTCTTTGTGTCTAATTTCTTGTCATATATCACTCAGAGAAGTCTTACAGGTCGCCTTCCACAGTGGCTGGTGCATCAGCAAAATACTCTGCATGAAAAATCTGCCATTTGGCGGGTGTTAATTTCAAACTTTGTTCACCACAACAAATTCGGGAGAAAGGAAATCAAAACAGTGTCATTGACTTCAAGCTTTGCAATCGTGCCCACACTTTCTGCAGGAAAATTATCTCTAGAAAGTTTTAAACTATCATGTTTTGGTGAATGTTGAGACACTTGGCGTGCCACTTGATTTTTAACAAAGAGCCACTTGTGGCTCATGAGCCATGGGTTCCCGACCCCTGAACTAGGCTCATTAACAATTACACCATCTAGGATAGCCAGAAGTCTCGGGTTATGTTTGACGATCAGTTGAACTTCACAGACCACATTGCAAGAACAGCCCGATCATGCAGATTTGTGCTGTATAACATTAGGAAGATCAGACCCTTCTTATCTGAGCATTCTACAAAACTACTTGTCCAGGCTCTTGTTATATCTAGGCTGGACTACTGTAATGCTCTTCTGGCAGGACTTCCTGCATGTACAGTCAAACCTCCGCAACTGATCCAGAACGCAGTGGCACGATTGGTCTTTAATGAGCCCAAGAGGGTGCACGTCACGCCTCTATTCATCAAACTGCACTGGTTGCTTGCATCAGTTCAAGGCATTGACGCTTGCTTACAGAACAACCGCTGGCTCTGCACCCCCCTATCTACACTTGATACTTCAAGTCTCTTTGCCCTCTAGAAGCTTAAGATCAGCAGGTGAGCGGCGCCTCAAGGTACCATCTCACAGAGGCACAAAATCACTTTCTCTGACCTTCACTTCAACTGTTACTCGCTGTTGAAATGACCTTCCAAACCCCACCCGAGCAGCTGATTCTCAAGCCACCTTCAAGAAACATCTAAAGACGCATCTCTTTCGCGAGCACTTGACCCAATCCTAATAGTGCAAAAACTATCTTCTTTCTCTACTTAAAAAATTTAAAATCTAAATTAATTTTTTTCACCACTGTCTCTCTCCTTCCTCTCTACAAGTGCTTCTTTAAGCAATTTGCAACTTTGTATTACAGCACTTCTCTTATTACTGCCTCCTTAGGATGAATCGCATATCTCTATTGCATTACGAGTTGTGCTCAGTATTTTTCAGAATCTTAGCTTCAGAAGCTAGCAGCATTTGCGTTTACATACTGGTGTAAAATAAGTTGCAGGCCTTAAAATACTACCTATGCAGTAAGTTCACTAGGTTTTTTGAAAAGAGCCTATAACTAATCATCAATAAATGGATTTGTTTAGCATGATTTGTGACATCTGTTATAGGACAGGGGACTGTCTAAAATTGCCCATAAAAAGCCCACACACATAAGCACACATGTCACATGGCTTACTTAGTAAAGGTTAAGCATGAGGTACATGGTACATTGATGAGGGTGACGCTATGAATACCCCACAGGTCTTTTCTAAACCCAGTGGCCTTTCTTGGATGCCTTTGAATTACAACTGAGGGTCCTTTCCTCCAGAGCACATGACTGCCCTCTTCCCATGGGACTTGAACAGCACATTTGTAAGTAGCAATACCCTGTGGCCCGTCAAACACACTCAGTTACAACAGACAATGAATGTGATTGCGTTAGCATGTGCGTGTTTGTATGTGAGTGCATGTGGTTTAGCAGCTGCAGTGATCTTTCGGATGTTTGGCAACGGCATTCCCATGTGAGGATTTCTCATTACTCAATTCCAATAATCTACAACACTGCTCTAATTGTGAGGAAAAACACGTGCCTAAAGCAGTTTGCATGTTAGATCTCGGTTATGAATTAGGGCATTTCTGCACGGCACTGATATGAAATATGACACAAGATCTATTTTCACTTGTCCCAAGTGATAAGATCCCTGACATCACAGGTGGCCCGCTGACAATTTGGTAGCACTCCCAAGCCAACCGGCAACCTTTAAATGTGCCATCCATTAATGAATCTATTCAGATTCATTGCCTTGAACACATTGTCACATACAATGAAAGAACAGGGTCCCATCCACCTAATAACACACACACACACACACACACACACACACAACAGCTCATTATTTAGTTGGGATTAGGGTTTGGGAAGTAGTATGGGGACAAGAAGCACAAATCATTAGCGTTCTCTTTATGACCATACACACGCAGGGTTGGGAGGGTTACTTTTGAAATGTATTCCACTACAGATTACAGAATACATGCTGTGAAATGTCATTTGTAACGTATTCCGTTAGATTACTCAAGGTCAGTAATGTATTCTAAATACTTTGGATTACTTCTTCAGCACTGGAAGATTTTTTCACTTGTTTTGACTATAAAAACTCTGCCAGTACAGTAAGACAAAATACACATGTTAAAAATACATTCTCTGAAAAACCTAAATATCTTATACAGTGTTGTTTCTAAAACAAGATTAATCAAATTGATCTTGTTTTAAGGATTATTTGATATTTTTACAGGAAAACAATACAAAAATTATTATCAAGAATATGATTTTTGCCCTAATATCAAAGGTCTTACTAGAAAAAAAGAAATTATGATCCGACGTGAATTTTCTTGATAAAAAAAGTCTGATCGTGCTTGGTAGCATGTCCATGTAAAATGGCTAGAAATAGCATTTTAGCTTAGCATAAAGCTGACAATTTACACAAGGATTATTTCTATTTCTTCTGCTCCAAACTTACTTCAAACTTTGTCTGCTCATATGAATGTAACACATCATAAGAAAGTGTTTCACCGCTGTTCAAATGCACTTTGGATCGCATCATTTATATGTATAAATGTTTTCCATCTGAAAGGACTAAATATTAAATGAAACAAATGACAATAAAATGCAAAGTAATCTCTTCAGTAATCAAAATACTTTTTGAATGTAACTGTATTCTAATTACCAATGATTTAAATTGTAACTTTAGTGGAATACAGTTACTTATATTTTGTATTTTAAATACGTCATGCCGTTACATGTATTCTGTTACCCTGCAAACACGGTTTGTAATGATGCTTAGTCACAAACATCCACTCCTGTCATGCACATCTACACTGTCAAATATGTTAGAAATGTTAATGGTAAAGCAATGCAAAAGTGCTACAAGACATTGGTAAATTGTAACTGGGTGGTGTAAATGACTAAATTTAGATTTTTGGGTAAACTACTTGTTTCAAGAGAATAAATGTAAAAAATTAAGTCTTTAAGCAACGTGATCAATGCCACCCCAATTTACTCTTAAAACCTTCCATTAAAACTGAACAAATTTCTTTTTTCTAAATGTGTCCAATTAAACGCTAATATGTTTTATGTTATAGAATGTGCCATGCAAGTGAAGCAATAAATAGATTTCATTAAAGCCAATTTATCGGGATTCAGAAAATTTGAATGTCTTGAATTAATGGGGCAGCACCACAGAGCTCATTAGACAGGAATAAAGTGATAAATTGCAGAATTGAAAAATAATGAGAGAAGATATTGTGCGGTGATGCATGGGGGTATTGCCACAGGGGACGGAAAAGGAGAAGTCATGGGGAGAAAGAGAAGCCCACCTCCAAGGAAGAGGTAGCTGCCTCTCCATCATCTTTGGCCCATGTTTTGCCCTGGTATCGTCCAATCAACTGCTGCTTTAAACCATTGTGAATGGAGCCATTGACCCTCCAATCTGAGTTAAGCACTTCAGATACACATTGTTACAAGTTAATGTGACTAGTTAAATGATCTATGACCCCAGGCGCTTACTCTCTTTCTTACTCCGTCTCTCTGTTTCTTTTCACTGTCGCTCTCTGATCTTTCGCCATGGTGGGGTGGGGGTCGCAGGCGCACAATATGCTGTTCAGACTTTTTAAGAGGCTTTTTAAGAGAGTTTACAAAAGATCTAACTCCACAAATTGGACAGCTTCTGAGGAAGAGGTGCTTGGGAAAGCAGATAAGAATGGAAAAAGAACAAATGAGCTATAAAACAAAATAGGATATGTATGCTGGACAATGAAAGACCTATCATAGATTATGTTCAATGCAGGTACATTTTTGTTTGCATTGTTTTCTTTGCTTAGAAATACCATTAACATTGTACAATGATGCTATCAAATGGCAATACTATAGTACTATATGTACCATGGTACTGGCTGATTACCGCATTCATGGGTGTTTCTTCAACTTTAGGCATTCTACTTTCCCAGGGGTTGATTTTTGTTGATATGAAGGTCTCATTAAAACTGACTTTGAAACTTTTTACAGGCCTTCATCATTTATTTTTGGTACTTTTCAAATGTGCTTTAACCTTTAACCTTGTTGAAAAATTATTTCAACTCGTCTCTCCTTTTCTGTTTGGAGGGTTTAAAGGCAGAAATGTGAAACTTTAATTTAATAAAAGCACTATTTACATTAATTCTTCTGTTAAAACTCATGTATTATTTGAGCTGTAAAGTTGTGTAAATCATCATTTTTACAGTTGTTTAAGGGTTTAAGTGTTTGTTGACAAAATTGTCATGGCAACGAAGTTGTAAAATTGGCTATAACTTTACACAGAAATGTTAGAAAGCAATTTTATCACACTAAAATCATGTTAACAAACATATTGTCCTCACTGGAACACCGATTTTTGCTTCTTCTTCTTTTTTTTTTACTCTGCCCATGGTTTGGGGAAAACTTTTAATTTATGTACTTTTGATCAATTCTCTTTTTTCTCCATATGCGCGCCACACACACACACACACACACACACACACACACACACACACACACACACAAACACAAACACACACACACTCCTCAATACTGTTTCACAGCCATTGCCCCTCAATACAGACCCATGGAATGAGGGGAGTTAAAATGAGCGAGGCAGAGAGAGAGAGAGTTGAGCTGTCATTGTGTGCGCGCATGCAAGGGAGTGTTTGGCGGGAATTCATGGAGAATGAATCCTGTGAGAACCAAATCTTGCTACCATCCAACTTCCCATCATGCTCTGCTCCCTCTTGCCACAAGGAGACAAACAATGCTGGCAAGCGATTTGGCTTCCTTTAAAACTGGAGGTCTTTTTGCTGTTTGGAGTCTCTATTGAAGATTTTTGGTCCTTTTCAGATGGCAAGTTTGGCTCACTTTTTCTTTTCTTCAACAATAAGAGAAATGTCAGATATCATTTCTTTCCTGAGATGTTCTGGGATGCTTTTGATGAAAAAATCTTGATGCCATGTAGTATTTACCAATGTATTAATTTAAATATAAATATAAATACTATAACTGGTCAACCCTTACAAAAGTTTTAGAATTTAGAATTTTCAGAATTTTTCCGTCATTTAGTTTACAGCTAAAGTGTTTAATTTCTGTTCCACTAGTGAAACCAAACAGAATTGCAAAAATAATGACTGTTTACAAACATGTTTTGCAAGCACTTCCCTTGTTATCACTGGTCGGACAAGCAGATGTGTCTGGCTGGTCAGGATAATCAAACAAATAGATCAATGTTTTGACAGAGCCACAGGGTTCACATGTTTCGGGGAAATCAACCTATGACAACCTATGGCTTATTTAGGGTTGATTTGAACAAATATTATAATATATTATATATAATTCAAAATATTTAATGTGGATAAAATGTTTTTTTTATTTTTTACCTCTTTGGTAGAAACCAAAGAGGTAAACCAATATGATTTGATATCATATACCAATAAGAGGGACAATACATTCTGCTAATGTAATATTTCCAACAGTAACAGAAGAAAAAAAAATCACCATTTACCAGAGCAAAAAACCACAAGGCAGATCTTTCTCCCATCCAAAAAACAAAAACAAAAAACAAAGCCATAAAGAGACTAAATCAGGATGTACAACACCAATATCTTATGTGTAATTAACGAGTCCACAAGATCAGAGCTGTAGACAAGAGAGTTTGTAGCAACAAGGAGAGACAAGAGAGGAGGGAGGTAACCCATTAGGAATCCGAAACACAGTGTGGGATTCATATATACAGTATGTCTCTAGATATGAGTGCTATAGCTGAGTGCCATCTAAAGAAGCATAATCGCTGCTGGTTCAGCCCTCTAATGAGACCAGATTCAATAAAAAGACACTTAGGAGACCATGAGCGGAAGAGACAATGCAAATAGAGTCTATTCTCAGCCTGGATGTCTGTTTCTTAGAAAGCAGAGATGAAGCAATGGGGCTGTGATGTTTATTTGATTTAGGATTTTAGTTCTTTAAAGTGAGACACTATCCACTGCCGTTGCATTGACGAGACAGACCGGAGTGATTTTTCCATATGATCAAAGTATGTCTTCCATGATTTCAGTCCTTCATTCAATGATTTCAAACGACCAATTCTGTATTCAGTTATTCCGAAGAATCTGGAATTCCACAAGGCTTGACACCTATTATCAAATTCAGTTTTCATCTTCTTTACAAGCCTTCGTTTCATTCACCTCCATCACTATTTAAATCACAACGCATTAGCGTGCAGCAACTCTAAGATTGTGCTGATATCCTTTGATAGCTGCCCCCTGTCACCCCACTCCCTCCAGGTTTCTATCCCGCATTTGTTTCTCTGTGAACTTGGCCTCTTTGGAGGCCCACACAAAAGCATCCTAAGTAGCGAGGTTCCCATTTGTCACTGCACCATACACAGACAGCAATCCACTGACTCAGTGCAAGACCAAAACACCCCCAACGGTCTCCACTCCACAATACATTCACTGGCACTAATACGTTACATCATGAGCATCGTTTTTTTTTCTTGTTTAATTGTACCGATACTTTGCATTGGTTGAACTCAATGCCCCAGAGGGACAAGTGCCAACCATGAGGCCACATTTTTGGTAGGTTAGATTCTGCAGTTGGCCCCTAGTGGTAGATAGCTGTAACTACACCATTTCTTTATTGACAGTTGTTCAAAAGAAGCCATGATATTCATCACAAATATTTAATTATAGTAGATGTTTTGCCAGTGCTTATTTTTTTTATTTTTTTTTTTACCAAGAAAATAAAAAAACAGACACTCCATAACAGTCAAAGACCAATAATTTAACAATAATAAAATAAGACAGATCGCAAGAATGCATCCAGTGTGAACAGCTCTTTAGGGTCAGAGAGAGTGGAAAATGCTAACTGTATATAAAAATAAATTATGACTGTTTTTGTTGCAAGACTTTTGGTAAAAAGGTAATCAAATTGTACAAAAGTGTCTTTTAAGGGATAGTTCAGCCAAAAATTACAATTCTGTCATAATCTACTAATCTTCATTCTGATCCAAACACGTATGACTTACATGGAACACAAAACAAGATGTTAGGCACAATGTTTGCCTATCACTTTTATTGTATGAAAAAGTACAATAAAAAAGTAAATGGTGACATGCCTAATATCTCCTTTTTTGTTCCACTGAAGAATGGAAGTCATGATGGTGAATAAATTATGACAACGTTTTCATGTTTGGCTTAACTATTACTTTTATTACTTTAACTTCTTTTGAAAGACTCTGCTCAGAAATGGTGCTTTTGAGTGCTTTGGAAAAAACCACAGCATTCATAAACATGGGCCAAAAACTCTTGTGGAAACTTCCTACTTGATTTCCTTGGCTCTGACCCCATCCATCCCACCCACAATGCCCTGCTGGAATTCGTGGTGGGAGGGTGAACTCAGGGGGGCTCCCAGCAGCATTCCTCCACAGAGATTCCAGCTAATGGATCTAGACTGGAGAGGAGGAGACTGGAGACAAGAGAAGGGGGAAGTTCATATTTGGGGTTGGGGTTGGGCTTTGCCAGTTTCTTCCCATGGCCCTCATGGACAAGCTACACCAGAAGACAGCATGCACACACACACATTGCAAAAGAGAGACCTGTCAAAACCAATTATGGATGATGGGGGGTGGCCCAAAAGACTATGGATATAGGATACAATTGGGGTCACTGAAAGAGTTCACAGAGGCCTTTCATGGAAACTAAGAGGTTACTGAGCACCGACCTGTGGCTCTTTGTCTTGTTGAATCCATGTTTGTGATTAAAGACCCCATGAAATCAAAATTGGAGTTTCGTGTCTTTTAGTCCAAATCTATTAGCTTTGAGGTCATCTATATGCTAGTGTACTCTTAAAAGTAGCTGCCTGTTCTCATGATTTCGTGACTGCTGCAACATTTTTTTTAATTATAATACATGGCTCCTTACATGTATTGTGACAGTTCCCAGGTGAAATGTGAGCTAAAAGGGAGTTAAATGTTCCCCCCAAAAGATAGTTTTTGAGGTTAAAGCCCAAAGTATACTTTGGTTTGGACACAAACGCTTAATGTCTGTGCACAGTCGAACGCAAGCCTGTCAGTGTTAATCTCGTCAACAAAATCACTGACGAAAACGTTCATTGACGAAGGAGTTTGATTTCGTCAACGATAATGAAGACGAGACGAAAAAGGCGCATCATGACGATAAACAATTTTATTAAAGCATACTACTGAAGAAAATATGACAAGATAAAAAATGATAATGCAATATGTTAACAGTGTAAGATATGAAAAGGAGAAGAAACATCTATAGAATCTGTATACAGAAGAAGATATCAGATATAGATTCATCTAACCCATTAATAATTTGGGATTTCTTTCCGCTTGAGCTGCGTGAGTTGAACAGGCAAAATGAACCGCTTCAAAATGGGATAAATACCTCATTCAAACACATCTTATTTATACATGATTTTAATCGCTATAGTAGCCTATATCCACAACATTTATGTAATATAACAACTTACATCTGCACAGTGAAGCGAATGAACAAGTGAACTTGAACTAAATGGCGCGCTAGTCAGAATATGCGTAATTTGCGTTGCGTAACTTGCGCTGTGTATACACTGTTTCCGTAAGAAACACGCTACACACAATGACTAAAACTAATGAATATGAGATGACGAAATATTGACCAATTTTAAAGGACATTTTCTAAAAAAGACTAAAACTATGACTAAAACAAAAAACTGAAAAAAATTAGCACTGGTCAAAGTATACTTCATTTTACTGTGTGCGCATACACAGCCGGTTGGTGCATGCACACTACGACTGCTATGAGATACTGTGAGGACTATTTCTCCCCAGGAGTTTAGAAACATAAAGATGTCTTTATATTCCTTCAGACTTGAGTTATACAAATGCTGGTATTTCCTGACCTCCTCACAGACATGTTCTTGATGTGCTCATCCACTGTTGTTGTTTCCACATTTGTCTCCTGTTTTTTTATCGCCGATTACATCTTTTCTAGCTTTTCTTTGTGACAGCAACAGCTCAAATGAAAGTGTTGCCACCTTGTGAAATAATTTCAGGCACGTGCACATTCTGCGTGTTCAAAGACGCGCAGTTTGAAAAATCGGCCTGTGCACGTTCGATGCTCGAACACTCTGCTGATGACAAAATTTGTGTAACTCATCCTGCACTTTGGGCTTGATGCTCTAATGCAGTGATTCCCAACGCATACTATGCTCTAATGCAACATCACTCCTTTTTGATGGTTGAAAAAGTGCATCATCCGGGTACTTAAAGTACACTTCTTTTTGCTGCAGCTTCAGTGTTAACATAGTACTCGCACTACTTACACTACAAAATGGTGTCAAATAGTGCAGAAGTGTGCGGTTTGAGACGCACCTCTTGTGTTTATCAACGAAAAATTATAGAGATTCTAAATTGTTTGAATAGCAATGGATCTCACAGGCTGCTTTTGCTGACACTATTTCTAAATAAACCACATTGAAGCAGTTACATAATCTACCCTTCTAAAAGTGTGTGGAAGTGGGCGGCAGGGCAGTATGGATGTATTATACTCCAGAGCATCATGTGCAAGTGTGTATATTTAGCCATGTTTCAACACTGCTATGCAGGCAGCCAGACTTGTTACCATGGGAACCATTTACTCCAGTCTGGCATCACCACAAATGCATTTAGGCCTTAATATGGGATGAACCCTTGGACTGTTATACCAAACAGGGATGCTGTCAAAGCCAGACAACATGCTTGATAAAAAGTGGACAGCAATGTTACTTGCATCATAGATGATGCTATCTGAATTTCCAGGTAATCAGCGATAAGTCCCAGATTCCCCAAATCCCACACAGCAAAAATAGTCAGCAGTTCTTTAAACTAAAAGTCATACTCGCATGGACAGGAATGAGATAATTCCCGGACAAGCAATGAAATCAGTCCTGTTTATGAGGAATATTACATAATTTAAAACAACAACAAGGACTGAATGTCATAAACTGAGGCTGGACATAAACAGTACTAGCATCAGATTAAATATTTGTGAAAGGAAAATGAAAGAGCACTGATATAAAAGTATATGTGCTCAGGAAGCATACAAATTCACTAGATATTCGCGCCAGGAACGTCGTCGTTTACATTTAAACGGCAGGTAAACGCTAGTTGTCGTATTATGTGATGTAGATGTCATAGAGCGCCATCTGCTGGTGATACCTGAATAGTTGAACGGTAGCATTACCACATACACTGACGAGGTAAACACATTTTATAATTAGGCTGCGCAGCCTCTAAATACATATTTCTGTCATTATTTACGTTATTTTCCCGTAATACACAAATGAAAAAGTTTTGAAGGATCTTCATACAGCGTTTTCCGCAGTGAAGGGGACGGGCGCTGTCGAGCTCCAAAAAGACATTTGTGAGAAAAACACATCTCAGTCCAGTCAAAAATATTTCAGTCTATTTTTAAGATTCCCACATTTCAATTGTATTACAAGTTTCCATCTAACTGAACTATGTAAATTTGTCATGCAACTGACATGTGTAAATCTTACAAATAAGAAATAATTATATATATGTTTCGCCTTTTCCTTTGATAAATCTGATGATTGTCATCCTAGATAATAGCGAACGTTCTAAGAACGTTCTCTCAAAGTTTTTGCAGTAATGTTAAAGGTGCACTCAGTGATTTTTTTTCCCTCATTAAAAAAGTTGTATTCCAAAAGAAATGAATTGCAATTTTGAAACATATGTATACAATCATGAATACTCACACAAGATGAGTAATGTAGTCACATCAGCAACCTTATAAAAGCTGTTTAAATCTACATGGAGAGGGTCCCCTCATGGGGGCTGCCATGTTATGATCACATGACCAACCAAACGCAACTTGCTTAATCTCAGTAACTGCCCTGTTATTGGACACTTTCACTCATGGATTGAATTAATCATGGCTGACTAGTGAATTTATACAGTGGCATCTGTTACCGAAAACTATTGATTTTGAATGATGCTGCTACATCCATGCAGCTAGGTGTCACTGTTAGTCTAAATGACACTAACAAAAAAGTTACTGAATGCACCTTTAATAAAAACGTTTGTTCAACGTTTTCTGTTGTTAATAAACATTCTCAAAACGTTAGCATGAAAACGTTGTTAATACATCGCTAGTTGAACGTTCTTTAAACATTACTACATAGTAAAAAATATTTTCACAATTTGTCATCACAACTTTTCTCTTGAATCAGATTTATGCTTACAGTTACTAATGTTGTTGTTCATAAGAACATTTTTGTACAATTAGAAAGTAATGTTCCAATAACGTTTTTCGGAAAGTTCTTATAATCATGCAATGTTCCCGGGAGAACGTTGAAAGAACGTTTGCACAACAAAAAAAGTAATTTTCCAATGACGTTTTCCAGAACGTTCCTATAACTGGACGTTTTTAACGTTCTTAGAATTTTCAGAAATAATGTTTTCACAACCTAAAAGTAACGTTGGGAAAACGTTCTTAGAACGTAAAATTGTTATCAGGGATTGTATTGTAAATCATGGTTTGCTGGCTGGTTTTAAAAGGGTTTTAGGATTAATCTACTTCATGCATACTAAAATATAAATAAATGAAAACATAGGACTTACAGTGTCATTAAACTTCTAACAGTTTGCATCTGCATCTAATACTAATGACCTGCACAAAGTAATATTTCATGTAATATTCATTCTTTCATTTAATTAATGAAACTCTATGAACTGTTTGAGCATGACACTAGCAACAGGTCATCATGAGTTTGATTCCCAGGGAACACAAATGGACGGACATTACAAATAAATTGAGAATCAAACAGCATACTGGAAATGTGAACATTTAATGTACTGTTAGTCACTTTGGATAATATTGTCTATAAAATAAATAATTTAAAGTGTTCTAAAATGTACGTTTGGCCAAGAAATGGGTTTATTCAAACCCATGAGTATATGAGTAATCATTGCTGAACAACACAGAAAATGTAGCCTAAATGAGGCTTAGAATCGTGTATGATAACAAATGTATTCACTCCTCCAGTGTCAAGTCCTTTTGACGTTTCTGACCTGACCCTTATTTCCCGATCTAGACCTTCATTTGTTTTTAAAATATGTGGAACTGAAGCCTTAGTGGAAGTAGAAGAGTCTTTTCCAGTAAAGGGCCAGTAAACTTCTTCTTTCTGGTAAACCAAAACTCCCACATTTCACTTTCACTGAATGGGCTTCCTTTTTTTCAAAATGCCAGGTGAGGCTTGGCACAGGAAGAAAAGCAAGAGAAAAGGTCCTAAATTATTTACTAGCCTTTTTAGCAGATGTTTCCCATTGTTGTATTATGAGAAATATACAGTAATCACTATAATCAGAATAGCATACTACCATACTTCTCTTACTGTTGCTGCAGCACAGTGCACATTTTTTGAATGCAAGGTTCAATATTAACTCTTGCCAAGCGCCATATGCAAGACAAATTTTACTTTGGTGAGTAAATAAAAGTTAGGCTACTTGCCAGTAACTTTATAAGGAACTGAAATATAATATGACTATAATTTGAACTGTAACTTAGATGCAGAACGTTCGTTTCTTTCTTTCTTTCTTTTCTTTTTTTTTTTTTTACAGTAATTTCAGTCTAATGGGATTGTATTTCCCCATGGCCTGCAAAAAATGAACAGCTTGAACCAGCCTATGGTGGTTTGCTGAGCTGGTTTAAGCTGGTTTAGCTGATCTAGCTGGACAGCTAAGTTCCCAAAAATCCTTAAACCATCATGACTAAAACCATCAAACCAGACCAGCCTGACCAGAAGAAACCAGCTTGGTGGCCAGCAAAACCAGCAAAGCACCTTACATTGGCTGCTTTTTTTTTTTTTTTAAACAAGGTATGGACAAATAAATCATATGTATATATGACGCATTGCAGACGGAATCTATTGCCAATATTATCACCTGATATAAAGCAGGATATACAAACAGGAAGTCATATGACAAGAGACAAGAGAATGCAATATTCAAATCACATTCTAAGTCTTTACCACTAGAGGACGCTGTTGGCAAACTTGACATTTGTTCTCTGTTGGTGCGTTTTGAAGGGGTTTCACTGGGTTTTAGTCTGCTGTTGTTCCCAAAATATTAACACAGGCAGCTAAAACATATAATACTTTTTTCCAACTTTTTTGCCTATAAAATGTGCTTGACATAATGTTAAAGATATATGGTACATATATCAATATAACTATTAAACATGTGCTTGACTTTTAACAGACCATTAACTCTTTTATGTGATAGTGAAATCTGATACACACATAAATCTATTTTCTAGTCACTCACTGGTTTCTAGAGCAGTTCCAGGCGGTACAGTCACATGAACATAACTGATCCTCCCTGCAGGGCTTTCAAGCACAATTCCAAGACTGCCAAACTAAATATAAAACTAAAGATAACCAATACTCTTGAAGTAATAATTACTAGTGCTATTATCCACTTGCTCAGGTCAACGTTTACTATGGACCTTTAGCTCTTTTACACCCTAATGAAAAGTTATAGAGGTATCTTATATGATAGTAGATTCTATGTGTTCTGCCATATATACTGTATTCTGCAGATTTCTAAAGTGGCTCATTGCATGGTATTAATCTTTAAAATAAAAATAGCATTTATGAATCAGACCTAATTATATAAGAAAATTTAATGCAATGAAAATGAAAATGATCCTTTTGCATGTTTATTAGAAACATACACTGAAAAAAAAAATACTAGTAAGGTTTACTTAATTTTTATTTAAGGATCCTACATTACATAATAATTATTTAAGTGAGTGAGTACATTTAACATAAATATTTCACTTACAAATCTGAGGTACATGGTATTTAAATATACCTGACAAAATTTAAAGGAAAATCTTTAATGGAACATTTAACATTTTAAACTGTCCTTGTATAAACACAACTTTGATCATGTGCTACACAACCTACGGAATCCTTCCACAGGGAAGATTAATGCATTCTATATAGCATAATTGATAATATTACCTTACATTACTGGCATTTAAAATAAAACACAGAGCTGCACAAGCAGACCTCAACACATTGTGCATAAAACACAATGATGGTAACAATCAACAGATTTTATTTTTATCATGAACGGGCAGGGGTGTAAAGTAATTGAGTAAAAATATTATACTTAAAAGTATTATCTTTTTGGATTTGTAATTTACTCGAGTGCAATTTAAACGGAATACTTGTACTTTTACTTAATTACATTTCCAAAGAAAAAACTAGTACTTTTTAATCCTTACAATTTTATTTCAGCTTGAAAAGTACTTGATTTTTGTAGAGAATTTTCTGTCGTCTTACTGGACTGAAGCCACCTTTTCAGTGCATCCGACAAACAACAGATGACAGACCAGAGGTCAGTCATTTCAAAAGCAGTGTCGCACAGCAACTGTGTGGAGTTCCGACCATATGCAGAGGCGGAATTTCAGATCTGATTTGAGCTTCGGATACGTTGAAATATTTGTGTGACTAGACCGTATGTGACTGCCCGACGTATTCATTCAAAACTATGAGCATGAAGTGAGAAACACTGACATTTTTTGTCCCAAACTTTTTTCTAAACTCCTACTACTTCTACAGATTGGACAGTTATGAAGTCAAAAATGATCATTCATGTTACAAATATATATATATATATATAAACAAAAGGCTTTTGTAAATAAATGTGTACATGTCATTTATTTCTACACTTGTTGTCATATTTAAATCATATCTATGAATTTCTACTCCCTATTTGCTGAATTATTGTTGTTGTTGTTGTTAGGCAACTATTAATTATAATAATAACTACAAAAACCAGCAATGATAATGATGATAATAATGATAATAAAAGTAATGGAATCTGAATATATATTAATTATATATTATATTGAATTAATCTATCTGCTAGACAGCAAGGTTTGGTAGCAAACCTCAGAAAACAATTCACAAAACCAACAACATAACTAACTTTCTTCTAAGCTTATTTAGATTTTTTATTTTTTAATCCTTCTCTATGTCTCAAGGGGCTGGGTGCTCTGACATCACAGTTCGTGAGTGCCTTCTCCCATGCAACGAACAGTGCGTGACTGTGGCAACAGTTTTGTAAAATAAAATAATGTGTTTCATTACATGTCTCAGGGCAATTCCGAAGTGAAATGTCCACTGTGTGGCGCTACAAGGGGGTGAAATGTTATCCTGAACAGATGAGGTTTTAAGGTTAATGTTCTATCGAGACTGAAATCAACAAAACCTACCTCCCTACCCTAAACCTAAACCTGACCGATAGTGTCATAAAAAGCAAATGTGACATAAAAAACTACATTTCTGAAGCAAACACGTATTTTTGTAACTTTCAGCTCATGTGTCGACTTGTCTGCTCTTCAAGTCTTTTGTATAGCATAGTTGAGCTACCGTGCAATTTGATCACACTCAAACAAGCTTGTAAAAGTAGTTGGTTATGTAATGCAAACGCCAAAATTAGTAATGCACTTTAGTAAAAGTGTTTATATGTCATATGTCAGATAATCTACTGTTTTACTTGTGATTTGAGTGAAAGGGGATAAAAGTCATTGTTGTTTTAGTGCCTCTAGTGTTCATTCCACTAGGAAATTGACATGCTACGTACAACAGGCCACATAAAAAAATAAATAACAAATTTGCCAAAATGTTGCTATTGTAACATGATTCTATGACCAGGTTGTGAATGCCACTAAGGGAGAAATATGACAGTAAAAAAGACAACTTAACAAGCCATTCAAATTTAACAACATTCTTTCTCACACAATCTCCTCTCTTGTTTTCATTCTAGCTAGGAAAAAATAACTTTTTCCTATTTTAATACTTAAGTACAATTTCATATGAATATTTTTTTACTTTCAATCAAGTATGTTATTGGCTAGATACTTGGACTTTTACTCAGTATCCGTTCACCCCTGTGAGAGTGTCGTTTTTAGTAGAAAATGAACTACAGACTTTTACAAAACAAAAAGTTACCAAATGTATGAACAAAATCATCAATAAAAACGGTGTAAATAAATGTGCAAACAGTGAAACCATGCAAGTGCATTAACTATTCAAGGCCGGTGCATTCTTGGAACACCAGCTTCGAAAAGTGAAGTAAAATTTACTTATTTTATTTACCTGTGAATTTTACACAAATTAGCAAATAAATATGACAAGGTTTTCTACTTTAGGATTGATACATGATGACTCATTGTAAAGATAACAATCAATCATAAATATTATTTACTTATAAGCTAGAGCATGAATGTTTACATGTTTGAATTGAGTACAAATGTAGAATTTATTTAATATTTTCAAGTTCATGCTTTAACTTGTTTAATGTAAAAAGTATATTTTATGCTATATTTACTTCATCACAAAATATTTATTTTTTCATTTCTGTTTGTATACTGGTTGCCTAAATACATAAATGAGAAAATCTTCATATTCTTTTAATTTGAAACGTCCAAAACACTAGCATCACATATTTTACTGTGTATTTCAGGTAGGATATTTAAGAATTTCAGTTTTATTAAACCTTTTCATGTATGCATCCACCACAAGTATATGTGCTCCAGTAGCTCAATTGGTAGAGCATGGCACTAGCAATGCTGAGGTCATGGGTTTGATTCCCAGGGAATGTGCATATATATGTATATAAAATGTATACCTTGAATGCACTGTAAGTTACTTTTGTGAAAGTGTCTGCCAAATGCATACAACTAATTGCAGCTGAATTCTATTGAACTGTAAACTGTTTTATACACCAGTAAACAGTCACTCAAAATGCCACTAGAAACACTGATAGTCTCAATATCATCCACACCTTCATGACGTGTTTAAGCAAATACAGGTTTTACTCTCAAGACAAAATGCTCTCTTTAATATGTGAGCTGTCCTTACTCAAGCTATCATTACACACAGGTCTTCACACTTCATTACCCAAGCTCATAACATTCATAGGCTGCTTGCTATAAATATTTACCAGCACTACTATTATGGATCAAATGGCAGTGACATCATACAAATCATTTTAAAACATTCAGTACATTTCTGTTCTGATTTAATAATCAGCTTATTACAATTTTTAATACAATTAATACTTTACAGCTCACAATTCTAGGATATAAAGTTGCAATTGTGTTGCACAATCTTGCCATTACGAGACATAAAGTCACAACTGCAAGATAAAAAAGCAGAATTCTGCGATATCACTATTGCAAGAAATAAAGTTGCAATTGTGGGATATAAAGTCATGAGTGAGTTTATATCTCAGAGTTTCGAGATATAAACTTGCAGTTATGAGAAATGAAAGTAACAAATGTGAGATTCTTTTATTCTGAGGCAGGATCTGGTTTTCATGCTTTGGAGAGAAACTTTTTATAGTTGCAAGAAAAAGTACACTGAAAAAAAAAGATGAAGTATTTTTACATTGAATAAGTTAATGTGTGAACTTGAAAATATTAAGTAAATGTGACATTTGTACTCAAATCAAATGCAAAAATAATGCTCTAGCTTATGAGTAAAGATTATTTATGATTGTTTTGTTTTTTATCTTTACAGTTCTTATGCATTATCATGTATCAGTTGTAAAGTAGAGAACCTTGTCATATTTATTCTCTAATTTGTGTAAAGTTCACAGGTAAATAAAATAAGTAAACTTTACTTAACTTTTCGAAGCTAGTATTTCCAACATGCACCAGGCTTGAATAATTAATGAGCTTGCATGGTTTCACTGTTTGCATGTTTATTTACAATGTTTTTATTGTTGATTTTGTTGTTATGTTTGGTAACTTCTTGTTTTGTGAAGTCTGAAGTTCATTTTCTACTCAAAATTACCTGTTTATCTGTTGCCTGTTCAATGTGTTGATAGTTACCATCATCGTGTTTGGTGCACCAAGTGTTGAGGTCTGCGTGCACAGCTCTGTAACTGGTGTATATTGAAAGTAATGCAAGGTATTATTGTCTAATAGACTATATTGCATGCAAGAAGGTATTATATGACATGCATTACATGGTTCATCTTGTGTTAATGAGGAAAGTTGAAAATGTGAGATGTTCTAATAAAATGTTCACTTAAATTTTAAACTTAATAATTTAAGTTCAAGTACCATGCACATCAGATGTGTTAGTAAACGTTACTGTACTAACTGAAAAGTTACTGTATTAACTTACATTTTAGGTTAAATTAACTCATATCATGTCATCTATTATGTCATGAAATACATAATATTAATTTTACTTAATTTCATGTAATTAAAATGTACTTAGAAAAACTCTAAGTACATTTTATGTAATGTAATTTTTATAATAAAAATTTCGTAAATCTTACTAGCAATTTTTTGTCATTGTATGCAAACCCTTTGCACACATTTTACAGAAAGAAAGTCTATGAGAATTGTGCTTACTTGCCATAAAAAACAATATCCAAAACAATACTAATGGGAAAAAGAACTTTATTTAGAAAATGTATTTTCTTTATGCAAAATAATCTATTGATTTTAGTGTGAAATATGCCTCTTCTTGACATCTTGACTTGAGATTCACCCTTGAACACTGTGTCTTGGAATCTGTATCGCTCAGTATTCCTACATGTTCCCTATTTGTGCTTTATTCTTTATGAAAATCATGCAATCATATCAGTGCACATAATCCTGCAGTAGGCATCGCAGGGCACAGAGGGTGAACATTATCAGGCATTGTTTGGCTCGCATTGCTGGTTCTTTGTTTGTTTTGATGACTGGAGGGAGATAGACATTCCCTGACTGTTTTAGAAGTGATGGCTGCCGTCCGTACTATCACACCATTCTGAGGTTTGATTTAAACCTCTCTGTAAGACAACGCTCTGCTACCATGTTCTCTGTTGACAAAACACTTCATATCTTGCTCGCTACCCACTAGAGTGTGGGTTTTAGTGGCTGCCTGTGTGTGTATGTGTATGTATGTGTATGTATGTGTATATATGTGTGTGTGTAAGTGTGAGGACGATATGGGAAGTTTCAAACATTCTTGTCACATTTGCGACATTGAGTAATCCTGCTGATACCCCACTACATCATAGCTGGCATTCTCCTGCTGGGTTTGGCAGCTGGGGGATCGTGCTTCGCAATTCTGTACACTTAACACAGGAGAAAATCTCTCTCAGACATACAGTCCTTGGATCAGATTACATGATGTACATTTTTCTGCGTCTGAATGTTGAATTCTGGTCTTTTTTCTGTCCTTAATTCAGGTGCATTATCACATTATCACTGGGTTTCTTATTTTGGTGACGAAATTCCGTACAAAAATCCACTATGATTTTACTATATATACTAACTGCAGTAATTATTGTATTGTGGTGGAAATGTATCAAATGGAAGTTTCACGCTAAATAATTTACTAGGGGAGTGAAGGATTATACATTGGTACATAACCCACAATTCTTACTGAAGTAATTTCTCTACCAGTGAAGAACCTTTATTTTTAAGAGTGTATGGAAGAACTACTGTAAACATTCATCAGGGAAAGGCCACTTGGCACACATCTCAAACGCTACCGCATGTGTGATGGTATTGAAACCACCTCGTTCATTAGTGTCATATTTATCAGTCTTCAACGCACTCTACGGTCCAACCCAAAATCCAGCCTAAGCTCTGTTTCAAAGAGCGCTTGCCAGAGACAGTAATTACCCTGTAAAAATAGCATCTATTGAATCCACAGTTTCTAAAAAAGGGCTCTACCGAGACCTCTTGCCCACTAATTCATCACCAGAGAGGACAGACATGCACCGTCACGCACACACAGAGAAGCGTCTGGCATCTGCAACTGAAACTATACCTCACAAGGCTGTCTGCACATTCTACATCCTCTCTGGCTCAAAATCCCATCTCTGCTAAAATAAACCCTTTGCTTTCCTTGTCCTAACCTACTCTCTGACATACAGACCCCAGGCCAGAAGTCAGAAGTCAGAAGTCAGAAGCCACTTGGTCACACACTAAAAGAATTTACACTTTCACTGTCACCTCGTTTTAAGATTATAGGCCTACATGATGTCTGTTGTGCATTAGATATAAGTGTCTGGTTTTTGAGTTCTTTCATTTTAGGCAATGCAAATCATGAAAAGCTGAAGATATTGTGCAATGCATAACAATCAAACTCAATTTATTCATGATGAATTTATTACAATAATCCTGTCTTTTTGCAGATAGATTTAAATAAAACAAAATCATTTGACAACAAGAGAATACACAGTGACCCTGAAAGGTATTCTGACACTGAAGTCACCCTTAAAAATGTTTGACATCCAGAAAGCATTCAAACACTTTTTGTCTTCATTTTAAATAGTATATATTGGTTTAACCTTTATAACCTAACAATCTTTGTGTGTGTGTGTGTGTAGGTGTGTGTGTGTGTGTGTGTGTGTGTGTGTGTGCTTGTGCTATCTTTGATATTTTTTTAGCTAATGCAATGATATTCATACATTTTAAATGCGTCTTCAAATCTTAAAGGGATAGTTCACCCAAAAATGTATTGTATGTATAATTATTTACTCACCCTAATGCCATTCCAGATGTCTACAAACTAAGATTTTTAGAAGAATATCTCAGCTCTGTAGGTCCATACAATGCAAGTGAATGGTGGCCAGAACTTTAGAGCTCCAAAAAGTACATAAAGGCAGGATAAAAGTAATCCATACGACTCCAGTTGTTAAATCTATGTCTTTAGAAGGGATATGATAGGTGTGGGTGAGAAACAGATCAATATTTAAGTCATTTTTACCATATATCTCTACTTTCACTTTCACATTCTGAACATGAAAGTGGAGATTTATAGTAAAAAAGGACTTATAAATCTGTTATCTGTTTTTCACCCAAAGCAATTGCATCGCTTCAGAAGACATATTTTAACCCACTGGAGTCATATGGATGCTGCCTTTATGTGATTTTTGGAGCTTCAAAGGTCTGGCCACCATTTACTTGCACTGAAAGGACCTACAGAGCTGAAATATTCTTTTAAAAAAGCATCTACAAATGAACCACATTTTTGATGACCTTCAAAAGCAGAATTCCTTGAAGAACTATTGTGGTACTATTTAGAATATAACCAACTAACAATTTTTGGTTACCAGAATTTCCCAGAACAGAGCTTTAAGGTTTTTTTTGGTTAGCCAGTACAGTTTTCATTGCTGAAATAGAATGTTTATTTTAGGTTGTGCATAATGGTTTCCTTAACGTTCCCTTAACATCTAAATTCCGGGAACCTTTCTGCAACCATTCTGCAATATTACATCAATAATCAGTCTACAAGCCATGTCTTCTTTTGATCTATTGTTCAGTTAATTGTTGCAGTAAGCGAAACACAAAACCAAACTTCATATGGAGGACTAATATGTAAGACTTAATTCTACCATTATTATGTAAAATTAGGTGGATTTAAAAAAATTTTTTTTATCATTACCACGATACTGAAATTCTCAGCCCAGATTGAATGTGCTCACATGCCACATGGGTTGAGTTGTAAGTGGCACACAATATAAAACCTGATATGTAATCTGATTATAGTGTTCTAGTTAATCTATTTTGTGAACAGGTGGAAAGAACCAGATGAGTTGCTCACATTAGGCTATTCACACCGGCGAGAAAAAAAAAAATCACTTGAAAACATTCCCACATGCCAGTGTGATCACCCTCAAATCCAATCTGTGCTTTTCACTCGAAATTAACATTCCTCTGGCGATGAAGTAGTATTATCTCATTGAAACCATTATGGTAATTTGTGCGTCCCTTTTGTGTTTACCAATTAATTTGCAACCGCTTTCTAGATCACTGGTGATCACTGACAAGTAGCACGTTGCATGTGATGCATGTTTTGGAAATAATGATTCGGCTTCAGCTACAAATTTGGCTGACTGTCTGTATGTCCACACTGATCTGTAATTCCACTCCCAATGGTCTCTCGAGATATTTCACACTGGCACAACACTTTCCCTGTGCCTATGCCTAAGTGATCCAAACCACACCGATCAGCCACAATAATAAAACCACCTGCCTAACAGCCGCGGGCCGTGCATTTTAAGTCTAGGCCTTCAGTGCGATTCAAGCCACTAAGAAAACACAGTTTCACAATGAATAAGACGCTATGCCCATCATACATTATGTGGCAGTCAACTAATAATACCACCTGACATTTTAAAAACACATCCACGCACGAAAGCCAGAACTTGAAACAACACTTAATGCTCAAGCAAGCCTAATTTTAACTGCAGCATGACTGTTTTGTGAAATGAATATCAAAAATCATAATTTTTCATATGAATCTACCATGGAGGTCTATAATACCTGGAAAAGTATATCTAATAATATTTGCAATTTAAATGTTGCTTGCAATAAATTTCATTTCGTCAGGGTACACGGTTATGCTGCGTTCCATTCAAGTTGGATGTGGGATATTTCTACTTGATATCTCCGACCATAAATGCATTCCATTCCTCGATATTCGGAACTGCAATGCTCCAGTTAGCTTAGCAGGGGTTTGACTCTCATTAGAGATGTCTCCTAGCAACCCAACTGATAAACAATGCTGCAGCACTAGCATTTGTGCTTCAGGTGAACGATTATCAAAAGAGATTATAATGTTTTATACACCTGTTTCTGCAGGCATTTGTTAAACAAGCTTTAATATCATGTAATGTGGAAACGAACTCATTTATCGATATTACTTAATAAAGTGAATGTTTATCACTACTTTGTATATCTCCCTGAGTGTCGACATGTTTGTGTGACATCATGCACCTGCATCTCGGCAAAATCGGAGTTGAGAATTTCTGCACGAGCCTACAAGTTGTAATTCTGACTTTAAGATTTCATTGCACTTTTCCTAGTAGGAAACTGTAAAATCCGACTTTCTGAGCTGAATGGAACGCAGCACTACTTTTCAAAACTTTATCTGACACTGAATCCTAATTTACACTTAGAAAACTCATGATGTTGCTATAACAATGCAAAAAGCACTTACCAATTTACTTGAAGTGAAAATCAGTCCTCCTTTCCTGTTTAATAAATTAAGCAGTCACATGGTCATGCAGAACATCTCATGTTTTAAATCCATAAGGATCTCTTTCTCAATGGCGATAGCGGCAGTGATGACGATCTCATGCTCTTTGCTTTCAAATTACATCACTTAAAGTGTGATTGGGTCACTCAAGGCCAGCTAAAAGGCCTCGACCAGGACATATCCTAAAGATCACACCCACCAAGAACAAATAAATCAATCTGATTGGCTGATGAATCTGACAATCTGACATTAGTTGCTCATTCATTTGCACTGTTGAGGGATTCTGTGGAAATTCTGAAGGCCTAACGGGGTGGAGCTCAGACTCATGCGCTGCTTCTGCTAACGAGCACGGCTTCGGGCATGCGATTTGTGAATCAGCTGTCACACTTCGCTTGTAAGCATCAAGGAACAAATTCTGACTGGATAAACTTTTCGTTTTCCTCTATTTGTTTGTAGATTAATTAAGAGTGGAAAGTGATTAAAAATACATAGGGAAAAAGGTGATTGAGAATGAAAGGATGAAAAATATTTATTTATTTGGCATGTTAGGCCAGCAGAGAAGGCTTTGCTGGCCCTGAGAATTCGCCACTGCTGCCTAATATTGAGGTCCCCCTCGTGTCGCTAAAACAGCGCCAACCCGCATCTCTAAATAGTATTCTGAGATGATATTCTTCTCACTACAATTGCACAGAGCGGTTATCTGAGTTACCGTACACTTTGTCAGTTCGAATCAGTCTGGTCATTCTCTGCTGACCTCTCTCATCATATTATCATTATGTGGTGATAATATCAAATAGGCTTGAAAATGTTGCAGCATCTGTGACAGCTCAAGACTTGCTTAGATCATGTCACTGAACTGCTCTCTTACTTAACGAGCATCGCTGACCATAGCGAGCACTGGTTTGGCTGTGATCTGAGCGTTTTGGCACAGACCTCGAAAATCTGTCTGTGACAGCATAATCTAACCAAGAATTGCTCAGTGAGGGCACGGCTTAAGTTGACTCTAGTGATGCAGTCCGATGTATTTTAGTGAATCGGCTCGTTCAGATGGTTCATTTAAATGAACAAGTTACAAAACGACTGGCTGATTAATTTGAGTCCATTTTATGTCTTTTTTTTTTTTTTTTTTTTTTTTTTGAGATACAAAATAATAGTGTAATATTAGCCTATCTACAATAATTTAACAAAATAGTTTTTCTTCGCAGTTTGATGAAGCTGTCCCTTTTTTAGTAGTATAGTGTAAATTGATCTGGGCCTCATTCCCCAAAAGCATCGTAAGCCTAAGTAGATCGTAGAATCCATTTTATGATTCATCTTAGTTTTGCGGCCCGTTTCCCAAAAGCATCAAAACTTGAGTAGTACTTGAAAGTGCTCGTAGATTAACGAGTGCTCTGGAGTACTAGGGTTTAGGGTCACTACGATTGTACAGAGCGGTTATCTGAGTTACCGTACACTTTGTCAGTTCGAACCAGTCTGACCATTCTCTGTTGACCATATATTATCATTATGTGGTGATAATATCAAATATGCTTGAAAATGTTGCAGCATCTGTAACAGCTCAAGACTTGCTTAGATCATGTCACTGAACTGCTCTCTTACTTAACGAGCATCGCTGACCATAGCGAGCACTGGTTTGGCTGTGATCTGAACATTTTGGCGCAGACCTCGAAAATCTGTCTGTGACAGCATAATCTAACCAAGAATCGTTTAGTGAGGGCACAGCTTAAGTCGACTCTAGTGACGCAGTCCGATTTATTTTAGTGAATCGTCTCATTCAGATGGTTCATTTAAATGAACAAGTTACAAAACGACTGGCTGATTCATTTGAGTCAATTTTATTTCTTTTTTTTTATTATTTATTTATTTATTTATTTTTTTGAGATACAAAATAATAGTGTAATATTAGCCTAAATACAATAATTTAACAAAATAGTTTTTAGACGAAGCTGTCCCTTTTTTAGTAGTATAGTGTAAATTGATCTGGGCCTCATTTCCCAAAAGCATCGTAAGCCTAAGTAGATCGTAGAATCCATTTTACGATTCATCTTAGTTTTGCGGCCCGTTTCCCAAAAGCATCGAAACTTGAGTAGTACTTGAAAATGCTTATAGATTAACGAGTGCTCTGGAATACTTGTACAACGTTAAGAACATCGTAACGACAGACTTATGCAGACACCTGCAGGACAATCGCAAAATTACACCTTATACAATTTAAATACCTATAGCTACACTTTATGCTAATTTAATATGAGTATACATATGTTTTATTTGATTATTTTTTCAACCGACAAGACTAATAATAATAATAATAATGAATGCATAAAATGGTTAGTCAATATTGGATGAACAGATAAATTAATAAGTAAACAAATAAAATATATTTGTGTACTAGTTGGTAACAACAAAGTGGTGGGATTATAGTTGCAGAGAACTGTAAAAATTACAATCAGAGAGAGAAGGAAAAAAGTCAGTAACTTGCTGCAGTGCATGAAAATCTTCTGTACAGTATATTGGCTCATCATCCTCCTCTCCTCTTCCCCTCTGACACCTAAGGGTGCTCTTGCCTGCACCATGCGTTGTGTAGTACCGCACATGTTGTGTAGCATTGCTGTTACCGTTATTACTTTTGGGAGTAAAGAGTAGATCTCCCTTTGATTGGTCCCTAAAGTGCAGCCTCCACATGTCTCTTTGTTTTAACGCTCTGCAATAACATGGTGAACCTCGTTATATTCAGTCAATGCTTGCTGTCATTAGCAGGACCATACACAGGGCATCCGCTGTCTTCATTGATTCTGGAAGCTTTAATCTCAACCCACACAGCAAATTTTGAAAACGAAATATTAAAATGCACATCTGATGAACGAAGCAGTGATTGTGTATAAGAAATATATCATTCTGCATAAAACGATTGCGAAACAAAATGCAATTATGTGGTGAATTAATATTTTAAAATATTTCCAGCTAACTAAATTACAAACGTTTTTAAAAGTTTTTAAAAGCCCTGTTCTAATAGGCCTAAAATACAGCAGGCTACAGTTTCAAATACACAGATGAGCCAAAACATTATGACCACCGGCTAATATGCTGTTGGTCCTCCGCGTGGCGCCAAAACAGTGCCGACCCACCGAGGCATGGACTCTACAAGACCTCTGAAGGTGTCTTTTGGTATATGGCACCAAGACATTAGCAGCAGATCCTTCAAGTCCTGTAAGTTGTGAGGTTGAGCCTCTGTGGATCGGACTTGTTGGTCGAGCACATCCCACAGATGCTCAATTGGATTGAGATCTGGAGAATTTGGAGGCCAGGATAACACCTTGATCTCTTCATCATGTTCCTCAAATCATTCCCGGACAATGTGTGCAGTGTGGCAGGGTGCATTATCCTGCTGAAAGAGGCCACTGCCATCAGGAAATACAATTGCCATGAAGGGGTGTACCTGGTCTGCAACGATGTTTAGGTAGGTGGCTCGTGTCAAATTGACATCCACATGAATGGCTGGACCCATGGTTTCCCAGCAGAACATTGCCCAGAGCATCACACTCCCTCCACCAATTTGTCGTCTACCCACGGTGCATCCTGGTGCCATCCCTTCCCCTGGTAAACGGTGCACACATACACGGCCGTCCATGTGATGTAAAAGAAAATGGGACTTATGGAACCAGATGACCTTCTTCTTCGTGTGCCCATTATAGGTGCTTTCAGTGGTGGACAGGGGTCATCATGGGCACTCTGACCGGTCTGCGACTACGCAGTCCTATATACAGCAGGGTGTGATGCACTGTGTTTTGTGACACATTCCTCCTGTAACCATCATTAAAATTTTCCGTTACTTGTGTCATAGTAGACCTTCTGTTCGGACCAGATGGGATAGCCTTCATTGCCCTCGCACATCGATGAGCCTTGGGTGCCCAACACCCTGTTGCCGGTTTGTGGTTTGTCCCTCCTCGGACCACTGTCGGTAGGTACTTACCACTGCTGACAGGGAGCACCCCACAAGCCTTGCCATTTCAGAGATGCTCTGATCCAGTCATCTGGCCATTACAATTTGGCCCTTGTCAAAGTCGCTCAGGTCTTTACTCCTGCCCATTTCTCCTGCAAACAACACATTGACTACAAGAACTGATTGTTCACTTACTATCTAATCTACCCAGACCTTGATATGTGGCCTTGTTAAGCGATGATCAGCGTTATTCACTTCACATGTGAGTGGTCATAATTTTTGGGCTCATCAGTGTAGCTTCCCCAACACTAATTGAATTATTATGCAACATAAAAACATAAAAGTTACATTAGTCATTTTGTGAATCATATAATGATCTGAACTCCTGAATACAGTGTCTCTTTCATAAAAGCACTGCTGAATGGGGATAAAAATAGAATCTGATGAAGCAGAGAAAGTATGCTGTCTAGCTTTGATCAGGCTGATGAACTGTTCTTTGAAGAGAGATGGTATGTACAACCCCATGTGTGACCCTAACCCTAACACAAAAAGTTCTGCTTTTGATGCACAATTTCTCCACCACGATTAAACAATATCTTGTTACTTAACATAAATCTTCGGTAATTTTTTTGTGCGAGAATGTGCATACACATATCTGGTGATCTATGATACACATTATACGATAATGTCTCAGCTTTAGCTTGCACAGGTGCTGTACAGTAAATGCATGTGCATATGTGTGAGATAGGGTGAGCATGTGCGTGATATACACGTATGTAAGTGAACATGTGTGAACGTAGAGTATGAGTTTAGTTGTGTATGGGTTTACGTATGTGGGTACGGGTGGAGTCAGCATCAGAGAAGTGCAACTCTTCCCAGAGTAGGTTCTTCTTCCATATAAAGCTTTACAGGAGCGCTCTGCTCAAAGCTCTTCACAGAACAGGAGTCCTCACTCCAAGCACTCTGCATTGGCTTCGGCTGCTGCACTGGTTCTATTGCTGTTTGGTTGTGCACTCTGATCCTTTGCACAACTGCAGAGAGGTGAGAGAGAGTGAGAGATTTTACTACACAGCTTACAATGGTAGATGTACATTGTAGATAAAGTTGAATCCTGTGCATTTTTGAGAAATGCTGTTTTATGTATGCAGGCAGCTAATTTTTGCATTGTTTTAAACTGACATAGTGATTTGTGAATGTTTTCTAGATTTGCCAATGCAGTTTTGTGATGAATATATCTATTGTGATATTAAAGCAACATTTTTAATTGTCAGTTTTGTTCAAAATAATTTTGGAACTTTTTAAAATTATATTGAACTTTTGTGAAAAGTTTTCTCCAAAAGATTTTATTGGATTTCTCAAACATATATATATATATTATTATTTTTTTCATCATTTCTATTTCTGTGAATATTAATTTGCACAGCTCAGGCTATTAGTGCAAAATCACAACATTATTCATGGTATTAACTCTTGTTTTGTTTTGTTTTTTTCAATGAGTAGAAAACTGTTATTAATTTTTGAATGGAAGAACAGTGATGCAGAGCAAATTTCACTTTAAACCAACCTGCTCGTTGAGGTTAAGAAAGAAAGAGAAGAAAAGAAAGAACTGCAACAGCACATCCTGTATTAAGTTTTATACATGTTTTGTATGCACACAGGAATGCATGTAGTGAGTGTTTGGAATCTCAGTGGGAATGTGTTGATTGTACATTGATGAGTGAAGCGCACAAACAGATATAGTGTGGCGAGATTTTACAAGAGAAGACGCACAAACAGATTCTAGTTCACAGCAATACTCAGGCACTGCAACATACAAGACTTTAAAAAGCTCATAATATAATATTGTTTTGTAAAAATAATAATACAAAATTTGACATAAAAAGATGATGTATTTGATACTCTTACAGTAAAAGTGCACTTTCCACAATTGGTTGAAGAATGCAGTGGAAATTTCAATTGTATTTTGCATTAGAAGCTGGAAGTTGTTGCTCTTATTACATATAATTATTCAATGTATAAATATTAGTTTAGCTTACACTTTAGTATCTATTAAATTAGCCATAAATTGGAAATATGCATTTTGCACTGGCATAAAAAACAACAAACTTGTATAATATACACATTAAACATAAACAGAAATAAGTAAACATTTATATATATATACTGTAAATTAGGCTAACAAAAATACTTTAAAATGACAAATTAACACCAAAATATCATGGATAAAAGGACTTTTACTTTAAAAATTACTACCATTGGTACTACTATTGTTATAAGGGTTATAATAATAAAAACTGATTTACAAGTTGCTTGACAAAATTAAATAAGTACCTAGTACATTTTATATTACTTTTTTAATTTATATTACTACTATTCTGTGTGGAGAATAATTTTGTCTGGGAATTTTTAAACCCTGTGAAATTTCACAGAATCTAAAGAGCATGTCAAATTAGAGAGTGTTGAATATACTTGGTTTTTCGGTTACACTTTACATTCAGTTTCTTAACATAATAAATGCATAAGGTATCTTGAACAAAATGAACAATCATCATTTAAAGCATTTATTAATGTTGGTTAATGTTAATTATTAAAATGGAATTGTTCACTGTTAGTTCATGGAAGTACATACTGCATTAAATAATGGTAATTTTAAAATAAAAAACATTTTTATTTTAAAAATGTGTTAGTAATATGTTAAAATTTTAATTAACCAAGATTAATAACTGCGGTAAAAATGTATTGTTCATGGTTAGTTCATGTTAACTAATGTTGTTAACTAATGTTAACAAATACAACCTTATTGTACATTTTAACCAATTTTTATTTGTTTCCAATAGGACAGGTAGTACAATGATTGAGCTGGGCTCAGTAGAGGACGGCAGCAGTCTGATAGACGAGCTGATGAAGTTGACTTCTCAGAGTTTATGTCATCTAGAGATAAAAGAACATTTTAACATCATTAAAGAAATTGGCCGAGGCAAATATGGTCAAGTTCTGCTGGTCACCCACCGCTGCAAGGGTATGTCATTGAGAACATTTATTAAGCAAGAGACAGTTGAATGAATTGTCACTCATTTTGCTTTTCAAAAGTAAGTAGGGTTCTTGCAGTTTTGCTATTTTTTGAAACAATACACTGTAAAAAGTGATGTACAGTTGTTCACTTACAATCTGCCCATTAAAAGTACATTAATTGGTGTATAATAACATAGTCATGTTGATTGATTTGAATAAAAACAGTAAATTTAGATGTTGCACATTTTTTAAAGTGAGCCAATTTCTATACAAAAAGTGTGGGAATTGTATTATTATTATTATTATTATTATTATTATTATTATTATTAAAAAAGTCAAAGAAGAAATCCATTTTGACTCACCCTTTCAGACTTTCAAAAAACTACAAAAAAGTAACATGGTACTACTGTGTGTTATTTTATATATATGGTACCATCGTAATACCATATACACATATTGCACATTACACATATACAATGGTAATACCATTTTATTTTGCACATATACCATTAGTGATACCATGGTATTCTTTCATGTAAATACAGTGGTATATGAATACTGGAATCATTCAGTACCTTGGTATATTTCAAAGTACCATGATACTACTATTTGATACAATAAATGCACCATGTTACCGCCTCAGTAATTTTAGTAAGGGAACTCTTTGTTCCATGCCAAAAATAATAATAATTGAGATCTGTGCTGACATGCAATGTGAATCAAACACTCCCTCCCTGCCTTGTACTCCCACAAACAGCCCATATTCCCATGAAATCATCAAGACAAGAATGCTTTCCACTAAAGTAATGACCATGTGTCATTTTATGCATCTCTAGAGATGTTTATCTAAACCTATAGTAATCCAAAAGCACTACGTCCTATGATCATATTTCCTTTTCACTGCTGATTGTGTTGCAGGGACACCGATGGCTCTTAAAGTGTTGCCAAAGGCCTCAACCAAGCTGCAAGGCTTCCTGCGAGAGTACTGCATTTCCCTCCATCTGTCGTGTCACCCCTGCATTGTTGGACTGTTTGGAATCGCCTTCCAGTCCAACGAACACTATGGATTCGCCCAGGAACTTGTTATGGGACGGGACCTGTTCGCCATCATTCAGCCACGGGTGGGTACTCAAAGGGACCAAACTATTTTCAGAGTAATTATTAGATCTCGGCACTTTCATTGTTGGTAACATAAACATCAATTAACATGAAAAACAAAACTAAACAGCCTTACTACTTGGCTTATCTTCAGCTAACAAATAGGTTTTGATAAAAATTACTTTACATAATAAAAATCAATGATTATTTTAACATTTCAGGGCTGTCGTTTACAAAAATGGAAAATTAAAAAATGCCTATTTCTTTTCCTTTTATAAACTTACCAATAAATGTTGTTAAACTCAAAACTTAAACCGGTAACACTTTATAATAATGTTCAATAGTTAATACTTAACTATGTAGGAACTAATGCAGGACAAATGAAGAGTACAGCATTAACTCTTCAGTCAATACTACTAACTAATATGGAAGAGTAATTAATTAGTTCATAGTTAATGGCAAATTGATGACTGGGGTAGTTCACTATTAGAAAATCAATAATTACTGAATATTTTATACATACTGAAATGGTAAATGGTCTGCACTTATATAGTGCTTTTTTAACATTAGCAGTTCCAAAGCACTTTACACTGTGACTCATTCACCCATTCACACACACACTCACACACACCAATGACAGCAGAGCTACCATGCAAGGTGCTAGCCTGCCATTGGAAGCAACTTGGGGCTCAGTGTCTTGCCCAAGGACATTTCAGCATGTGGAGTCATGTGGGCCAGGAATTGAACCACCAACTCTGCAGTTAGTGGCCAACCCACTCTACCACCTGAGCCACAGCCACCCGAGAATGACCAACTAACTACTGATCACTTAAAGTAACTACTAAGTTGTTACGTATCACAAAACGAACACCACAAAATTGTGTTGTGTTGGTAGCATACTACAAGCTAACTGGCAATGGCAAATCAGTGCCTAATGAGACATGCCCTCATGAAAGACTTTTTCTTGAAAGAAAAAAATGGTTATACAGACAAAGTCAGCACTTGGATTTGATATGTATTAACTATGGAACATTATTATAAAGTGTTACCCTTAAACCCAGTTTTGTGCAGGAAGTGCTCAAATGTATCAGGCATTCTGCAGCGATTTCATGAAAATAAATTGGGGGACCGATTAAAAATTATTGAGGACTGGATTTGGCCTGTGGGTCGCCAGTTGACGAGCCCTGTCATATACTGTAAAAATGTAGGTGTTTGTCGAACTTTAAAAACTTATTGAAAATAAACGTCTTGACTATAGTTAAAAAGTCAAATAAAATCTGCCATTATTGTGACAATTAACTTTTTATATTTACTCTAAGAAGAGTTGTGGAAAAACTGAAAAAATAATTCTATGCAAATTGTTCCCTTTATTTACATTTAACCTGCTTTAAGTTGTTCAACACTATAAGCTTCACCTTATGTTTCAATAAGAAATGTACATGTTATGGAGAGCATAGTGCTTGTTGTTTTAAACTATTTACTACATTACATAAGTGAAAACATTATTTATGAACACCATTAAACAATTAATAATGTTATTAAATTGTTCCGATAATTTTTCATTAAATCAAAGACCAAAGGGTTGCATATTTTGTTGAGGTAAGTCGCTTATTTTGGCCTTGTTTTTCCATGCCAGGTTGCTTGTTTCTCTTACAATATCTGATTACCCACCCTTCGCACCATCTACTCTCATTTTAAATATGATGTTATTTACCATTTGGAAAGGAGGCTGAAGAACGACAGATCCGAAATGAAACAATCACATTTATATTCAGAACAAACTGAAATGAAAAACAATTTCATTTTTAAACCCATACGACTCTCTCTCTCTCTTTTTTTTTTTAATTTTTTTTTTTAATGTCTTGAAAGCCTTAGTCACTATTCACATTCACTGCATAATTTTTAGAGGGCAGACACAGACCTGAACATTGTGTACATGAAACACGACTAGGGAAACTGATAATTTTAAAAGAGTTACAAACTCATTCTGACATTACAAGATAGCACTTTATTAAACTTGGCAACAGTCAAAGACAATGTATATAAAACTGTGCAAACAGTCAAACAAAGAAACCATATAATACATCCCCTATTGCATGATGGGAAGAGGATAAAATGGGACTGAACCATTTTTTTCTTGCAAAACCATTTTTTTCAATGTAGGCCTTTTTGAACATAAATAAATAAATGCATTAATTGAACTCTCTGCTGTGCTTGTTGGCTCAACTTAAAAAAAAAAAAAAATCGGAATATATTGTAGCTTCACGGAGAAGCATTACAATACTTGTGTTCCTGAAAGTTGATAAAACTTAGGAATAGTAAGTAGGCTAAACCAAAAAAAAAAAAATTCTGCATTATTTATTTGACCAAAGAATCATTTGTACATTGTAGTTATGCTGGCACAGCAACTTGACCAACGTGGCCAATTAATCATGGGCACCAAATCCTTAAAGTCACTCCAAGTCTGCCCTGGTATATACTACAGCCCTTGTTTACACGCCAGGCATGTTCACATGCTTTTCAGACTGAATAAGAAGCAGACTGTATGCTTTACATATTTGGGTAATGTTCACATGTCCTCCTAGGAAATGTCGGAGGGTGTAATGTGCGAGTAAAAGAACTCAGCAGCTGCTTTTCTCTGTTAGCAGTCGTGTCTCTGTTACTTCAGCAAACCCTGTGAAACCTTAAGCCAGACACAATGAAGCCTGGAAAGATTTAAGAGGGCAATAACGCAACAGGGGTTCCTAAACTCATGGAACATTATATGTTAATTTATCATGGCATGATGTAATCTTCTGAAAATTTAGTGCCTGCACAAAAGCAAAGTGTCAATATCAAACCATTTGATTCTTTTTGAGACTAATTTTTGTGACGTAAAACGGTAACACTTTACAATAAGGTTCTATTCATTAGCTTTAGTTTACTACATAAGTTAACATGAACTAGTCATGGACAGCACTTTTACTGCATTTATTAATTTTGATTAATGTTAATTTTACATACATATCAACTCATGAAAGTCACAATAATTAGTACAGTATGGCGAAATCATAAGAAATTGTACAAGTTGGCTTCTTCAAAAACGTACAACTTTTACCCCCATAGAGAAAAACAGACGAACCAATGAACAATGTTATTATTTTTTCCCCCTGAAATTTAACCCTTAACTCAAACCTAAGCCTAACCATAATATTTAACCCCTCACCCTCACCCTAAACTTAACCATGATTTTAATATGAAAATAATTTGTGTACCACAGAAGAAAGAAAACACTGGGATTTGGAACGAATTAAGCGTATTACGATTCATTGACCTACATCAGTCATTTGTACTGCATAAATAAATATGGAATGAGTAACCAAATTTGTTCACAGAGGTTTCCTTTCCTAAAACAAAGTGTTGCATAGGAGGCTAGTGAAAATTTGATGTCTGTATTGCAATGATTTGAAATTATTTTTGTGGATTTGTTCGTCTCTATGGGAAGCCAAGTCATACGACATCTTATAATTTCTTTATCTTGTGAAAATTATTACATGTTGTCATGAGGTTATGTTTATACTGATCTATTTTCTACATTAAATTAATAAACCAACATGATCTAATGTTTACTAGTGTTAACGAATAGAACCTTATTATAAAGTGTTACCGATTTAACTTATATAAATTACTGAACTTATTGGCCCATTTCAGCTTCATAAACTATACATTTTTTCATCAATATTTTATTTTAGAGTGCTGCGTGACATAGGAGACACTAATTACCAGATACCATTGAACTAATATAACACAGCCTATTGACTATCGGCAAAAAGTCTTGTCCACATTGCAGTTTATTCTGGCCAATGGCCACCAACATAGAATGAAAAGGGACTGTTTGACCCACCACAACATGATGTTTAGGGATTGGTAAATTTGAAATTTGGAAATAACTTTGAGAGCAAAGCAGTTTGTACAGATTTGCTCATTGATATCATTTGAATATTTTTTCATGATTTGAGGCCATAAACCTCACAAAATTTTCCAAGTCCAGGTACTAATTCTTCACTGGAAATGCTCATTGTAGTAGCCTGGAAACAAAACTTGTAAACCTGTGAATCCTGACATCTAGACTTAGGCGCAATTTACAGGTGAGGTGAGTGGGTCATGTCCCAACCACTTTTTGCCTTTGCCAATTTTATCCCTACCACTTTTTGAAATATCTTTCATCAGGTAAGTGTCTACTGCAAAAGAAACATCTCCAGTTCTTGAGCAGGAGTTTCCATTTCGTTTGTGTGTGATAAAAAAAAAATGGTGATCCGGCAGTAAAATGTGTTGTGTTAAAATGTTATGATTCATGATTGTTTCTGCTGTTATCAGTGACATTGAGTGACAGCGGAACTACTTGTACTGGAGGTGAAAACTTCACCATGAGGCCAGTCATTCATTCTGGCTAAAATCTTATTCATCCATGTTTTTATCAATGACTAACAAAATCCCAGAACTGCTAGTGTAACATGTATGGATCAAGTTTTCAAATTAATTATGTGAAATATTTATTGGAGCCCTTGAATTGGTAATCAAGAATGAAAATTTTTAACACAATAAAATATTATTTAACATTATCTGCACATAACCTAGTTAATATTCATGAGTTTTGCCACTTTGTGACGTCACCGCCGCCCCCCACCCAAACTGTCCCCACCACTTTTTAGTACAAAGTGATGCCCCTGCTTCTAGATATTGTGTAAAGCCAGCCAATTAGATTGTCGATTAAAAAAAAAACACTTTTGAGGACAATTATCATAAAATGCATTGTGAACAATCTGAGGTCCAATCTTTGAACTTCCTTCTAAATTAACAACTTATTTTGATAGAGTTTACACTGCTTTTCTGTGTTTCTCTCAAGGTTGGCATCGCAGAATGTGCAGTCAAACGCTGTGCAGTTCAAATCTCTAGTGCTCTAGAGTTCATCCACCAGCGTGGGCTGGTCCACCGTGACATCAAGCCTGAGAATGTACTGCTACTGGATAACCATTGCCGACGGGTCAAACTAGCTGATTTTGGCCTCACCCAGAGACGCGGAACCCTTATCAGCTTCATATCAGGCACGCTTCCATACATGGCTCCAGAGTTGTGCGCCATGGTCTTAGAGGAAGGCCAGAAGGAGGTGAAAGCTCCTCCACTTAGTGTGGAACCCAGTCTAGACACCTGGGCTTTTGCTGTTCTACTATTCTGTATTCTCACCGGCTTCTTCCCTTGGGAATGTTGCAATGAGAGTGACGATTTCTACGAGGAGTTCGCAGACTGGCGGCGGGAACCAAAGAAGGTCTCTGTGCCGTCTCAGTGGAAAAGGTTCACGCCCGTGTGTGTTGAGATGTTTAGCATGATGTTGGCGCTGGATGCCAATGAAAGGTGCTCGGTAGGGAACGTTAAAGGTTACGTGGGTATGGACTGGGTGCGAGCCAAGGGAGTCAATGGATGGGTGGGGGAAAATGGGGAGGTCAGTACACGCACACCAAGTCCTTGCAGAAGTAGCCACAGCAATGAACAGTGATGATGTCATGTGTTTCTTTGAGTGGCCAATGAGTGATAAATTGGTTTCCCATTGCAGTGCAAAGGACTTGAGCTGACTGGTGGACTAAAATAACATTGCTTCCCACAGTATGTACACACAGTTATGTATACAGTATATGCAAATATGCTGTTGATACTGTAGATCTTAAAGGAACATTCTGGGTTCAATACAAGTTAAGTTCAATCGACAGCATAATTTGTGGCAAAATATTGATTATTACAAAAATGTATTTCAAATGTCAACCATAAGATCTTTTAATTTCAAACCTCCTTTAAAAGAAAATAAAAAATATAAATGGGTTCCAGTGAGGCTCTTACAATGGAAGTGAAAGGGGCCAATCCGTAAACGTTAAAATACTCTCTGTTTCAAAAGTATAGCCACAAGACGTAAACAATATGCATATTACGATCATTTTAGTGAGATAAAATTGCTTACTATCTTATCTGAGAATTGCTATATCCAATTTTACAACTTTGTTGCTATGAAAATGTAATGCACCCTAAAATTACTGTAAAATGAGGATTTAAGCAACTTTACAGCTCAAATAATCTTGTTTTAACAGAATGGTTAAAGTAAGTGTTTTATAAAACTATAAGCTGTATATTTCTGCCTTTAAACCCTCCAAAAATTGGTTTCATTCACTTCCATTGTAAGTGCCTCACTGTAACTTTTATTTTATAAAGTAGGGACAACTAGAAATTATATTTTGTGGTAATCAACATTCTGCCAGAAATGCTGCCAATTCAGCTTATTTTGTATTGAATCAGAAATATACCTTTACATTGTATTTATCCTGGAATATTGTACATTGTATTAGGCACAAATGTTATATTTAATGCTATATAGCATATTATTGTGATGGTTTAGTTTTGAGATGTTTCATTACAGATGTATATTATATATAGGCCTATACATGTTTATTTGACCTTAGTAAGACTTTATTAGCTATACATTTTTCTACTGGATACACACTTACTATTGTTGTGATTAATGTGAGGTGTTACAGTATGTGTTACAATAAAATGTCCTTAAAATAATTTTGATTGTAAACAATAAAATAATAATAATAATAATAATAATAATAATAATAATAAAGAAAAAGAAAAGAAAAGAAAAGGCATGTGGAAGGGTGCAATATTATCTGATGCTTTAAAATAAGTTTTTACAAGACATTTGACTTTTGCTTTTAGAATTTTAAAGCATTCATTTCTAGTAAATTTACGCCCATTTGTACTAAAGACAACCATAACACTGCATTTAAATGGCATATCAATTAAAGTCAGGCCATGCCTATGATCAGTACTTAAATCAACTGTTTTTTTTTTTTCTTTTAGACAAACTACAGATGTGTGGTCACTGATTAATAGGGTGGATTGTCAAAGCTTTGAAACCCCCTCCATAAGTCATTCATAGCTTTTCCTCGTAACCCCAGTCATTCATTACACATACCAAAACTACAACCCTCTACAATTAACATTCAATAATCTTGGGGCATGTGTTGCAGCTGGTGAGGTATTGATGGATCCCAGGCTGGTGTTTGTTAAGGCCCGGCTCTAGAGAAACAATCCCAGTGGGGTCTCTTTACGCCAGTAGGTAGGAGGTAATTTGGTAGAAGCACTGAGCTCAGCGGCTACCTTTGCTTTGCAGCATATTTAGAGGGTTAGACGAATCAAGATTGTGTTACCGCAGTTCCTTTGGGGTGGTCTGATCACACCCCAATCAAAGACTTTCATTAATAAGTCCTCCATTAAAGCCAAATGCATCAGGTTTAACTGCATAATTGATTCTTGACTACTCAGCAATACATGACAATCCGTTTTAGTTAGTCTTCCTATGGAGTGTCTTCCAATAAAATACAAAAACCTGTAGTGTCTTTAAAATATATTTGGACAATTTAGCTACACTTAAAATGTATTATTGTCATTGCATTAGAAAACAAAATATTGAACCAAGTGGCATTTATTTTAAACAGTGTTACAAGCAACTCATAATTATTATTTTTTTAATAATAAAATTATATTATATTGTATTATATTATATTATATCATATCATATCATATTATATTATATGATTATACTAGCTACACTGCAGGCTACGTACTAAAAAAAAAAAAAAAAAAAACCCTGCTAACTTAATTGAAGCTATTTAAGGAAGAAAATATTGTTAAATAAATAACTATCAAATTATATGATTTAATACTGCAATCAAAAGTTCTATAAATATATAGTTTAGTCCATATAAATATACAGCTAAATGAACTATAAATATAGTTATATTTAGGCGTTTAATATAATCTTAAATATAGTTATATATTTAAAAGATTTTGATTGCTTTTGTGGCATATCAGAACATAATAATAATAACCAATAGTGGAGTCGAAAACATAGTGAATAACATCAACAATTAATTAAATATAAATCTAAAAACTAGATATAATATCATCTTAAATATAGTTATATATTTAAAAGTTTGTTATTGCTTTGATGGCATATAAATATGATTTTGATTCAAAGCATAATAATAATAACTCATAGCTGAGTCAAAAACATAGTGAGAAACATCAGCAATTAACTAAATATTTTGTTTTAAAAACAAAAAGCTAAGTGACTAGTGTTTTACATAAACTGTCCGATTGAAAGGATTCACCAAAATGAATTGACTTCCCAATGCTATATACAGTAAAATTGAATCAGTCAATCGTTTTTTTTAACCAATTTATTGAAATGAACTGTCCGAATGAACCAATTCACTAAAATTATTTGGACTTCCCAACACTAAGAGGGAGAACGGTTTAGTTGAGAGTAATATACTTTGTATTTTAACACTTTCTGGTTGACAAACATAAGTGAAACATGTTTGTAGTTAATGTAATGAACTACACATGTGGTTACTCTGTGAGGACATCTGTGTGAACTTGAGTGAACTTCATACATCCACTAAAATCACACTGACCCCATTAAAAGTCATTGCAAAAATGGCTCAGAAATGTGGTTACTGTAGTTCCGAAAAAAAGCTCTACCATCATCTGTTTGCAGATGTCCCTTGGTTTGATACTTTGTTATGTATTGCAATGAAATTCCTACAAAATGTGTCAACGCACGTCTCGCTAATAAACATGTTGATATGGTGTCAGTTCCTGGAAATCTGGCGTGGCCTGACACGATGTGGGAATGAAGTCATCACGCAGCACTGTGCTGTCAATTCCACAGCTGTTATAATTACTGTTAAACACAAACCGTATCAGACACTATGGCTGCATCAAAATGAGGTTCTTATTACCTTATCTAGCTTATACTGTAAATGCCACTCAACTCTTCTGAAATATGTTGTTTAATACAGGTGAGCACAGGTGGAACATTATTAGTGCTTATACACAAACCATCTATATACTGTATTTAAAATGCATTCTGAGCTTCTAGACTTTTGTAGACATGACAACTCATCTGTCATTTAGAATTTGTGTTTTACGAGGGCACTTAAATATTATCCGCAGTGGCTGCTGTAAAACTAGTTACAACCATTCTTCCAGCTCATGTTTTTAGCTCATAAATGCAGTATACCATAAATGCTATATAGGCTAAAATCTCATATATGAGACATTTTCTACATTTTGCACTCTCACAGTGGTGCAGAGAATGTATGGCCATTCTAGTTGAAGTAGTTTTGTTAATATTTTGCATCTGTGACTATTTGGCAGCTTTAGTCATCTGAAATGTCTGCTAGCATTATGCCAAATGTTTATAATGGGCGTGTATCATCCAGGATAAGCTTTTATGTAAATACATTTGATGCTATAGGCCTATAATGTAATATAAATGTGTATATATTTTCATTTTTACTTGTTTTTGCTGTTATAATTTAAATAATTATTTATTGAAAAGTTTATGTAGATATTATGAAGATAATATTGATTATAAGTCATTAACCATTTTTAAATATCTAAAAAATTAATTAATTAATTAAATGAACAAATGTATTTTAAGGCATTTGTGCAAAGCTTGTCTAAGTACTGTTTGCAAGTTCATATCAGTTGTGAGCACAAATGTAATTTAGACCAGTAGTTCTTCCTTCTGTGTTCTCTGTCGAAATAAATAAAGTTAATTAATTTTAATTAACAGCTGTTTAAATAGCCTTCGAATTAGTGCTGGGTAAATGAGGACATAAATTAGGTTAGACTACTGCATGTCTGCCCATAAAATAATAATTCAAAGCAAAAATGACTGTTTACCAACACACAGCTATTGATCCACGTTGCCACAACGTCACGGTGACGGACTGGCATAGTCACAAAGTTTCGTTGTGGCTACGAATCCAGGAATTTCACTTTTCCGGTTGTCACACTGTAACCAGTTATGTGGCCAAGAGGAAAGTTTGGTCATCATATTACGTTATAGTTATGTAACGGTCACGTAGTTTGGCTAGCAGAGCCAGCTAATTTATAAATTAAATATAGGCTAAATCTTTACAGGATTATAACATAAATATAACAGCGTTACTCTAAATTATGAGGCATTTTCACTCAAACAGTTTGGTATTTTAATGTAAAATATTATATAATAAAAAAAATATAACAAAAAAGCTAGATCAGTTCTTGATAACACTGCATAATAACTTTCAGTAAGAACATAAAAAAATGAATATTTTAATTATGCAATTACATCACTGTATATATTACTTGAACAATCATTACTTAATGTCACTTTAATCCTTGGAGACCCAGCATAGCAGAGTTGCAGCGTTTGTTTACAGCAATTATCATAATACTTAATAATAATAATAGTAATAATAATAATAATACACATAACTGTGACACTCTCAACTGTATCACAACAATAGGTTTGATGTGGAAAAAAAATCATATTTATATATGTCGACTGTGTGGTGCTAAAGCAAGTTAATTGTTCTCTCAAACAGATTTTTTATCCCTATTTTTAATGAGCCCCTATGGAGCCCCTTTTTTTCCTGAAATAGTTTTGCGTTCCGTGACAATACATTTACCATGGTTTTACTACAGTACCCATATTTTAACCATGATATTTGTAGTGAAACCATAGTGATAATACAGGAAAATGCAAACTAAAGTAATAAAAATCATAATTTTGTGGGTACAGTATCATGGTTTTACTATGCAAATACCACAGTTTAACTATGGTTTTACTATCGTAATATTGTGGTAACAATTTAAAATGAGGTTACATTTGTTAACATTAGTTAACAACATTAGTTAACATGAACTAACAATGAATAATACTTTTACAGCATTTATTAATCTTGGTTAATGTTCATTTCAACACATGATTTTTAAAATCAAAAGTTGTATATATTAACATTAATTAATGCAATATGAACTAACATAAACTAACAATGAAACATGGTATTTTAATTAACTAACATTAACAAAGATTAATAAATACTGAAAAAATATTTTGTTCATTGTTAGTTAATGATACCTAATGCATTTACTAATGTTAACAAATGTTACCTTAAAAAATAATAAAGTGCTACCAATATCGTAGATTATAGTAACCATAGCTTTTGGCGGACATTTTTTTTTTCTATAGTAATATTGTAGTAACCATGATTTTTGTAGGCTAACCGTTATTTTATTGTCATTGTTTTATTTTTATTTATTTTTGAAGGACAGTGCTGGGTAGTAATGGATTACATGTAATCTGGTTTGCTTAATCATATTACAAAAATCAAGTACTTGTAATTGGATTAAATTACATTTGAAAATACTTATAATCGGACTACAGTTACTTTTTATGGATTACATGATCACATATTAAGAAGGCAATGGCAGTAAATTGTTAATAATTTATTGATCATCCTAATCATTCTCTTTTTTTGTCCATCTTTTGCATTTTTAATTCTAAATCAGCATACTGATGATATACCTAGCAACGTCATAGCTGTTGATTTTATATTCATTAATGTTCGTAATGTTGCAAATGTTTTATGCACTTAATATGAACTTGATATCTCAGTGTTTTGAATTATAAACTTTGGCCATGCACTGTCATTGCTGTCAGATTTAATGTTTATTGTATGTTCTTCTATGTAATGTTTAATGCACTTTTTTAAAATGTCATGAGCACTTTTTGTGAGGCTTTTTTTTTTTTTTGTAATAAAGAATGGAATACATTTTCTATCTCTTTGTACTTTTATGTGAAAATTATACAAGGTTATCCTACTTAAATGCATGACATAAAATAAAATAGAATTAGGTTGGAAGTAATCCAAAAGTAATCATATTAGATTACCCAAAATTGTAATCTATGAGATTATGTTACTGATTGCATTTTTAGTAATTTGTAATAAATACCTGATTACAATTCATAAGTAATCTGCCCAGCACTGTTGACAGAAACCATGATTTTACTAAAGTAATATTGTAATAGCCTAACTATGAAAAGTTAAGTAACTATGTTTTTCTGGCAGAAACCATGGTTTTAATACAGTATACTGTATCTGCATAACCATGGTTTTACTATAGATTAACCATGGTTAATCTTGTGGTTACAATAGTTTTACAACAACTACCATGGTATTTGTAGTAAAATCAATATACCACAAAATTATGATTTTAATTACCATACTTTTAGTTTTCCTGCATTATCACAATGGTTTTACTATGAATATCATGATTAAAATACAGTTACTGTTTGCAAGGGTGCTCAAAACTTTTTCAGAAAAAAAAAATTCACCCCCTGTCCTCTAAGGGGCTCTGTATTTTTCTCCCCAATTTGGCATGCCCAGTTCCCAATACTCTCTAATTCCTCGTGGTGGCGCAGTTACGCAGTTACCTAAATCCGGGTGGTGGAGGACAAATCTCAGTTGCCTCCATTTCCGAGACAGTCAGCCTGTGCATCTTATCACGTGGCTTGCTGAGTGCAACCGGGCAAATTGATTGCTTAGGAAGCCTGGCTGGAGTCACTCAGCACACCCTGGATTCGAACTCACAACACATGAGGTTTTTAAGGTCAATGCCCTATTGAGATTTAAATCAACAATACCTCCCTACCCTAAACCTAACCGATAATGTCATAAAAAGCAAATATGACATTAAAAACTCAAAATCTGAAGTAATCACATCAGTTTGTAGTGCTTCCAAGGGCGTAGATTTGGCATGAACATTGGGGGGGGGGTTACTCATTTGAATTTCGGAATGTTCTTCTCTGTTCTATTCAGAGATTCTGGTCCCTGAAGGCACGTCAGTAATAACTTGCTCATCAGAAGAAACGCGTTCTGTTTACACAAACCACTTACAAATGAGCCCCGATGGGTTAAGCAGATGCCATGTGGACTTCAATGGCTTTTGAAAGACGTCACCAAAATATGGTTACTGTACAATGTAGTACAGTACAATGCAGCTGTTAGTGTGTGAATATGGGTGAGTGAATGTGGCCCTGTGTTAACAGTAACACAGATACTGTACTCAGATGTCAAATGTAATAAGACAAATTTTCGATTGATGCACGAATCACAAGAGATTTAGGAAGATTGTTGAAATACAGAGAGCAAACTCTTGTGCTGTGAATCAAACTATAGGTGTAATAGAACGATACAGTTTAACACACAGCACCTGAGCAGATCCCCACAGACACAGTTTCATCCTTCAGTTCTTTTTCCACCATCTGTGACGTCAATAGCAGAGATGCTTTGGAGACACATGAACCTGGGACCTTAAATTTGAACCTTGAAGGGTTAGTTCACTAAAAAAATGAATGTTCCATCATTTACTCACCCTCATGTTATACCATACTCATATGACTTTGTCTCTTACATGGAGCACAATAGAAGATGTTGGGCAAAATGTTAGCCTCAGTAACCATTCACTTTCATTGCATCATTTTTCCCTACAATAAAAGTGAATGGTGACTGAGGCAAACATTTTGCCTAGCATCTTCTTTTGTTTTCCACAGAAGTAAGAAAATCATATGGGTTTGGAACAACATGAGGGTGAGTAAATGATAACTGAATTTTTATTTTTATTTTTATTTTTTATGCACAATAATGCATAACAGATATAACAAACAAATAATTTAATGTTAAATATATCTTACATGGCAAATCTATAAAAGCAGTTTATTTCTAATACCGGAAAATAGGACAGGCAGGTCAAGACTAAAGGACTCAAACATTTCAAAACAGTAAATTATAATCTTTTTAAAAAAAACAAAAAACTTTTAATTTTATTTAATAGATGTAAAACTGGAATATTTGATCTTATTAAAAATGTGTGGTTTTAAAAACCATTGTTCCTTTGCTTTAAAAAATGGCCATTTGATCATTTAACAAGTTTTAAAGTCACACAGTAATCATTATATAAACACTTACATCAGTTTAAACAGAATAGACCACAAACAAATACACAAAAGAATTAAAAATAGATTAAAAATAGACACAAAATACACCAATGATTCTATTTGATAACCAACAACAACTAGCTTGTTTAAGTTGAACTTTCATCCACAGCAAAATGCGAGTGCACCTTTAAAGTGGAACTTTATAAGTGACAGAATGAAAGTCACATAATTTCTTCATTACTCTTGTTGGATGTAACATTTAACTCTGTGGTCACCAACACTGCATTTGCATCTGCACATGTGACTGTATCTGCCATTACATCCATGTTTACTGCATCTTCAGCTGAATCTATAGCATCTACTCATGCTTGTGCAGTTTTCGTGGGGATCCCTGCATTTTCATTGGCATCAGTCTCGAAAGGCATGACATCATCATAGTTCTCCTGATTCTCTATCTCCACTTCATAGGTGACATCATCTGCTGAGAGCACAGAGGAAAACAGTGACCGAGTGCACAAAACAAATGCACATACCAACACTGTGAGGTGTGAATATAAGTGCAGTACCGATCATGTTCTCAGGTCTCTTAGGAAGCAGTGGAAGGCTTTGATCAAAATCAGTGTGGGTTTGGATAGGGGATACATCATTGACTTGTCTCTCAATGTCATCATATTCTGTCCCAGAAGAACCTTTGCTTCTGTCGTCTGCATCCTCCTCTCCTGTTGAGGGATGGATGGATGGATATGGATGAATGGATGAATGGATGTATAAATGGATGTATGTGAATGGATGGATGAATGGATGGATGAATGGAGATGGATGGATATGTATGTATGTACAGTATGTATGTATGAATGTATGTATGCATGTATGGATGGATGTATGGATGGATGGATATGAATGGATGGATGGATGGATAGATGGATGGATGGATGTGGATGGAGATGGATGGTTGGAGGGGTGTGGATGGAGATGGATGGATATGAATGGATATGGATGAATGGATGGGTAGATGGATGTATGTGGATGAGATGCATGGATGGATGAATGGATGGATGGATGTGGATGGATATGAATGGATATGGATGGATGGATGTGGATGGATGATATGGATGGATAGATGAATGTATGTGGATGGAGATGGATGTATGTGTATGAATGGATGGATAGGTTTATGTATGTAGATGGATGGATGTGGATGGATGGATGGATGATATCAATGGATGGATGGATGGATTAATGGATAGATGGATATGAATGAATGGATGGGTGGATGGATGTGGATGGATATGGATGGATGGAGATGGATAGATATGGATGGATGGATGGATGGATGGATATGGATGGATGGATCAGGCAGACAGATTAGTTGGTTGACATGCTGTATTATACTGTATGTGTAGAAATGCATAAAAAATGGGCAAAAAGAAAAAGAGTTTCTATTAAGAACTTGATCTGTGAACATCTCACCTTGTGCATAGTTCACATCTTCATAGTCATCCTTATCAAACGACATCTTTCTCTCAGACAAATCTAAAAAAAACAAAAAACAACTTGGCTAGGATTAATATCTTCATTTGTTAATATCTTTACCTGTGCATGTATGTGTATGTGTATGTGCATGTATGAAAGCACCCTTGGTCAAATTGCTGTTGGACAACACTGGCATTAATAAAATAATGTTTTGGAATTGTATTTCATAAAGTAGCAAGAAAAGCATTAGCTTAAGTCTCTTTATGTTAATACTGGAAAAAAATAGAATGATATACCTTCATCTTCTGTCCCCATGTTATTCATTTCATTCGCATCTATTGTAATATCTTTGTCATCCTTATTTATGTAACGTCTTACTGCAAAAAGAAGATGTTTCTTTAAGAAAAGTATGCATTTTGGAGCTCAGAGAGGATAAGTAGATTTGTATACAAAAAAAAAAAAAAAAAAAGGAAAATACAAAATATGCTCATTTTAGGCAAAATTTTATGGACTGACAGCTTCAGTCACCATTCACTTTCTTTGTATGGAAAAAAAGAGCACATTCTTCAAAATTTCCCTTTTTGTGTTTCACAAAAGAAAGAAAGGCCGGAGGCTGAGTAAATTAACTATACCTTAAACCAGAGCATTTTTCTGAAAGTTTGTATACTTTCTTTTATTGCAACACCTTCTTAAATTATAACACAAACATATATATATATATATATATATATATACAGAGTTAAAAAAGGTGCTGCATAACAGGAAAGACTCCTATGGCTATTGTCCATGGTAGAAAATTATATTATATTTTTAGTGAAACAAGGTTTGAGAAACACTGATCCCTACAGGTTAAAAACGGAATGCACGCCAAACGTACCAAAATGTACTTTCGATTTCACCATGGGAGTGTGTAGGGAAAAATTAAAATGTACTTTAGTAGGATGTCCTTCTGCATGGTGCAGGTGATACTCACAGAGTAAATGGAGATGTTTCTTCCGCCTCCATATAATAATCAACACCAGCAGCACCAGGACGCCCAGTAAGAGACCAACTATCAGACCATAGTTCACTGGATATTTCTGCACATCATATCCTGTAGTTTAAAATATACAGTTAAAGCAAGAAGATACAATAACTTTTCAGAAAGTTTTTGAAACATTCAATGCTGTCAATCAAGCAAAACAACATATGTGTGACTTCAAAAATAAAAGCATTAATATACACTACATGGCCAAAAGTTTGTGGACAAAACCGCTTCTAATTAAAAATCTCACCCATTATTAAAAGGTGCAAAAAATCAAGCATACACAAAATGTGTTACTATTTAGTATTAATAATTATTATAGTTTGTTTAGTTTTCCAGTAAAATATCTAATCCTTAAAACAAAATTCATTTACTTAATTGAAAAAACCTTCACTCTATATTTGACATTAATGCATTTCAGTTGAATAAAAATTTCCATTCAACTGAATTGAGTAATTTTTTACAAAATGTACTTATTATGAAGTAAGCATATGTGAAGTATTATTACTTTAATTATTTAAAGATTACTCATTTCAGTTTGATGAAAATGTTTCATACAATTACAAGTACAACATAAACATAGAGCAAATCCCTGCAGTTTCCAACATCTAGTGGAAAACATTTCCAGAAGATTGGAAGCTGTTATAGCAATAAAGGGAGGACCAACTTCCTATTACATTTGGTAGAAGCTTTTATCCACAGCAACTTGAAGAGCACTTATTACAGGGACAGTCCCCCCAGGGCAACCTGGAGTTAAGTGCCTTGCTCAAGGACACAATTGCAGTGGCTGTGGGGATCAAACCAGCAACATTGTGCTTACCAGTTGAGTGCTTTAGCCCACTACGGTGTAGTGCTATGTGGGTGTAGTGGTTGGTTGTCCACATCCATTTGGCCATAGTGTGTGAAATGTGTTGCTGTATTTCTGTATTGAAATGTGTTTCTGCATCCCTGGTTTGCATATTTACCTTCACAACTGATTTTAGCAGGCTCATTTTTGCATGTATTTTCTTTTAAATGCTGCACGCACTGAGAAATACTATGGTAGGTGTCTGGACACTTAATTGCCACCTTTATTTCCTTGGTTATTTCCTTTTCATTCAGCAGGGTTTGACTGTTTTTGCAGTTGAGTGCATCACAAACCATCTTAACATCAGTTTCATTTAGGGCTCCACACACAAATTCCCATTTATCTCTGTATCTAACAACAAGTTTGCCACCGCATTTCTCAGTAGAACTGAATTCTGTGCTCTCTGTGCAATTAAAAAGCAAAATCACACTTTTATAAATGTGGTAGTTCATAATGCCTAATATGAATTTTAAAAAATGCATTAGTATATGTAGAAATTAACATGTATTAATTAACAGTATTATAATTGTTAGTTCATCTTAGCTACTGTGTTAACAAATGTTAACGTGCACAATCTTCCTGTAGAGTATTACCATATATTTTAACATAAAGTTTAACACATTAAAAAGCACAAAATTATTGTCGATTATTTTAATCTATAGACATCCCTTATATGATGTGTATTAACTCACCTTGACAGGCCAGAGAAACAGTTTTGTCACACTTGCCCTTCTTGGATGCACACTGCCACAGTAACGTCTCCCTGCCAGTGCAGCTGAAATACCTGCCATAAATTTTAGGAGAGACCTGTGTGCCCCAGTGGTGGATGGCCTTACCACACCCGAGGCTGTCACAAACCTTATGAGACAGCTGATCGTCCCACTCACACACATGCTCCTTATTTATGAGCACCTCCCCTGTGCAGTTGTTTGAGAGCGTAAGATTAGATTTACCTGGAGAAGAGGACCAAAATCAGGCAATTTTGTATCATTAAGAATTGCGTTTTTGCATAATTTTGGTTTATTGTGTAATAAATAAACCCATTCTCATTACTGTAATGTTAAATATATATGGATATACAGTATATTACTTAAATTGTAAAGTATTTATACATCAAGGTAGTACTTATTGTACTTTAACTTTAAAAAATATAATTGTATTTTAATAAAAAATCATTCTATTACAGTATTTTTACTGTAATACAGTAAAAAAAAAAGTTTCCTTTTGTGTTCTGCATAGCAAACGACACGAGGTTGAGTAAATAATGACAGAATTTGCATTTTTGTTGGGTAATGAGGTTAGGGGTAAAAATTTGCTTATTTGTTTTAAAAAATAATCTCACATTGTGAACATTTGTAATTGTTCAAATATAGGCTTCATTTTCTTCATGCAAAAATGTACTTTCTTATTTTTTATGTTGATTTTGGGGAGAAATATGACCCGGACATGTTTTCATTAGATTCACCCAACAAAAATTAGTGTCAGTTTCACACATAACAGCAATTAGGTACTTTGACTTAGTAGTTCTGAATGCTTTAATGTTGCTTAAAACAATAGATTCCTACCATCACATTTGATGTTTAACTGCAGCTGAGGCTGGACAAGCACATTGTCACTCTCGCATTCCCAAATATCCTTCTTCCCACTGCAACTATAGGTCTTACTCCACCATTCCTTTGTGGTACGTGGGTCACTAGAGTGTGAGATGTAGTCTCCACACTGTAGATACTGGCACATGACCTGCCCTTCCTCTTTTCCCCACCCCTGGTCACTGATGAGCTGTGGTAGAGATTTGTCTGAACTCACAGCATATACAGGGCCACTGCATGTGCCTTCTTTCTTATAGAGGATAAGCCGTCTCCATTCTGATTACGTGAACAACAGAAATGTCAGAGGTTTCATAAGCATGTGGAGGTGTTCCAAGTGTGCTAATATTAGGTACAACAGTACACTTGCTTGTGTGATATTGCTTAGTTAAAATATTCAAACTAAAGACTTAACTCAATTGTTTTTTGGAAATAAGGTGAAGTGTGTAATTTTTGCAAGGCCAGTGACACCAAATGGAATTGCTAAAATAATAAAGGTAATTCCAAACATATGATTGCCAATGTAGGCCATGAATTATAATTAAAGGAATGTTCCGGGTTCAATACAAGTTGAGCTCAGTCAACAGCATTTGTGTCATAATATTAATAACCACAAAAATGTATTTTGACTCATCCCTCCTTTTCTTTAAAAAAAGCAAAAATCTTGGTTCCAGTGAGGCACTTAAAGGAAGTGAATGGGGGCCAATTTTTGAACATTAAAATACTCACTGTTTCAAAAGTATAGCCACAAGACATAAAGTAAATGCGTATAAAAATTATTTTAGTGTGATAAAATCACTTACTAACCTTTTTCATGTAACGTTATAGCCAGTTTTACAACTTTGTTACCATGATGATGTAATGTCAACAAACATTAAAACGACTGTAAAAATGACCATTTAAACTAACTTTACAGCTCAAATAATACACAAGTTTTAACAGAAGAATTAAGGCAAGGGCTTTAATAAAATTATAAGCCTAATTATAAATCCTCTTTAAATTGCCCCATTCACTTCCATTGTAAGTGCCTCACTGAAACCCAGATTTTTGCTTTTTTTTTTTAAAGAAATGGAGGGACGAGTTTAAACTAATTTGTGTGTTAATCAACATTATGCCACAAATGCTATCAACTGAGCTTAAGTTGTTTTGAAGCCGGAACATTCCTTTAACTTGTTTTCTCGACAAAAAGACTTTTGTTTGTGAACTACTAATAATTCATGCCAGAAATATTGGCATTTTGGCAGTAATTGGCAGTAATTTCAAACATACAATGTTTTGATGTCAAAACTGTTGTGTTCCAGAAATTACACCCTTTAACTATACATTTATAAACATATAAATAATCAAATTAACCTAGGAATTAAATGCATACCTGAGCATTTGAGATAGCCAATATTGCATTTAGTGGTCACTGAAATGTCAGAAAGGTTACATTTGGAAACGGAGTTGACGCCATTCGCACATTTGAGGCCGGACAGTCCTTGGGCTTGGGACTCCCCATACAGAGGCCCAACAACAGATTCAGCCACCCCACAGTTAAGTTCACTGCAAATTGCATTTTGAGCATTTTTATCAAGGCTGTCATTGCAGACCGGTGTCCACTTCCCAGGATAAAACAACTGCACTTTCCCAGCGCATTTGTCTCTCGGATCCTCCAGTTTAGCTTTCACACTGGCTGCAGAAAATACATTAAATAAGTGTTTATTAAAATGGTTTTCACTCTAAGCTTAAAACTGGGTTAACATCTTTTAACCCCAGATAATGTCCACTTTTAACCCTGGGTTAAGCAACGCTTCACACTTATAATTTTGAAAAAGGGTTAGCAACACTTTTAACTCTTAAAAGCACTTTCATCTGCAGTTTACTTGACAAATTGCAATGTAAAACTGCATGTGAAACAATGCAGTGCTTTGCTAAAATGCTTTTACCTATGTAAATGTTTTGTGTAGAATATTTTAGAATTTTCTTAAAAACAAAAAACAGAACAAAACTAAACTAAACAGAACAAAACTAATCTAAATTAAAGCATAACAAAACACAAAACTAAACTAAAAACTAATCAAAAAACTAAACTAAACATAACTAAACTAAATTAAACTAAACACAAAACTAAACTAAACACAAAACATCTCGGTTACTGTCATAACCTCCGTTCCCTGATGGAGGGAACAAGACGTTGTGTCGATGTAGTGACACTAGGGGTCGATCTCGAGAGCCCGAGACACCTTCAGATCTTTGAGAAAAGGCCAATGGGAATTGGCGAGAAGAATTTGCATGCCACTCCCCCCAACATACGGGTATAAAAGGAAGGCTGGAATGCGGATTCATTCAGGTTTTTGCACTTAGGAGCCGAGACAAGGTCCCGGCCATTACAGCGGTGTAGTTCAGCCTGTGGCAAGAGGGACATAATGTCTCGTTCCCTCCATCAGGGAACGGAGGTTACGACAGTAACCAAGACATTCCCCTTCTGTCACTCACTCGACGTTGTGTCGATGTAGTGACACTAGGGGTCCCTATACGAAATGCCACAATGGTTGAACTGTGTTACGTGAACTGCCGATGCAGGTGTAGGCAAGCTACTGTGAGCATAGGAACAGATGCACTCGGACTGCACATAGCCTCCCCAGATGCCCCAAAACATTATATAATTCCCAACAACCCTTGGGGGGGGAGACGTTTCTAGTATGGGAGCAGGCCATGCCAGCCGCGGCCTTTTCTCTCTAAGTTTTTCTCTCCACAGAAATTGTGATTTGGCTGGGGCCTTTAAATGCTCATAAAATGCGCCGGGAAGGCGTTCTTTTCCGTTCCTATTCTTTCAGGGGGAAAAGACCCTATGGAGGCCACACCCTGGAGGGTAAAAAAGTGGCGAATACGTCATATGGGCCTAAGGCCGCACATGGAAGAGGCGCAGCGGTAGGTCCTGCCCTTCGTAGGGGCAGAGAGGGCTCTGCCAAGGGAGATGCGGGTCTACCGAAAAAGGGAGACTGTACAGCGGAAGATACATCACAGGAGGTTACCGGGGTAACCGAGACCTGTGGAACACTTACCTCAGTTCAGGGCATGTTAGCACATGTACTGGGTCTGACTACAAATTCCTCTGCTGTATTCATGAGTCAGAGGACTAGGAGGAAGGACATCCACGGTTCACAGGTTGTGAACATGCATGGGAGAGAAGAGCGCACAGCTTCACCTCCTGGAGGGGAAAGGCACTATTCACAAGTGGTACACCCGGCCAGCTACCCCGCGTAATGAAACTTACCTGTTTGTACCTGAAAGAACACGGGACGAAACCGGCTCAACACGGAGATTGTAAAATCTCGTGAAGGTATTGGGTGTTGCCCAGCCCGCTGCTCTACAGATGTCTGCTAGAGAAGTGCCATTGGCCAGTGCCCACGAGGATGCCACACTCCTTGTGGAGTGTGTTCGAACCCGCAAGGGGGCGGGCACGGACTGGGTCTAGTAAGCCAAAGCGATGGTGTCCACAATCCAGTGGGAAAGCCTCTGTTTGGAGACAGCGTTCCCTTTCCACTGTCCGCCGAAGCAGACAAAGAGCTGCTCAGATTGTATAAAGCTCTGCGTGCGATCCAAGTAGATGCGCAAAGCACGTACCAGACACAGCAACGAGAAGGCTGGGTCTGCCTCCTCCGGGGGCAGTGCTTGCAGGCTCACCACCTGATCCCTAAAAGGGGTCGTGGGAACCTTGGGCACGTAGCCCAGTCGGGGTCTTAGGATCACGTGAGAGTCTTCTGGACCGAACTCTAGGCACTATTCGCTGATAGAGAACGCTTGCAGGTCCCCGACCCTCTTGATGGAAGTGAGTGTGGTCAGGAGGGCGGTCTTCAATGAGACGGACTTTAACTCAACTGACTCTATGGGCTCGAACGGGGCTCTCCATAGGCCTAAAAGGACCGTGGAGAGGTCCCATGAGGGAAAGAGGTGCGGTCTAGGAGGGTTCAACCTCCTGGTGCCTCTCAGGAACCTGATGATCAGGTCATGCTTACCAAGAGACTTACCTTCAACAGCGTCGTGGTGTGCTGCTATAGCAGCTACATAGACCTTGAGAGTGGAGGGGGACAGCCGCCGTCCAACTTCTCTTGCAGGAAGGAAAGCACTGACCCGACTGTGCACCTCTGGGGGTCTTTGCTACGGGAAGAACACCACTTATCGAAGATACGCCACTTCAGGGAATACAGCTGCCTTGTAGAAGGAGCTCTGGTCTGAGTGATTGTGTTAACCACTGCAGGCAGTAGACCAGTTAGGTCTTATGCATCCCGTCCAGGGACAAGACATGGAGATTCCAGAGGTCTGGGCGTGGGTGCCAGATGGTGCCCGTCCCTGAGAAAGAAGGTCCTTCCTCAGGGGAATTTGCTAGGGAGATGCTGTCGTGAGGGGTGTGAGGTCCGAGAACCAAGTCTGGGTGGGCCAATATGGAGCCACGAGAATGTCCTGCTCCTCGTCCTCCCTGACCTTGCACAGAACCTATGCAAGTAGGCTCACTGGGGGGAACGTGTATTTGCGCAGCCCCCGGGGCCAGCTGTGTGCCAGCGTGTCTGTACCGAGGGGAGCTCCTGTCAGGGCATATCAGAGCGGGCAGTGGGAGGATTACCGGGAGGCAAACAGGTCTAACTGTGCCTTGCCGAATTGACTCCAAATCAGCTGGACCACCTGGGGGTGGAGTCTCCACTCTCCCCTGAGCGTCACCTGCTGCGACAGAGCATCTGTTGTGGCGTTGAGGTTGCCAGGGATATGAGTGGCCCGCAGCGACCTGAGTCACCGCTGACTCCAGAGGAGGAGGTGACGGGTGAGTTGCAACATGCGACGAGAGGGTAAACCACCTTGGCGGTTTATATAAGCCACTGTCATCATGTTGTCCATCCGGACCAACACGTGCTTGCCCTGGATCAATGGCAATAGCCTCCGCAGGGCGAGCTGTACTGCCAGCCACTCGAGGCAGTTGTGCCAATGCAGGTGAGGTCCTGTCCTGGAGCCAGCGGCTGCATGCCCATTGTACACAGCGCACCAGCCTGTCTTGGAGGCGTCCGCCATAACCACGACGTGCCTGGACACTTGCTGTATGGGGACTCCAGCCCGCAGGAACGCAAGGTCTGTCCAAGGGCTGAAAAGGTGGTGGCAAGCGGGCGTGAGAGCCACGCGATGTGTGCCACGGCGCCATGCATACCTCAGGACTCGGGTCTGGAGCCAGTGTATTAGTGGTCTCATATGCATCAACCCGAGCGACGTGACCGCCGCTGAGGATGCCATATGCCCCAGGAGCCTCTGAAAGTACTTCAGTGGGACCGACATTTCCCACCTGAATAAGTTCAGGCAGTTCATCACCGACTGCGCGGCTCGCATGTGAGGCGCACTATCATTGACACCAAGTCTAACTCTATGCTGAGAAAAGACATGCTCTTTTCAAAGATGCTGATGCTGTCCAAGAAGCGGGGGGTGTCCCTCTCCTGCGGGGGGCTCTACGCTGGGGCGGAGCCGGTTGAGTTTGTGTCGCCACTGGGGGATGCCCTCAGCGAACAGACGGGGTGCGCACTCTTGAGCCGCATCGGGGCAAGACATACTGAATGGCCTCCATCTGTTGCTTCACGGCCGAGAACTGCTGGGAGAAGTCCTCGATGGTGTCGCCGAAGAGGCCGACCTGGGAGATGGGTGTGTTAAGGAACCGTGCCTTGTCCGTGTCCCTCATCTTGACCAGGTTCAGCCAAAGGTGGTGTTCCTGGACCACAAGCGTGGACATCATCTGCCCGAGTGCACGTGCTTTGACCTTAGTTGCACGGAGGGCGAAACTAAGGACTGGAGGGGGCGTGGCCGTGAGCGGCGCGCCGAACCCAGAAACCAGTGGTCAAGCCGCGAGTGCTAAGGGGCGGGTGGAGGGTTCCACTCAAGCTCAACACTTGCGGCAGCCCGGGCAAGAATGGCGGTCAGCTCCACGTCAGCCTCAGACTGGGCTGCCACACCCGAATGCGGCAGCCCAGTCGAGTCCTTGGCATCCGACATCAAGGCGCTCTCCGATGCAGCGATTGACATCTCATCTGGCTCACGAGCTCCGAAAGAGACATTAGGCTGGCACTGAGGTGAGCTGCCTGTCTCATCCCAGAACTGGATGGGCGCAAACGAGCGTACCAGGAAGTAGGCGGTCCGTGGGGGTTTACCCGGTGGAACCGTACCCATTGAAGCCCCTGAATCACCTTCAGCATCAACCAGGGCGGCCTCGTACCCATAGGAAGAAGGACCAGTGGGGGGGACAGCTGAAGTGAAGTGAAGTAAACACAAAACCAAATGAAATTAAACTAAACTAAACTAAAACAAAACACAAAACTAAACAAAACACAAAATTAAACTAATCTAAAATAAAATAAAATAAACAAAAAACTAAACTAAACTAAAAACTAAGCAAAAAACAAACAAAACAAAACAAAGCTAAACTAAAAACAAAACCAAATTCAACTAATCTAAACTAAACTAATCTAATCTAATCAAACTAAACTAAAACAAAACACAAAACTAAACTAAATTAAACTAAAAACTAAATAACAAAATAAATAAATAAATAAATAAATGAAAAAATAAGCAAAAAACAAAACCAAACAAAACAAGAAAACTGAGCTGACAGATATCACTAAAATAGGTGGCACAGGAATCTGTTACAGCAGTTGTAAAGAGAATACATACTGTAACTTTACATGTACGACATTTGCATAGACATTACCTGTGCATATGACATGGGCAGGGCTTCTGCAAATGAAGTCAGTGTTGGGAATAAAATTGCACATGTTCATATTTTTCACATCCTTTGGGCAATACACACTATAGTCTTTCACTTGAAGATAACTGTCTTTGTTGGCTGGAGTGCCCTTAATTTGATCTCCACAGCCCAGGTTCTCACACAGTTTTTTGGAGTCTTCTGTTTTCCAAGTCTTATTGCAAACTCCTCCACAACTGTTATCTCTACAGACCTCCACCATCCCTGAGCACCCGTCTACTCCTGAGTTCCGCAGTGAGACTTTCACTGCTTTCACTGCCACATTAAAGACTGACGTCATTAAGAATATGTGCACTTTATATACAGTATAGCAAAAAATAAGGAACTATCCCTCCTGGGGGGAAAAAAACGCTAAAACTAGCCTAAGTTGGTTAATTGGTCTCAGCTGGTCACCCAAGATATTCAGACAAAAACAACAGCAGATATTTTTATCTACTGTATACAAACTGTACTGTTTAAAGGTCCATATCACAATGGCATTTTGTTGGCATGTTTACCTGAACATTTGACATTGGCATGTGTGGTGTTCTTCTCTATGTCAAAAGACACAACAGTTCCACACTGCATTGCACGGCACACATCAGTTTTATTTTTCTGAGTGTTAAAATTTTCAGGTAGACTCTTGCCAGTAAATGACTCAGTACGCACTCTTCCCTGGCAGGGCGAGTCACCTTCAAAGAACATAAGTTCTTCCTCTAAAAAGAAAGATAAAGGGATTGTGGTTACTCACAGGTACATACTCGACAGCTAATGTACAGGTGCATCTCAATAAATTAGAATGTCGTGGAAAAGTTCATTTATTTCAGTAATTCAACTCAAATTGTGAAACTCGTGTATTAAATAAATTCAATGCACACAGACTGAAGTAGTTTAAGCCTTTGGTTCTTTTAATCGTGATGATTTTGGCTCACATTTAACAAAAACCCACCAATTCACTATCTCAACAAATTAGAATACATCATAAGACCAATAAAAAAAAAAACATTTTTAGTGAATTGTTGGCCTTCTGGAAAGTATGTTCATTTACTGTATATGTACTCAATACTTGGTAGGGGCTCCTTTTGCTTTAATTACTGCCTCAATTCGGCGTGGCATGGAGGTGATCAGTTTGTGGCACTGCTGAGGTGGTATGGAAGCCCAGGTTTCTTTGACAGTGGCCTTCAGCTCATCTGCATTTTTTGGTCTCTTGTTTCTCATTTTCCTCTTGACAATACCCCATAGATTCTCTATGGGGTTCAGGTCTGGTGAGTTTGCTGGCCAGTCAAGCACACCAACACCATTTAACCAACTTTTGGTGCTTTTGGCAGTGTGGGCAGGTGCCAAATCCTGCTGGAAAATGAAATCAGCATCTTTAAAAAGCTGGTCAGCAGAAGGAAGCATGAAGTGCTCCAAAATATCTTGGTAAACGGGTGCAGTGACTTTGGTTTTCAAAAAACACAATGGACCAACACCAGCAGATGACATTGCACTGTCTTCAAGCAACTTGGGCTATGAGCTTCTCCGCCCTTCCTCCAGACTCTAGGACCTTGGTTTCCAAATGAAATACAAAACTTGCTCTCATCTGAAAAGAGGACTTTGGACCACTGGGCAACAGTCCAGTTCTTCTTCTCCTTAGCCCAGGTAAGATGCCTCTGACATTGTCTGTGGTTCAGGAGTGGCTTAACAAGAGGAATACGACAACTGTAGCCAAATTCCTTGACACGTCTGTGTGTGGTGGCTCTTGATGCTTTGACCCCAGCCTCAGTCCATTCCTTGTGAAGTTCACCCAAATTCTTGAATCAATTTTGCATGAAAATCCTCATAAGGCTGCGGTTCTCTCGGTTGGTTGTGCATCTTTTTCTTCCACACTTTTTCCTTCCACTCAACTTTCTGTTAACATGCTTGGATACAGCACTCTGTGAACAGCCAGCTTCTTTGGCAATGAATGTTTGTGGCTTACCCTCCTTGTGAAGGGTGTCAATGATTGTCTTCTGGACAACTGTCAGATCAGCAGTCTTCCCCATGATTGTGTAGCCTAGTGAACCAAACTGACAGACCATTTTGAAGGCTCAGGAAACCTTTGCAGGTGTTTTGAGTTGATTAGCTGATTGGCATGTCACCATATTCTAATTTTTTGAGATAGTGAATTGGTGGGTTTTTGTTAAATGTGAGCCAAAATCATCACAATTAAAAGAACCAAAGACTTAAACTACTTCAGTCTGTGTGCACTGAATTTATTTAATACACGAGTTTCACAATTTGAGTTGAATTACTGAAATAAATGAACTTTTCCACGACATTCTAATTTATTGAGATGCACCTGTAGTAGATAGACACTATCTACACAATCTACTGGGTTAATGCAAAGCATGGTAACCATAAGATAATATATATATATATATATATATATATATATATATATATATATATATATATATATATATATATATATATATATATATACAGTGCATCCGGAAAGTATTCACGCTTCACTTTTTCCATATTTTGTTATGTTACAGCCTTATTCCAAAATGGATTACATTCATTATTTTCCTCAAAATTCTACAAACAATACCCTATAATGACAATGTGAAAGAAGTTTGTTTGAAATCTTTGCAAATGTATTAAAAATAAAAAATGAAAAAAGTATTCACAGCCTTTGCCATGACACTCAAAATTGGGCTCAGGTGCATCCTGTTTCCACTGATCATCCTTGAGATGTTTCTACAGCTTGATTGGATATGATGCTACAAGCTTGGCACCATTTTTGGGCAGTTTCTTCTATTCTTCTTTGCAGAACCTCTCAAGCTCCATCAGGTTGGATGGGGAGTGTCGGTGCACAGCCATTTTCAGATCTCTCCAGAGATGTTCAATCGGGTTCAAGTATGGGCTCTGGCTGGGCCACTCAAGGACATTCATAGAGTTGTCCCGGAGCCACTCCTTTGTTATCTTGGCTGTGTGCTTAGGGTCGTTGTCCTGTTGGAAGACGAAACCTTCACCCCAGTCTGAGGTCCAGAGCACTCTGGAGCAGGTTTTCATCAAGGATGTCTCTGTACATTGCTGCATTCATCTTTCCCCCGATGCTGACTAGTCTCCCAGTTCCTGCTGCTGAAAAACATCCCCACAGCATGATGCTGCCACCACCATGCTTCACTGTAGGATGGTATTGTCCAGGTGATGAGCGGTGCCTGGTTTCCTCCAGACATGACGCTTGCCATTCAGGCCAAAGAGTTCAATCTTTGTTTCTCATGGTCTGAGAGTCCTTCAGGTGCCTTTTGGCAAACTCCAGGCAGGCTGTCATGTGCCTTTTACTGAGGAGTGGCTTCCGTCTGGCCACTCTAGAGATGCTTGTTCTTCTGGAAGGTTCTCCTCTCTCCACAGAGAAATACTGGAGCTCTATCAGAGTGACCATTGGGTTCTTGGTCACCTCCCTGACTAAGGCCCTTCTCCCCCGATCGCTCAGTTTGGCCGAGCGACCAGCTCTAGGAAGAGTCCTGGTGGTTCCAAACTTCTTCCATTTACGGATGATGGAGGCAGCTGTGGGACCTTCAATGCTGCAGAAATTTTTCTGTACCCTTCCCCAGATCTGTGCCTCGATACAATCCTGTCTCGGAGGTCTACAGACAATTCCTTGGACTTCATGGCTTGGTTTGTGCTCTGACATGCACTGTTAACTGTGGGACCTTATATAGACGGGTGTGTGCCTTTCCAAATCATGTCCAGTCAACTGAATTTACCACAGGTGGACTCCAATCAAGTTGTAGAAACATCTCAAGGATGATCAGTGGAAACAGGATGCACCTGAGCTCAATTTTGAGTGGCATGGCAAAGGCTGTGAATACTTATGTACATGTGATTTGTTTTTTTGTTTTTTTGTTTTTTGTTTTTTATTTTTAATAAATTTGCAAAGATTTCAAACAAACTTCTTTCATGTTGTCATTATGGGGTATTGTTTGTAGAATTTTGAGGAACATAATGAATTTAATCCATTTTGGAATAAGGCTGTAACATAACAAAATGTGGAAAAAGTGAAGCGCTGTGAATACTTTCTGGATTCACTGTATATATGTATGACAAGTTTTAATTTTATGATAAAACAATGTTTTGTCAAGTTTCAAAGTTATATTAAATCTAATACTGCTACAAGTAGATCAGTGCTTACTTTGGCAAATGATTTGAATGTTTTCATATTCTTTTTCATGTTGAGAATTTGTCTTGTAGAAACATTCACTGGGCTTTGCTGAAGAGCTTTTACACTTCACCTTCCATTCCCTGTCCACTGGCTGATTTCCTTTGACGAAGAGTTCTTTATTCATCTTGGTAGAGGTACCACATCCAAAATGGTTACACATCACATCTGAGTTCTCAGGTGTCCAGTCTTTGGAGCTAATTGACTTCCATGTATCCCCCAATTTCATTTCAACACGTCCAGAACAGCGACCCAGACCATCACTTAAACGTATTTCTAAGCTCCCTGCCATTTACAAATAATCATATTTCATTACAATGCCACAGATTGTGTCAGTTATGTTTAATTTGAAGTCTTGGGTCAAGTTAAGGCCAGGTGAATATTAAATTTTATGCATATCCAACTGTAACAAATATAACGTTTTGTTTTGCATGAATAAAAATTAAAAAAAAACCCTTCTGCTTAAACCAGCCTTTGATTGTTGGCTGGTCTTAATTGATTTAACCTCCTTAGACCCGAGCATGATTGTTGTGTGCATTTTCCATTCCACTTTATGATCTGTAACTAGTAGCCCCTAAGAAACATGCAAAAAAAATAAAAAAATAAAAAAATAAAAAAATAAATTCCCCTAACCAAATAGTATTCCTGAACAATTGATGTCCACATATGTGGACAGTAGCACTAAGCTGTGAAAAATTAAATGATACCAAGCTATTGAAATATATTTTTTTTTCATCAAATTGTTTATGTTTCCAGGAGTGCTGGTTATTTATGTTTTTGAGATGGTACAGACATCACAAATTAGCATAAACAATTCTGATTCAAAGTAAAGGCCAGCATCATCCAATAACTGCCAATCATGTTGAAATACAATTTTGCATGAAAAATTCTGAATCTATGCACTGGTAACCATTATTCCATGTCTATCAAATATGTTGAGTGGTCCATGTATCATCTGCAGCCTGAAACTGAATTTTTGGCCAGATATTTTAGGAGTGAGTTTTAGTAGTGAATGCACTTGGCTGCATAGAGAGCTATTGGATGCTCCCTTGCACCTTTGCTCCCTAATTAGGGAATTACTTAATCTCCAGTGTGCTGTCTATCTGCACTGGTCTCAGAACAGTTTGAAATGCACGTTATTTTCATCCTAACTCTTTATACAGCCTCTGAAAGCAACATTTTCCAGCTTTTGAATGCATCCATTGATTCTCAATGTGATAATGCACAGTGAATTAAGGTTATTTTAAGGAAAATATGCATAGCCTATAGCGAAACCAAAATGTTATGTCCAAGCATGTGGACGCAGGGTCTCAGGAGGTTAAGCTGATATTTCAGCAGGGACTTACTTCTTTTGAACGTACAGAAATTCTGGAAGACTGTGTCAGTTACCTGCACATACAACTGTGGTGCTCTTGCATTCTCTTCTCTCATGTTTGGCCTGGCAATGCCACAGTGATAACTCGTCACCCTGACAGTCAACATTACTCAGCAAACCATTCAAAATGGTGGTGCCCTGTTTGACGTCCAGCACCTCACCACAGTCAAGCTCTCGACAAACCACAATGCCCAATTTAGTCTTATCCAAATCGTTGAAGCACACTCCATGGTCAGATCCATTGATGTTAATGTAAACAGCCCCAACACATTTAGATGTAAAGTTGCGAAGCTTGATGTTGCCTGCGAACACAGAAATTATAATAACAGTAAAACAAAAAGGACATTCTCATTCTAGAAAGCATTTTATTGGACAAATATTTGAATATGCAACTGAGACCAAAATGAGTCATCAATATTTTTGTCCGTTTTCCTAGAAGACTGTACATTTTAAAAGCGTCTACCTGCTAAAAGTTAATATTTTCAACTTTTATGAGTACTCTAGCAGAGCCTCAAAGCATATTGACATGGACTTAACTCAACAAAAGTCCAATTTTGATTGAATTATCGACCTGTTATATAATATTAAATATACTATATGTGTAACATTATTACAAAATAATATTGAAGTATCAGAAAGAAACTGTCCTAAACACATAAGGCTAGAAAAGACAAGACTTGCAAGCAACATTACCTGAGCATGTCAGTTGGAGATTGTTAGTAAAGTTACCAATGGTGCCACAATTTAGATGAGTACAAATGGCTTCAGGGACAGGGTCATCTCTTTTCTGCAGTGGAACCCATGATTTATTTAGGTCATTGTACTCTTCCACCAACCCTGAGCAAACATTGCTGCCATCTCGTAGACGAAACCTCCTGTGTTCTTTGGATGAGAAGTTTTTCTGTACAAACATCTCTATGAATTGTCACTTGAGACAAACCAAATTAAGAAGTGTAGTGAAGCAGTACTTACTGGTGCAGATCACACTGGCTTGGTCCTTGCAGTTTGTTGACCACTCTGCACATTGCCAAGAGTATTGCTCATTGTCAGCACACTTTAGCAATGCATATTGAGTGATCATTTCTCCTTTGAAAATTCCAGGCTTGGGAATGTAATAATGTTCTCCACAATTAAGTTCCTGGCATATCTTTTTTGCTTTGTTTTTATCTGTGCAGAATTACAAATAATACATAAAACATACAAAAAATACTCATTGATTAATGCTGTCTTCATTTGCACAAGTGAAACTCTCACTGTATGTCCGAGATGGGCATTCATTCTTACGACATGTTATGCATTCAAGTCGGAAACATAACACTAAACTAAAAAAAAAAATTAAAATAAAAAAATAAAGATTGCAACAGATTTTTTCTTTCTGTTTTATCAGTGGATAAACATACACCTGATTTACTTTCTCACAACTTACATTATTTATCAAAAGTGGCCAAATTGGGAGCCTGGGTAGCTCAGCAAGTACTGATGCTGACTACCACCCCAAGAGTCTCGAGTTCGAATCCAGGGCATGCTGAGTGACTCCAGCCAGGTCTCCTAAGCAACCAAATTGGCCTAGTTTCTAGGGAGGGTAGAGTCACATGGGGTAACATCCTCGTGGTTGCGATTAGTGGTTCTCGCTCTCAATGTGGCGCGTGGTAATTTGTGCATGGATCACAGAGAATAGCACGAGCCTCCACATGCTGTGAGTCTCCGCAGTGTCATGCACATTGAGCCACGTGATAAGATGCGAGTATTGACTGTCTCAGAAGTGGAGGCAACTGAGACTTGTCCTCCGCCACCCAGATCGTGGTGAGTAACTGCACCACCACTAGGACCTACTAAGTAGTGGGATTTGGGCATTCCAATTTGGGAGAAAAGGGGATAAAAAAAAAAAGTGGCCAAATTTTTCAAAATGAAATTAAATACATTTAATATATTTATTTATTCAAGATTTCACTGAGTATTTAAGGATTTTTTTTAAATATTTATTTAATAATTTAATTTTTTGTAATTTTGCCTTCCTTACAAAGCATGGTATCTAACAAATAATAAAGTAATTTGCATAAATCAAACCACAAAGGGTGAGTCATTAGTCAGACATTAGTTATTAGCTCTATTAAACACCTTAAATGAATATTCCGGGTTCAGTACAAGTGAAGCTCAATCGACAGCATTTGTGGCATAATATTGATTACCATACAAATTTATTTTGACAAACAACATAATTCTGAGTCACATTCAATGGAAGTGAAAGGGGCCGATCCGTAAATGCTAAAATACGCACTGTTTCAAAAGTATAACCACAAGATATAAACAATATATGTGTTATGATTTTAGAGTGATAATATCACTTACTAACTTTTTCTGTGTAAAGTTATAGCCAATTGTACAACTTCATTGCCATGATGATGTAATGTCAACAAACCCTAAAACCCTAAAACAACTGCAAAAATGACTATTTAAGAAGTTTACAGCTCAAATAATACATGAGTTTTAACAGAAAATCTGCTGAAAGTGCTTTTATAAAATTATAAACTTAACATTTCTGCTTTTTAACCCTTCAAAAATTGTCCCCATTCACTTCCATTGTGAGTGCCTTAACGTAACCTTGATTTTCTTTTTTTTTCTTTTTTTTTTTTTTTTTTTTTATAAAGAAAAGGAGGGACAAGTCGAAATAACTTTTTGTGGCAATCAACAATGTGCTACAAATGCTGTCGACTGAGCTTAACTTGTATTAAACCCGGAATATTCCTTGAAAAAGGCAAAAATCTGGAGCCAATCTGTAAATGTTAAAATACTCACTGTTTCAAAAATATAGCCAGAAAACATAAACAGTATGAATGCTAACATGATACTAGTGTGATAAAATAAAATACCTTTTCTGTACCCAATTTTATAACTTTGTTACCATGACGATGTTAACCCTGTAATCCCGGTAATTTAGTAGTAATTTAGTTAAAATTACGAACTTTACAGCTCAAATAATACACAAGTTTTAGCAGAAGAATTAATGTAAGCTCTTTTATAAAAGTGTAAATTTTACATTTCTGCCTTTAAACTTAAAAAAAAATTGGCCCCGTTCCCATCCATTGTAAATGTAATCTGGATTTTTCCTTTTTTTAAAGACAAGGAGGGATGAGAAATTATACACATACGTATGCATTTAACTTACCCCACTCAGAGTTACAGATGCCAATAATGCCTTTCTCTGTAGAGAACTGGACAGCACCAGCACATTTATCGATCTGCCCATTCATATTCAAACTCAGTGTAACATTTCCTGTGGTACAAAAAGAAAGCTGTTCTAAATGTCACACCTCTGGAGCTATCGAAAATAAACTTAGAAGAACATAAAAGGGGAGAGTGGGGCTAGTTGTAACACTTTTTACACCAGTGAATATTTCTCAAGGTACATTTTTGAATGTAAATTTCTAAATAGGCACATACCTTAAAGTTTTATCTACAAAAAGCTTTGAACATTTCCACTATTATTGCCCAAGAAAAAACGATACAGTTCATTAAACACATGCTGACCTTTGATATCATAGGGGATAAGTTGTCACAATAAAACTTGTCATTAAATACAGGAGACTATTATAGGCTTTCAGCAAAATTTATAAGTAAACATTTCAAAGCACAGAACAATTCATGAAACAGCAATGATGTAAAAGGAAACATACCAAAATGATTGGAAGTAATAAATTGTTTAATTTAACTAAATTTAAAGCACTTGCCCAGACCCAACTGTCATGTGTATTTTGTTGATTCATGTTTTTCATGTCTTTTATTTTGAAAAGTTAATTTCTTGTTTCATGTCATGTGTCCCTAGTCAGGTGATGTCCTGTTTTCCCTCCATGTTCATGTGTCTTGTTTTCATTAATTTATTGTCTTATTATCTTGTTATCTGTTCTGTTTGTTCATTGGTTATCTTTGTCATGTGTACTCCCTTGTCCATGTATTTAAGCCCTCATGTTTTCCATTGTCCTTTGTTAGGTATTATATGTTTGGTAATGTATGTCATGTCAAGTTTTTTTTTTTTAATTTATTTATTTTTTTTGTGTGTGTGTGTGTGTATTTTTCCCCTTTTTCTCCCAATTTGGAATGCCCAATTCCTAATGTGCTTTTAAATCCTCATGGTCGCGTAGTGATTCACCTCAGTCCGAGTGGCGGAGGACGAATCCCAGTTACATCTTATCATGTGGCTTGTTGAGTGCGTTGCCACGGAGACGTAGCGCGTGTGGAGGCTTCACGCCATCCACCGCGCAACCACGCTCAACTCACCACACGCCCCACCAAGAATGAACCCCATTATAGCAACCACGAGGAGGTTACCCCATGTGACTCTACCCTCCCTAGCAACCGGGCCAATTTGGTTGCTTAGGAGACCTGGCTGGAGTCATTCAGCACACCCTGGGATTTGAACTAGCGAACTCCAGGGGTGGTAGACAGCGTCTTTACCACTGAGCTACCCAAGTCAAGTTTTTAAGTCAAGTTTATATTCAAGTTTATGTTTATGTTTTACGTTTATAGCTGGGGTTTTTTGGATTTCACTTTTGTAAATAAATTGCACTTGGGTTCTTCACTCAATTATCATCGTCTTCATCATTGCCACCAGTGCATCATTACACCAACATTTATTAAAATGTTGACCAATGCCTTAATTTACACTATAGTGGTTAGTTTGGAGGATCGAATTAAATATATTTATATATACAGGTGCATCTCAATAAATTAGAATGTCGTGGAAAAGTTCATTTATTTCAGTAATTCAACTCAAATTGTGAAACTCGTGTATTAAATGAATTCAGTGCACACAGACTGAAGTAGTTTAAGTCTTTGGTTCTTTTAATTGTGATGATTTTGGCTCACATTTAACAAAAACCCACCAATTCACTATCTCAACAAATTAGAATACATCATAAGACCAATAAAAAAAAATTTAATTACTGCCTCAATTCGGCGTGGCATGGAGGTGATCAGTTTGTGGCACTGCTGAGGTGGTATGGAAGCCCAGGTTTCTTTGACAGTGGCCTTCAGCTCATCTGCATTTTTTGGTCTCTTGTTTCTCATTTTCCTCTTGACAATACCCCATAGATTCTCTATGGGGTTCAGGTCTGGTGAGTTTGCTGGCCAGTCAAGCACACCAACACCATGGTCATTTAACCAACTTTTGGTGCTTTTGGCAGTGTGGGCAGGTGCCAAATCCTGCTGGAAAATGAAATCAGCATCTTTAAAAAGCTGGTCAGCAGAAGGAAGCATGAAGTGCTCCAAAATATCTTGGTAAACGGGTGCAGTGACTTTGGTTTTCAAAAAACGCAATGGACCAACACCAGCAGATGACATTGCACCCCAAATCATCACAGACTGTGGAAACTTAACACTGGACTTCAAGCAACTTGGGCTATGAGCTTCTCCACCCTTCCTCCAGACTCTTGGTTTCCAAATGAAATACAAAACTTGCTCTCATCTGAAAAGAGGACTTTGGAACACTGGGCAACAGTCCAGTTCTTCTTCTCCTTAGCCCAGGTAAGACGCCTCTGACGTTGTCTGTGGTTCAGGAGTGGCTTAACAAGAGGAATACAACAACTGTAGCCAAATTCCTTGACACGTCTGTGTGTGGTGGCTCTTGATGCCTTGACCCCAGCCTCAGTCCATTCCTTGTGAAGTTCACCCAAATTTTTGAATCGATTTTGCTTGACAATCCTCATAAGGGTGCGGTTCTCTCGTTGGTTGTGCATCTTTTTCTTCCACACTTTTTCCTTCCACTCAACTTTCTGTTAACATGCTTGGATACAGCACTCTGTGAACAGCCAGCTTCTTTGGCAATGAATGTTTGTGGCTTACCCTCCTTGTGAAGGGTGTCAATGATTGTCTTCTGGACAACTGTCAGATCAGCAGTCTTCCCCATGATTGTGTAGCCTAGTGAACCAAACTGACAGACCATTTTGAAGGCTCAGGAAACATTTGCAGGTGTTTTGAGTTGATTAGCTGATTGGCATGTCACCATATTCTAATTTTTTGAAATAGTGAATTGGTGGGTTTTTGTTAAATGTGAGCCAAAATCATCACAATTAAAAGAACCAAAGACTTAAACTACTTCAGTCTGTGTGCATTGAATATATTTAATACACGAGTTTCACAATTTGAGTTGAATTACTGAAATAAATGAACTTTTCCATGACATTCTAATTTATTGAGATGCACCTGTATATATCTAGATGTTTGAAACCAACTTGCAAAACCACTACTACAGAAAGTCCAATTTGTAATTGGAATTTTGATACAAAATCTTATTGTAATTGAGTTATAGCCAGGGTTGGGGAGTGATAGAATACATATAATGCGATTATGTATTTAAAATACAAAATATAAGTAATTGTATTCCACTACAGTTACAATTTAAATCATTGGTAATTAGAATACAGTTACATTCAAAAAGTATTTTGATTACTGAAGAGATTACTTTGCATTTTATTGTAATTTGCTTTATTTAATATTTAGTCCTTTCAGATGGAAAACATTTATACATATAAATGATGCGATCCAAAGTGCATTTGAACAGCGGTGAAACACTTTCTTATGATGTGTTACATTCATACGAGCAGACAGAGAAGTATGTTTGAATTAAATTTGGAGCAGAAGAAATAGAAATAAACCTTGTGTAAATTGTCAGCTTTACGCTAAGCTAAAATGCTATTTCTAGCCATTTTTCACACACGTTACCAGGCACTGATCATATTTTTATCAAGAAAATTCACGTTGGATCATAATTTCATTTTTTCTTGTAAGACCTTTGATATTAGGGCAAAAATCATATTCTTGATAATAATTTTTTTATTGTTTTCCTGTAAAGATATCTAAAAATCTTTAAAACAAGATCAGATGGATTCATCTTGTTTTAGAAACAACACTGTATAAGATATTTCGGTTTTTCAGAGAATGTATTTTTAACGTGTATTTTGTCTTACTGTACTGACAGAGTTTTTATAGTCAAAACAAGTGAAAAAATCTTCCAGTGCTGAAGAAGTAATCCAAAGTATTTAGAATACATTACTGACCTTGAGTAATCTAACGGAATACGTTACAAATTACATTTTACAGCATGTATTCTGTAATCTGTAGTGGAATACATTTAAAAAGTAACCCTCCCAACCCTGGTTATAGCCCTTGTGACAACTTCCCTGTGTGATAACTACCTCCAATTTCCTGTATAAAGCAATATTTGTCTGCAATAAAATACAATACAAAAAATATTACATACCAGAGCATTCAACAGCAACCAAATTATTTTCGCAGTCTTCAATGTTTGATCCAACATGGGGGCAGTTCCAAAGGCTATTTTCTGTAGATTTGCATTTAACTTGATCCATCAAGTATTTTTTGGGTAGGGGTGGAACTCTGTAGAGGGTCAATTCAGTACCAGAGTGACTGAGGCCCCCACACCCCAAAGATCGACATACAACCTCTGCGTTTATGTTATTCCACCCATGATGACACACCAAGCCCCATTGTCCATCACGATACACTTGCAACCGGCCTTTACACGGGCTGTCAGATCCCCATAAAGCCACCCGATTCAGACCTGCAAAAAGAGACAATCGAGAAAAGAGCTTTGACTGAAAAATCTATCAAAAAACAACAATGAAAAAGGGAGTAAATGAAACATATGATGAGCTCAAAATTATGATGGGATTAAGTGTTATTATTTTATATTACATTACATTATATTATATTACATTACATTACATTACATTATATTATATTATATTGTATTATATTACATTGCATTATTTTACATGACATTATATTATATTATATTATATTGTATTATATTATATTACATTACATTATATTATATTACATTACATTACATTACATTATATTATATTACATTACATTACATTATTTTATATTATATTATAGAACTGAACATAAGTAAAATAGTTTATAACTTACTTTTTAGAAATGCCAGATTTTTGTTAATTAATCTTTAAAATAACATTTACAACAGATTATTTATTATGTTTCTAATTCAAAATAATAAATGGAACTTTTACAACTATAACGTAACTAATGTAATAATCTTTATAAATACTTTTGGTGGGAAAAGATGGCATATAAGGTGCAAAATATTGTTTATTTGTTTTCAAAACGAATGATTCAAAATGAATTTGTATCCATTTTAACTGATGCTTCCAATAACACATCTTTCTAGCAATTTCTAGAAAAACCTCATCTATGTCAGTCAGCTAGATAACGTAACCTTGGTGACATTTACATCAGCAGAATCTGTGAAACAACAATGTTTAATCACAGAAAATCAAGTGCTAAAGTTAGCAAGGCATAAAAACACATGTACATTATCAACGAATATAAGGTCTTTGTATCGTAGGCTCTGGCCCGATAGGTCAAGCGATAGTTCCATCAACTGGTCCACAACTCTCTCACAACCTTTGTTGAGCCTTGCATAACATTAACAATAAATGTGTTAAAAAATGTTTTGTCAGGTAATTTAACTGCTTTTGCTCATGTTATAAATCCAGACTAGATTAGCACAAAATAAGTGATTTTAGTTTTGAGGGTCAGATAGAAATATCTCCTTAATGTAGCAACTGCACATTTTCACTTTTTACAGTGATAATGAAATCATTTAATTTTTATGAGCCATTTTTTAAATATTTTTAAACAACTGATGTGACTTTTTGTTAATTAAGTCAACCATAGGTGCATCAAAGTAACCAAGAACATGTTCCACTTACATTTAAAAACCAGAAATTGCATTCATTTTGAACAGTTGTATATCTATTGAATTATAATTATAATTTAAGAACCTTTTGTGAAAAACATTTTTCCTTCATGTAAAGTGTGCTATAGCTCTTTAAAATAAATGCCACTTGCTCTAATATTTTGTTATTCAGTGCAAAGACATTCATACATTTTTAAATGTGACTTTGTGGAGCCACTGTATACTTATTTATTTATTTTATGCAATTATAATGATGAAATATATTAAATTTTATTATGATTTTATGGGTGATGGAGTGTATTTTAACTGTATATGGTAATTAAAAAATGTGGTTCTGAGTTCTCTGCATTTTAAACCACAAACTCTGCAGAAACTGCTGTGGTATCTTATCTGCCTGTGGCTTTCAGCTCTGAAACTCTGTAAAGTTGCATGTTTATGCAGATTGTGAGATAAAACCCACTCCACATAAGCATTAGTAAGTTAACCACAGGTATAATCGTGCTTTTCCACACACGGTTATCGAGAACATACGCTTAGCGTAGATTTGGCTTGAACACTGAGGGGGTGGGGGGTATGTACAATCTTGGTTTAGGTCACTTTATGTCTCAGACCTATTAATTGCAATTTTTAAATGTGCAGATGCAAACTGTGGTAATGAGTGTTTAGAAATACTGTAAATGCATGCATATTTATTTAGGCCTACATATCTATTCCCTGATGTGTAACAGGGAAAAATTAATGGGTAGGACATATAATTGTAAAATAAAAATGCATTTCAGTTTCAAGATACAGAACACTGTAATATTCTATCATCATTTAATTTCTGGAAATGTGGCAGTGTAAAGACTGCTCTTGATTTTTATTTTGCAGGAGCAGTAAATTATTGCATTAAGTTTTATTAATTTCTATTCTTGTACTATTTTTGGTTTATTTGTTTAGTATACACACACACCCACATATAGATAGATAGATAGATAGATAGATAGATAGATAGATAGATAGATAGATAGATAGATAGATAGATAAGTTCTGGGTTTTTCAGTTACTATTATTATTGATATGAATTTTCTCTTTCAACTCGTATATAATAGTTATTAAATAATAATTGGTATAATACAATGCAATATAAAATTTGTTTTTATAAATAATGCTAACTATAAAGTATTAGATTTAAAATAATTTTTTCTTTGGCACTTGAATAAATTGCCCAAATGTGCAAAACGCCCACAGTATCTAAGGTCAGGGAGTCCACAAGTTAGATTAATAAATACAGCACTACAATTTTATCAGTAATTTTTGGCCAGAAATTCACTAAAGAGCATTATGCATATGCCTTTGTCAAAAGGATAAATACATACTACTAGAGAGATTAACAGAATTATATTTTAATTTAATATAAATGAATCATTAAATAACTATCAATTTTCAGCCATAGAAAGAACAAATAAACTATTTACAAAAACAACAATTATTACTTTTTATCTTTATCGCTACATGTCACCTATTTCTGTCATAAAACATATTCCTGTTGTCTTCCTAATATTGTGGTTTAAACATTTGTCCTGTATAATGATGGCCTGTATGGCCATGCACAAAATAATATATATATATATATATATATATATATATATATATATATATATATATATATATATATATATATATATATAAACAAAGAATGCAGTATGTGATAACATTTTCTATAAAGCTACTGTAGTATGTAATGCCTTATACTACTTAAAAATATAGTCGGTTATATTAAGGCATTATGAATACATTATATACATGCTTCCTATTTGTTACCAAATAAATTCAGTCATCTTATAAAAACAAAATAGCAATGCTGCTTTTGACTAACCTTGAAAGAAATGTGAAGTATGCTGCCGCTTGCATATAAACACGTAAATTAAATAGGCAATTTAACGTAAATTAAATAAATGTAATACATTTAAATGCTATATTTTTGTAATTAGTTCCTTAAATAAAAATAGTAAAAATTATCAAATAAACAATGTATGTATAATAAATAAATAAATGTATTAAACATTATGGTTGATTTGTTGGTTAGTATCTGTCTACATTATGTGTAGCATCATCTTCAAAACAAAGATTATATATGTAATGAAGCAAAACATTTGATTTTGTGAAAATTCTTTATGTAACATACTGATTGGTCCAGAGCCTCATTAAGATGCTTAGTTTGTACTATAAAAATATTTTTTCAGGATATTTTACTATGGATTAAAAAACTCAACATATGTAAAACATCCATTATATTTACCTTACATATGCAAAAATAAATTAGCATGTTTTTAATGTTCTTTTTTTCTGCTGTTTAAAAACAGAATGGGACACAAAGCGTGCAAAAATATGGAATTTTTATTTTATTTTATTTTTTTAATAATAAAAAAATAATAATTTTACTTGCCTTGTATAGCTGATATTAGCAAATACAGGAGCAGGAACCACATGATTGCAGAAAGGAGTAGAAATGAGAGGGAGAGACCAAATGAATACCTGCTTGGTGCTTATAAATGCTCTGTGATGTCACACCACATTCTCAACATCCTGTTCACTGGACTTTTGTCTTTACGAATAACAAAAATAAAAAAATAAAAAAAGAACGGAATTATGAAAAATAGTAAATACATTTTGGTTGTGAGCAGTGTTGGGGCAGCTACTTTGACTCTTAGCTTGGCAAAAGCAACTTATAATTTCAAATAATTACATGGCCTTTTGAAAAAGTAGGTAACAACATTACAAGTTAGATAAGAGCACTCTTGACATAGGCTAACAAATACACTGCATAGTTTATTAGAATAATCAGACTTACAATATCTTGCCAAAAAATAGGATCTCACTTGTGACAGCATCGAACAAATAAATGAACACCAAATACTTATAATAGGCCTATCAGACTCATTTAAATAACTGAATCAAAAACGTGATAAATAGCAATATTTCGCTAAATATTTATTTTGCTATATAATGCAACAGGTAGAATTAAGTACTGCCTCTTTACGAACAGCGCGCTCTTTACTGTTTCCTTTTCCGTTGAGCTCTCAGTCTACTACATAGTGATCACATGCTGTGCATACCGCATGTCATGGGCGAGCTATCCCCATTAAAAAGTGCCTTACAATAAACAAAAGACATAAAAAGTGCCACGCAGGGATTTCTGGGAACAATTTGAGTAATGTCTCAAATGAATCAGTGAGATGAATCATTTTAGGGCATCTGCTGCCTCCCAGGAACAAACTGAGGCCCCTTTGTACAACGAGCCCAACAGTTGAGAGAAAAGACTCGAAGTGGTTATTATGCGCTTTGTGCTCAGCACAATGTGACAAAGCGATGAGGGAGGCGTTTGTCATAGGGAGTGTCGCTACACTCGATTTAAATTTTTTTTGCTGTGTCTCAGTAAAAATCTACTGATAAATCTTTGTCTGACAAGGAACACTCGAACCTGAGAAATATTTTCCCTGAGTGCGTTTACATGCACGTTCTTACACTAGTTATGCTTAATAAACTGACAACATGTGTGGTCATGTAAACGTTTAATCAGTTTAATGGTGCATTCAAGTCCTCCTCAGAAGTTCGTACTTACCAGGTCGGAAATCTTAAATACCATGTGATATGCGTTCAAGTAATTTTAGTCAGAAAGAATGGACCCATTTTGCAATTTCATATTTCTTTATCTCTTTAACACATACTAGCAAAGACAGGAAGCTGTTTTAGCACAAATGCAACAACATGAAAAGCAAAGCCAGAGACTGTGGTGGGGGCATGCTCCCCCGTAAGAAAATGTTTGTACATTTTTAAGTTAAACTGGGGGACTGACTAAGAAATGAGAGTGAGAAATGCTTTGCCGAAGCAACAGTGCAAAACACAATGATAGAGATCTTTTGTTATTATGAGAAGTGTAAAAGTATTTTTGGTTCATTATGAACTGTGGAGGGACAAATTAGGTAATTCATGGGAAACACTGTGAAGTCTTATGGATTACTTTTATGCAGGGGTGTAACCAGCATAGACATTGAGGGGGATGCCCCCCCCAGTCCTGATTATGTGGATTTTATGCTGCCTTTATGTGCATTTTGGAGCTTCTAAGTTTTGGTCATTTACCATTTACTTGCATTGAATGGACCTACAGAACTGAGATATTCTTCTAAAAATCTTCATTTGTGTTCTGTAGAAGAAAGTCATACACATCTGGGATGGTATGAGGGTGAGTAAATTATGAGAGAATTTCCTTTTTGGAGGAACTATCCCTTTAAAGTACAACACCAACACATGCACCTTGTGAAGGACTGTAGGTAAAGACATATTCCAACCAAAATAGATAACACCAACTGTACATAAAGCATTTTTAGACATGTACCTTGAAGAACCAGTTCAAGTGTTGGGTAGATTACTTCTGAATTGTAATCTGGTATTGATTACAAATTACATGACAAAAGTAAAAAAAAAAAAGTAATGTAGTTCCTTGGATTACATTTTAAAGTAATCTATTCTGATTGCTTTTAGATTACTTTTGCATAACTTCTGATCTAATTCTTGTTTATTTTATGTCACATACATTTAAGCAGAATAAAGTTGTTCCATTTTGATTGCTTAAATGCATTGAAGAAAACATAATGTATCAAAATATGAGAATTGATATGATTTTTGTTGTTTTTCCTCACCATTTGTCCGTTTCTAAGTGAAATTAAAAAATATATTTAAAATGTTCTTGCTACTGCAATTTTGGCATTTCAAGCACCATCCATGTGTGATAACAGAAAGAAAATTATTTTACATTGCCACACCAATACGTTAGCAGGCATTCGCCGCTAGAGGCCAGTGTTGCTTAACTATGACAAATCCTGATTGATATACAGTGCATCCGGAAAGTATTCACAGCGCTTCTCTTTTTCCACATTTTGTTATGTTACAGCCTTATTCCAAAATGGATTAAAATTCATTATTTTCCTCAAAATTCTACAAACAATACCCCATAATGACAACATGAAAGAAGTTTGTTTGAAATCTTTGCAAATTTATTAAAAATAAAAAACCGGAAAAAAATAAATAAAAAAATAATCACATGTACATAAGTATTCACAGCCTTTGCTCAGTACTTTGTTGAAGCACCTTTGGCACCAATTACAGCCTCAAGTCTTTTTGAGTATGATGCTACAAGCTTGGCACACCTATTTTTGGGCAGTTTCTCCCATTCTTCTTTGCAGGACCTCTCAAGCTCCATCAGGTTGGATGGGGAGTGTCGGTGCACAGCCATTTTCAGATCTCTCCAGAGATGTTCAATCAGGTTCAAGTCTGGGCTCTGGCTGGGCCACCAAAGGACAATCACAGAGTTGTCCCGGAGCCACTCTTTTGTAATCTTGGCTGTGTGCTTAGGGTCGTTGTCCTGTTGGAAGATGAACCTTCGCCCCAGTCTGAGGTCCAGAGCGCTCTGGGGCAGGTTTTCATCAAGGATGTCTCTGTACATTGCTGCATTCATCTTTCCCTCGATCCTGACTGGTCTCCCAGTTCCTGCCGCTGAAAAACATCCCCACAGCATGATGCTGCCACCACCATACTTCACTGTAGGGATGGTATTGGCCAGGTGATGAGCGGTGCCTGGTTTCCTCCAGACAATATGCTTGCCATTCAGGCCAAAGAGTTCAATCTTTGTTTCTCATGGTCTGAGAGTCCTTCAGGTGCCTTTTGGCAAACTCCAGGCGGGCTGTCATGTGCCTTTTACTGAGGAGTGGCTTCCGTCTGGCCACTCTATCATACAGGCCTGATTGGTGGAGTGCTGCAGAGATGGTTGTTCTTCTGGAAGGTTCTCCTCTCTCCACAGAGAAATGCTGGAGCTCTGTCAGAGTGACCATCAGGTTCTTGGTCACCTCCCTGACTAAGGCCCTTCTCCCCCGATCGCTCAGTTTGGCCGGGCGACCAGCTCTAGGAAGAGTCCTGGTGGTTCCAAACTTCTTCCATTTACGGATGGTGGAGGCCACTGTGCTCACTGGGACCAGAAATTTTTCTGTACCCTTCCCCAGATCTGTGCCTCGATACAATCCTATCTCAGAGGTCTACAGACAATTCCTTGGACTTCATGGCTTGGTTTGTGCTCTGACATGCACTGTTAACTGTGGGACCTTATATAGACAGGTGTGTGCCTTTCCAAATCATGTCCAATCAACTGAATTTACCACAGGTGGACTCCAATCAAGTTGTAGAAACATCTCAAGGATGATCAATGGAAACAGAATGCACCTGAGCTCAATTTTGAGTATCATGGCAAAGGCTGTGAATACTTATGTACATGTGATTTTTTTTTTTTTTCATTTTTTTTTTTTTTAATAAATTTGCAAAATTTCAAACAAACTTCTTTCATGTTGTCATTATGGGGTATTGTTTGTAGAATTTTGAGGAAAATAATTAATTTAATCCATTTTGGAATAAGGCTGTAACATAACAAAATGTGGAAAAAGTGAAGCGCTGTGAATACTTTCCGGATGCACTGTATGCTTTAGGCATATGCTTCTACTTTTACAATGTGTCACCATGTTTCTGTTCTTGTCAGCCTTTGCTAGAGTCCATGAGCGAGGAAAGAGGGTGTGAGAAAGTAAAGATGGATGCACAGCCATCTGATAATTAGCAGACTTAGCCATCTTAAACTTTAGTCATCATCATACTGTTTTTAAATCTAAAGAAATATCAGATTAGTGTTAAAATAAAGTGTTAAAATAAAATGAAAAATTAATCAATCTGGAAAGGAATGATGGATAATATTGTTCAAATTCATTTTCACCAATCCTATTACTGTATTCATATACAGTAAACATTTTTTAGACTATTGTGATTCAAAATTCCAGACACGAAGAACAGTTTCTGTGGTTGGGGGTTGCAGGGAATGAACACGGAGCGGAGCTTGATATCAAGTCATATTCTTGGACGAGAGCTTTTTATTATTATTATTATTATTATTATTATTATTATTATTATTACATATAGTAGGTCCCCAATCAAACCAAAACACTGCAGAATCTATAAATTTACCATTTGAAAATGTTTTATTGTTAAAGTCAAGATTAAATAAAAACTAACCCTATTTACAGTATGCTACTTATTGTGCACTTTATTCCAAATTAAAAAAAAAATAATAATATTTTTGTAATCTGTCATAAAAATTTTGCAACTTGCTCCACCCTTAAAATTACTTTCCTTTTCGGCTGCTGTCACCAAGCTCTTTTATTTTTTCAACCCTTTCCCTCCAATCACCTGTCATAGAAACCACTTTACAATCCAGTCAATTCCTGATGAATAAAATCAGGCCCGCATTTTTTAAATTTTGTTTTGACTATCCTTTGAGATGGGTTTCATGTTGACTTTAACAGTATAACATTTATTTGCTGTATTGTGGGTAATTATGCACAAATAACTAATTCACACATAATGTAAATGTATAGGCAATTAGATACAGCATGTCTCCCTAAGTAGAAAATAATTATCATGAGACTTCACTTAACCTCTGAACTACCATGTGCAACAGCTTATTTAATATAAACATATGCTATTGTCAGGGTTGGGAGGGTTACTTTTGAAATGTATTCCACTACAGATTACAGAATACATGCTGTAAAATGTCATTTGTAACGTTTTCCGTTAGATTACTCAAGGTCAGTAACGTTTTCTAAATACTTTGGATTACTTCTTCAGTACTGGAAGATTTTTTCACTTGTTTTGACTATAAAAACTCTGCCAGTACAGTAAGACAAAATACACATGTTAAACATACATTCTCTGAAAAACCTAAATATCTTACACAGTTGTTTCTAAAACAAGATAAATCTAATTGATCTTGTTTTAAGGATTTTTAGATATTTTTACAGGAAAACAATACAAAAATGATTATCAAGAATATGATTTTTGCCCTAATTTCAAAGGTCTTACTAGAAAAAATAAATTAAGATCCAGCGTGAATTTTCTTGATAAAAAAAAAAATATGATCAGTGCCTGGTAACATGTAAAATGGCTAGAAATAGCATTTTATCTTAGCGTAAAGCTGACAATTTACACAAGGTTTATTTCTATTTCTTCTGATCCAAATTTAATTCAAACGTACTTCTCTGTCTGCTCGTATGAATGTAACACATCATAAGAAAGTGTTTCACCGCTGTTCAAATGCACTTTGGATCGCATCATTTATATGTATAAATGTTTTCCATCTGAAAGGACTAAATATTAAATGAAACAAATGACAATAAAATGCAAAGTAATCTCTTCAGTCATCAAAATACTTTTTGAATGTAACTGTATTCTAATTACCAATTATTTAAATTGTAAAATAAAATGTAGTGCTGAGTGACTCCAGTCAGGCTTCCTAAGCAACCAACTGGCCCGGTTGCTAAGGTGGGTAGAGTCACATTGGGTTAACCTCCTCGTGGTCGCTATAATGTGGTTCTCGCTCTCGGTGAGGTGCGCAGTGAGTTGTATGTGGATGCCGCGGAGTATTGCGTGGGCCTCCACACGCGCTAGGTCTCCGCGGTAACGTGCTCAATAAGCCACGTTATAAGATGCTGAGATTCGTCCTCCGCCACCCAGATTGAGGCGAGTCACTATGCCACCACAAGGACTTAGAGTGCATTGGGAATTGGGAATTCCAAATTGGGGAGAAAAAAAAAACAACAAACAAACAAACATAAAATGCAACATTGCATTAGATAACTAAATATAAAAGTGCCATTTATTTTCAAGACAAAAAGCACAAGCACACTTTTCAAGCAAAACATTTCACGAAAAATAAATTTGTTTGGTTTAAGATGTCATTGAGAGCTGACAGACATTGTGTTTTCTGAGTTCTGTTCACTTTATTTGTGGAATAGACTTTACACCTCTGTGCTTTTTATATCTAACTCTTTTATCTCCTACCGGGGTTGTTTCATCTAACAGTTCCTGCCCAAACGGAAGCAGGTGTCTGAACAATTAATACATTTACCACTTCACACCGTTTTATGAAGCTGGAGGGGAAAAAGAGAGAGAACCAAGCAAACGTAAAAAATAACTTAGGAGCAATGCTTGTAAACAGAGTAACAAATATATTTTTCATCACAGTCAAGTGCAAAT